>NC_134570.1:165926638-166263725 GCF_050947875.1 Dermacentor variabilis
CGTCAGGAGAATGGAATAAAAACATGTTCGCATATTTTTTACGTTATCGGGCCCCTGCGCCTACGACGTAACGCTAGGAAAAAATCAGCTGCTCTCAAAGCTGCACACGTGGACGGATTGTTATGTAAAAAAATCAAGCAATATACCCGCTGAACGGAGAATCCTGCTGCGCCGCCGCGCTACTGACGTCATTCTCTCCGCCAATAGGAGTCGTGTGTCTAGGTAACGTGACAGTAACGAGTGTTCCTCGCATCAGAACACTATCGGAGCTGCGATGGGTCGGCCGCGCGTCGTGCGTTCGGCCGCAGAAAAGGCGGCGTGTGATGAACGCCGCCGGGAACTCGCTCGAGAAAGGGCTCGTCGTCGACGTGCCGACCTCGCCGTGAGAGAGCGCGAAGCCGTGGCGTTGCGAGAACGAAGAGCCGCGGATGCCGAGCTTCGCTTACACCCATCTTCACAGTAGTGCAAGGGCGGTCATTTTTTTTTTTTACTCTACGAGAGCCGGTGATTAGTTGGGGTGACGTGCACATCACTCGCAAGGAACATGCTTTCTGTTTCAGCGTACCTGATGTATACTTACGGTCACGTTGTGGTGACCTCAGTGAGTGGCTCAATGTTTTCTTTGCAGAAGAACAAGAAATTCTTCGACGTCCGGCATCGCAGCGGACCGCCCACGGAGGACCTGTCAACACCGAAAGCGACCCAAGGCTCGCCTGATGGTAGCTGGCCTTTCGAAGTGAACAGCGGAAGTAGGTATTGCTTCGGAGCCTGACGTGCCATTTCAGTCACGTCGTTTTCGCTCGAAGGTGATATCTATAGGCCCCCTGCGCTGGAGTTCTGAAGTAAAGGTGGCGCCACCTGCTGGCGTGAGGCGTGGAATTGAGTAATACGGAGTCCGACTCCCTGCATCAATTGGTTGCGTAGCTATCGAATGCGAAGCGTCTATTTTACTTCTTTCTCGCGTGTATTGCTTGCTTCCAGCGTCTGTAGCACTCAGAAGAGCTAACAACTTACCTTTGGTCGGAGACGCTACAGACCATCTCGGAGTAGTTGATCGCCTCATTAGCCAGACCCATGCAGAAAGTGGAAGCGCTGCCGCTCTGCGCCCTGCTAACGGCAGTCACCGACGCTACTGTCGCGTAGTGAATCACCACGAACAGGAAGGACTGCATCACAATGTTCAGCTTTACCACTTTTCACCCCGCTCGTACGAAGCAGAGAGGTGAGAACGCAGGATAAGGGCCGTTAAACACACGGGCAAAGGGAAACTATGTGTACTCCCCGCGACGGTCGGTCACATTCGGAGCGGTGCGATTTTCAGGCGCCAACACCATAACAAAAAAGAAAAAAAAAATAACATAAAAAAAAGAAAAAAGGAAAGGCCGCAAAAAGGGAGGAGATAAGTCGAAATTGCCCAAAAAGTTAATTCGCAGTTTCTTTTAGAGTCACTGGGAGCTCCAACATCAGCGTCATATATGACACTGAATCCACGATAACTCATTTCCTGCCGCGTACAGATGTGTTTCAAACAAACTTCCGACCTATAAATTACCGACGACTGCAGGTCGCGTACAGCGCAGAGCGACCGCATCTATCCGGCGATAACAGAAACTAACATACAATTACGATGCAGTATCGTGCAGGTACGTTTTAAGAGGTCAACACGCAGGTTTTAACATTGTGAATTGGTTTAGCGCTGGTTCACTGAATCTCGACGGATAATCCCTCCGTCCATTGGCTATAGCTTGTATACACGTATTGATAGCAAGACTTGCTAAAGATGGGATTTGCTTGTTTGTGCGCTAGTTGGATATTGGGTCATGGTGAAAGTCTTGAAGGCTGCAGCACGACAAGACGATGGCTATCAACAAGGCAGCCTCTGGTCGTTTAGGCCTTCATTTTTGCGATTGTAGGTACGTGCCCTTTAAAAAAAACATACTTAAACAAATGAATAAAACAAAGAAAAACTGTTGTATTAGGGTAGTGGTGTAGGTACGTTAAGACGCCAACTGACGGAGGCAGGAAGAATAAGGAAAAAAGTTATGTCACCAGACTTATGCCACCTTGCAGAATCACAGCTCAATCTTTAGCGTAGCTTTTAGTTTCCAACAGTCGCAATAACAGTTTTCTCTACCTGTATTTTAATTGCATGCTTTAAAACAATTGGCCCGCTTCAAACATTGCCTGCACATAACGCTTTGGAGCACGAAAGCGATTTTTACAAAGGCAGTAACCGAAACACGCACTTTTGTTTTGCCAGCACACTGACTATCTCTGATGCACTGCTCCCCCCTCGCTCCCGTCTATTTACTGCAAAATTTCCTCTCTGTTGCTTTCATAGTTCTCCCAAAGCAGCTGAATAAATTCTACGCTGTTCGTAAAACACACTTATAACGCTCCGGAACGCTTGCATACGTATAGTTTCTACGAAGACCTCTAATAGTCAACGCACTTTGAACTTCGCCTACATATTACTCATAAATTGCCCCTAATGAAACAATAAAACATGCACGAGGTTCCATGCTTAGATCACGGAGTGCACAGGGGAAAGTTACTACGAACCTCGTATAAAGCTTAAAAAAGAAAAAAAAAGAACTAGGGTTCAGTAATTGTTTGCAACGCTTCTAATTAGGCGATGCATGTTAAACTTCCTTCATATGTTGTAATTAATTAGACCTCAATATCCACCGAACGTCACGTAGGTGTAATGTAGAGTTATCCCTGGACATTGGGCAGCAGAGCTAATAAGCAGTATGACACTTGGGAACACTTGCCGAAATATTTTTTGAAGATATTCTGTTTTATCCACACTAATATAATTTCGCACAAAGATTCGACATAGCGTTAACTTTGTTTTCACGAAATTTGGCTTCGGGGGAAACTTGTATTTATGCAAAGGAAAGGGGATAAATTGTGCGTCTCTCCTAAAACACAGTGATAGTGCTCCGGGGCGCTTGCGTGCGTAATTTATTACAAATGCAAATATAAATCAAGATATTTTGAACTATTCCTACATGTTACCTATAACTTTACCGTACATAAATGCACATTACTGATCACTAACTGCCAACTGCTAATTAGGTGAAATAGAGAGGGTATGCTAAGGAGGGACGCGGATTTTTCATCGCGAAATATTGCCATAAAATATATTTTTTGGAAATCCCATTTACAGTTTCTATAACTCTTTTTCCATCTGCTTTGAAGATATCTTCACTGAAAGCCACGTAAAAGTGCTCAAAATATTTGTTGTATCAACCAAGGCAGTGAAAAACTTCAAGGGAATTACAAATAAACGGCGTTTTTGAGGCTGCAATATCTCGACAATGGCGACACCGAGTGCCGCGGTCTTTGTCTTGTCAGAAAGCGCATTACTCCGGGCTCAAATCTGTTGCTCAGCTGTCTCCTCTACACAGAAACTAGCGCACATAAAGCAAACGGTTGAAGGTAGTTCCTAATTGACCAATAGGCCTCGCCTGCAACGTGAATCCATCGCGCTTCGCCATTGGTCCGGCGCTCGCTCCGTAGGGGCGTCATCTGCTCTTTGCACCTCTCGATCTGTGGACGCCTTGGCCACCGTAATCTCGACAAGTGTCAAAACGGGCGCTACGCGTCACCTTCTAAGACCCATTGTAGCTGCCCCAACTGCTGGTCAGAACTCTTTATTATTAAATAATTTGTGCAAACCCAAAATATGCTACAAATGCATGATTCCCCGGACAGTCAAAATAAACGCAAAGTTTGAAGTCTAGCGAATCAAGAGGAAGAACCACGCGCTTACTTACGTATGTAGCACTGCGCCATCTGGTTCCATCTGTCGGCTGTTCCCAGTTTCTCAGGATTCCTTGGGTCGAAGGTTCATACCTGTCACTGTTCCCAGTTGCTCAGGATCCCTGACTCGAAGGCTCAACCCTGTCGCTTTTGTCAGTCAAAACTCCCTGAGTCGAATGCTAATCCCTGCCGCTCTTCCTAGTTGCTCAGGACTCTCTCGATCGAAGGTTCATACCTGTCACTTTTCCCAATTGCTCAGCACTACCTGGGGTGAAGGCTCGTCATTCACGCTGTTCCCATTTGCTGAGGACCCCCTGGATTGTAGACTCATCCCTATTGGTGTTCTCAATTGCTCACGGCTCCCTGGGTCGATAGCTCATCCCTGTCACTTACCAGTTGCTCAGGACTCCCTGGGTCGAAGGCTCATTCGTCTCACTGTTCGAAGTTGCTCTGGACTCCCCGGCTCGAAGGTTCATCCCTGTCCCTCTTCCCAGTTGCTCAGGACTCCTTGGGTGGAAGGCTCATCCCTGTTTCTGTTCCCATTTTCCAGTCCCAACTCCCTGAGTCGAAGGCTCACCCTTCTCGCTGTTCCCTCTTCCCAGTCCCAACTCCCTCAGTCGAAGGCTCACCCTTCTCGCTGTTCCCTGTTGCCCAGGACTCCCTGATTCGAAGGCTCATCTTTCTCGCTGTTCCCAGTTGCTCATGACTCCCTGGATCGGAGGTTCATCCTTGTCACTGTTTCCAGTTGCTCAGGACATTCTGAGCCGAAGGCTCATACCTGTCGCTCTTCCCAAATGCGCAGTACTTCCTGGGTCGAACGGTCATCCCTGTTGCTGTTCCCAGTCCTAACTCCCTGAATAGAAGGCTCATCCTTCTTGCTGTTTACAGTTGCTCAGGACTCGCTGGATGGAAGACTTATCCTTCTCGCTGTTCCCTGTTGCTCAGGACTCGCTGGGTCGAAGAGTCATCCTTCTCATTGTTCCCAGTTACTCAGAAATCCCTGGATCGAAGGCTCATCCCGACAACGATGAGCCGTCGGCTCATCGCTGTCGCTCTTCTCAGTTGCTCAGGACTCATTGGGTCGAAGGCTCATACCTTTCACTTTTCCCAGTTGTTCAGCACTCCCTGGGGCGCAGGTTCATCCTTCACGCTGCTCTCAGTCGCTCAGGACTCCCGGGGTCGAAGGCTCATTCTTCTCACTGTTCCCAGTTGCTCAGAGTATTCTGGGCCGAAGGCTCATATCTGTCCTTCTTCCCAATTGCTCAGTACTTCCTCGGTCGAACGGTCATCCATGTTGCTGTTCCCAGTCCTAACTCCCTGAATAGAAGGCTCATCCTTCTCGCTGTTTCGAGTTGCTGATGACTCGCTGGATCGAAGGTTCATCCTTCTCACTGTTCCCAGTTGCTCATGACTCTCCGAGCCGAAGGCTCATCTTTGTCGCTGTTCCCAGTTACTCAGACATCCTTGAATCAAAGACTCATCCCTGTCACTGTTCCCAGCTGTTCAGGACTCCCTGAGCCTAAGGCTCATCCCTGTTGCTCTTCTCAGTTGCTCAGGGCTCCTTGGTTCGAAGGCTCATACCTCTAACTTTTCCCAGTTGTTCAGCACTCCCTGGGGTGAAGGCTCATCCTTCACGCTCATCGAAAGCTCATACCTGTTGGTGTTCTCAGTTGCTCACGACTCCCTGGGTCCAAGGCTCATCCATGTCACCGTTACCAGTTGCTCACGACTCCCTGGACCGTAGGCTAATCTCTGTCGCTGTTCCCAGGTGCTCAGATTCCCTGGGTCGAACGCTAATTCTTCTCACTGTTCAAAGTTACTACGGACTCTTTGGGTCGAAGGCTCATCCCTGTCGCTCTTTCCAGTTGCCCTAGACTCCCTGGGTCGAAAGCTCATACCTGTTGCTATTCCCAGTTCCCAACTCCCTGTTTCGAAGGCTCATCCTTCTCTCTGTGCCCAGTTGCTCAGGACTCCCTGAGTCGAAGGCTTATCCTTCTCGCTGTTCCCATTTGTTCAGGACTCCCTGAGCCGAAGGCTCATCCCTGTCGCTCTACCCGGTTGCTCAGGAATACTTGGGTCGAACGGTCATCCCTGTTGCCATTCCCATTTCCCAGTCTAAACTCCCTGAATCGAAGGCTCATCCTTCTCGCTGTTTGCAATTGCTCAGAACTCGCTGGATCGAAGGCTCATCCTTCTAGCTGTTCTCAGTTGCTCAGTAATCGCTGGGACGAAGGCCCATTCTTCTAGCTGCTTCCATTTGCTCACCACTCCCTTGGTCGAAGGCTCATCCCAGTCGCGGTTTTCAGTTTCTGAGGAATCCCTGGGTTGAAGGCTCATCATTCTCGCTATTCCCACATGCTCAGGACTCCCTTGGTCGAAGGCTCATCCTTCTCGCTGTTCCCATTTGCCGAGAGATCCCTGGGTTGAAGGCTCATCCTTGTCACGGTTCCCAGTTGCTCTGGTCTCCTGGGTCGAAGACTTTTCATTCTCATTGTTCCCAGTTCCTCAAGGCTTCTTTGATCGAATGTTCATCCCACCGCTGCCACCAGTTATTTGATCTTATTGTGTGCGCGAGTTGTCCGAAGTTTATGAGGACATAGAATAATGAATGTTTATTTGCATTAAGTACAGGAATAGAAAAATGCAAAATAAAAGTAAAATGTCATTGTTACGGGCGGCACCAAAGAGGTCGCTGTGACCGGCGGAAAGAAGAATTTCTCTCCTCCCGATGTTTATATTGCTCTAACTCCTTCAGTCCGTCCGTCATTTTCAACCAATCGTTCAGTCCGTTCAGGTGCCGTCATGTTCATCCACCCGTCCGCCCCGTGCACGTGGTGTCATGCTCGGCTAATTGGGATACTCATTGGGCTCTATTTTCATATGGCTGCCTTTGTCGGGAGTTGCTTCTCCACTTAGAAAGCGCTCAGCTGGAGGGTATGGGTCGTTCTCGAACGACATTCCAGTGATGGAAAGCAGCTTTTCTCGGGACGAGAGTGAACTACCTCAAACCGCGCCGGCTTCCAGTTGCAATTTCGGGGAGTGTTACGCAGAGGGAGAAAGAAGCTCAGCGCTTGGCACACGAGGCTGGGTTAGCGAACCTGCTTGACGAATCCTGTAGCATGGTCGACTCTCACCTGCGCACCATAATTGCCGTGCAACTGCGAGTGGTTGCGTTCGAAGAACTTGACCAATACTAGTTAATAGTCCGTTTCTATCAACGACTAAGCACATCGATCCTAGACTCACCGGACTCGCGGCTAGCCATTTCGTGTATCGGCGCCTCAGACTGCGCGACTAAGCACATTGGGCCTCGACTCCTCGGACACGCGATAGTCATTTCGCGCATCGGCACCTCGTATTGCTGTACTAAGCACATCGAGGCTCGACGCCTTGAACCCGCGGCTAGGCATTTCGCGCATCAGCGTCTCCGAGTGCGCGACTATGAGCACATGGAGCATGGACTCCTCGGACCGGCGGCTAGGTATTTCGCCTAGCGGCGTTTCAGTCCCCGCGTCGCCTCCTCTATTTTTCTCAGTGCGAGTGCAATCCCTCGCTCACCAATGGGTGCCGTTGGTGCACCTTAGTTCAGTGAGTTGCCGCGATGTAACGCTACCAGATGGAACGAATTCTTGAGTCACGCGAGTGTCTGAGCGCGCACCACTGCCGTTCCTGTGGAGAAGAGGTAGACGCTCCCTCCTTGCGTCTGTCGGGCTATGACGCGTCTGTCAGTCTTCTTCCGAGTTCAGTCCTGAGGCGCCACCCAGATGGCACTCTCCCCCACGACCGTAAAGCAGGCGCGAACGCTAGCCTACGAGAGAGAGTAAGAAATGACCATAGGAGAGGGTGATGAACGGTAGGATCGGGCGTATCTGGTTGGCAGTAAAACAGAGGTGCATGTCTGCGCGACTTAGCATGCAGAGCGTCGTACCCTCGTACCTGCGGCTAGGCATTTCGCGCATCGGCACCTTGCACTGCGCGACTAAGCAGATCGAGCCTCTACTTCTCGGACTCGCGGAGAGGCATTTCGCGTATCGCCACTTTGGACTGCGGGACTAAGCATATGACGTGCTGACTTTTTGACCATATTGGAATCTTACATTTTCAGGGACTCTCAGATAGCGCGCCGTTGTTTCACTAGCGACCGTGTTCCTTCGTGTGTCGCCCGCCTCTTAGGTGCAGCACTAAACCGGGAACACGGAAGCATATGCTGCCGAGGACATATGGTGCCCGAGGCGACCCGCACGCCCTGAGATGTCAAAAACCAACGTCGAGGAAGACAGCGCTACCCACCGCCACACCTTCAGCTAAGGGATGCGTATGAGTGTTGCCACCTGCAGACAAATACATACCCGCACCTACGGTTAAAACGTGCCATCTACCCCAGCGCATACGTGAGCGCTTGCCCGCTCTGTGGAGGCCAGCCAACCCTCGCCCGCATTACGTGGGAATGAGAGCTCAGGACAACCAAATTTGATACGCTTCACATTCCGGCGCAAAAATTCAAAACGGAGCATTCGGAGACCTGGCTCGGCAGCGAGGAATACGATGCCCAAGTGGCTCTCCTCGACCATTGACGGCGGGTTGCCGAGACCAGTGGAGTTCTGGACAAGGGGCCCCACCCACCTGCTTCCCCAACCCTTTCGTTTTTCAATAAACGTTTTTCAATTCAATTCAATATTGCTACAATATCTCGTAAAAATATCTATCATAGCACCCCATCCTAAAAAGAACCTCATCGTGAGTTCTGTTCGTAAGGCCTCTTGGGCGGGCACGGAACCTGGCTGCAGAGCGAGGCCTCACACTAAAGTACAAGCTGAAAAGCACCTAGCTTTGCTGCCTATCGATAAGTGGCGCTCGGATCCTAAGCTTCACAGCCTTTGTCAAGGGAAGATGACTCGGAAGGGTCCCGAGAGCCTTCATTAAATGATATGGTCAATTCTATCAAAAGAAATAAAATGGTTCACGGATTGCACTGGATACTTCTATAAATGCGGCACTGGCAGGTACAACGCTGCAACTATATTCATGCCCACACAATTCTGCAGACGAAGAAAAAGAGGGGGGGGGGAGCGGTACGAAGGCATACCAGACCAGAGGCTACACGTCCAAGTAGCCCCACACTGCATAACGCACCAAATATTACAAATTTGGTGCCTTTTAGAGAAGCGAAAAGAAGGTGAAACTTTGAGAACTGTTTTCTGAAAACTCTTATTTTCCTTTCTGATTAGCTTGGAGCTGATTGCTTTGCTGCCGATTGACATATTTTCACTCTGCTTTTTTGTCACGTTCCCTGGGCTACACTTCAGGTCGTGACATCCACGCTTTCATAGCCTATTCTTTTCTAAATTTATGATGCAGCTATTCGTTCACGCCAAAAGTGTGTTGATACGAAGGTAACATAAAAATGGCAACCCAAAAACATTTTTGTGCTGCGAAAAAAAAAAAACAAGAATTTCCCGACCTTGAGCACGCATTTAGCTTTGATGTCAAGACTTAACGAGCCTTTCGTTGCATTTTTAGGCTCCCGAAGTCTTCCACAAAGTGCAAAGACGAATAATCCTGCGAAATAAAATGTTCTCAAGATATCACTCTGAAACATTTATGAAATTGAAGTTATGGGGTTTTACGTGCCAAAACCACTTTCTGATTATGAGGCACGCCGTAGTGGGGGACTCCGGAAATTTCGACCACCCAGGGTTCTTTAACGTGCACCTAAATCTAAGTTCACGGGTGTTTTCGCCCCCATCGAAATGCGGCCGTCGTGGCCGGGATTCGATCCCGCGACCTCGTGCTTAGGAGCCCAACATCATAGCCACTAAGCAACCACGGAGGGTGAAACTTTTATGGAAGCATCAGGGAGAGATCCTAAATATTTTTGTCAGTTTTCATCAAAATCCTTGAAGAAATAAGGAAGGTGATTTCGAAAGCCATGTTCCCCCTTAGATTTAATATATGGGGAAACTTTCATGCTCCTCGTTTAATTAGTAGTGTTGGAAGCAATTAATAAACCCTCGTTTGTTACATATATATTCATGCACCATACGACGTTTGTAGTAACGTTGTAGTTACAATGTCATGGTGAAATAAATGTGTGTGCGTGTGTATGAATTAGCTAGGCTAAGATTCCATTACAAGTGCGTGAAAGCGCTATGTGCAGGAAAGGTTTCAAGCGGACCGGTCAGATACGGTGAACGTCTTAAGGTTTGTCATTTAACTACAGGGAAGTGAAGCTCTGATTGCTGCCGTTATGTGGCTTTTAACTTCAGTAAGTTAAAGCCGATTAGTAGCGGGTTCTACCGTATAGAAAGAGCAAAAATACCAAGAAATAGTAGGTACTATCGCGCTTAGTATGAGCTGCAACGTGTGAGCGCTTTGCCACGCGTTTTCACGTCGCAGCGCGTACTGAGCGTGGTAGTACGCTTTATGAACGACTCCATTTAGGAATCCTGTAGTTTCTGTTGTAACAGAGACACCAAAAGGTAGGGCAACCTGGTACGTATTCGTCGACCTCTTTTGCGCTGCTATTGCGCTTTCAGCCGTGAGTAAGTAACATGTTATGAAGGAGCAGAAATGATCTTTTTAATCCCTCGTTTGCTTAGTTATGTATACTAGCATTAGTTGTTCTACCAACCAAATTTACTAATAACATCTCGTGTCAGCTAATCAGATAATTGCATTGAGCACACGACTCTTTCGGCATAACACCCGTTTGTGACTGGCTGATTTTCGAGTGTTTGCCACTCGTAAGTTCCAAGGGCGAACCAGGGTGCTGGGGACCTCGTGATGGAAGCTATGATTAAAAAACATACGAGTGTCATTTTTTTGTCTTAATCATTTCATCCTACGAAGCAGTGCCCTCGCTATTGCCCGGATTTGTAACTCTGCGCCACAAATGGTAATGATGGAATAAAAATAGGACAGAAAGAATGCTCGAACATAAAAAAGAAGCCCTCATGTTATAAGACGCTGCCACAATGTATGAACATTCTTACACTTACATAAGTACGAGAACAAGGGCTTGATGTGGTATAATATTCACATCGGTGCGAGTGATGGCTCAGTCGAAGGAAACACGAAGAGCTTGAACGGTTTTTTTGTGTCTTCTGCAGACAGCTCGAAGGTGGCCATCCCACCGTCAAGCATTCCTAACTCCGACACCCCGAAGGAGAGCTTCGCCTTCAAGTAAGTGGTAATTCCAAGTTGTTCCTCTCTTGCCATTGGTTGCGGCAAGCTAGACCCGATAGGAACCGGTGGAAGATGCGCGTGGAGCCCTGTATGTTGCACTATACCTCCGGGGGCGCCCACTCTAGCCTGCGACTTCACAGCGCTCTAATATTACGCCAATGACCCTTCTCCCTAAGCACCCGCAGTAATTCTCACGCTGGCGTTAAGATGCTTCGCGTCAGCGGCGCGCACGAAAAAACAAGAGTTATGCATACCTGCTGTATCTTCGGTTGGACATTATCGAGAGCGCTGGGAAACGCGACTTTCTATTCGACTGGATGGGGATGGGAACGGAGCACCAGAAACGTGTTCGGCTGGTTCCGTGGCAGAGAGCCAGAGGTGCTCTGGCTCGGACGGAGAACGGCTCCAGACCTGGATGTTCCGAGGCAGAGCCTCGGCGTGACCAGCCGACGGTACCAAGTGGCAATGGCTCCGCAATAACATCGTTGGAAAGCAGATATAGCCAATCGAGCGCGAGCCGATGTTACAGGACAAACAGGAGCGACAAGAGCCCGGCATATCGATATGAAGAAGTCGAAGCGACCATGCGCTACAGGACAAGAGACAGTCAGCTCAGCACAAGAAGTTTTGCTCAATATATGCAACAGGAGTTTATCGACCCTTGAAAAATGTACGACTTAAGCGTGAGTGGACTAAAAAATGACGCCAGAGTGGGGATAATACAAAGAATATATTCTACTTTTATTTCTCTTTTTTTTTCTTTTCGCGCTTCGTGAAACACCACGCAGAGCTCAGCCAACATTCTGATGGCAGATCGGCCGCTCGTTAGCGGTGTATTATGGGAAAAGACTAGAATCGAGCAAAAGTAATTCCTACATTTTTGTGCCAGTCCACTAGTCTTTCGCTAGTTATACGGGTGGTGTCGTAATGAACTTTTTCCTTGAGATCGGTGGTTTTTCTTTGGTTATAGTAGCCATACGCAATGGTATGCATATACGGACATAAAAAAATCATGAAGTCATGTAATTCCTTTTTTTTGCAGAAGCTTGTTTTTGAAAAAAAAAAATGTTATTTGCGCGTTTCATCAGACATTAGCATGCACGCCTCGCGAGATGGCTGGCACGTTTAGCCATATTATCACTTTACAGCAGCCAAGACAAGAAGTGCCAAACTTACGCACAGCCGCTATCGGGTTTTATGTGCCAAATCCGCGATATGATTATGAGACAACACATAGTGACGGCCTCCTTAAAATTTACATGACCTTGGTTCTTTAATGTATGCCTTAGATTATGTGCTCGGGCGTTTCAACATTTCGTCGCCATAGAAATGCGGCCGCCGCGGCAGGGAAAACGAACCTCCAATCTAGTGCATGGCAGCTCAACGCCACAGCCACTAAGCCACCGCAGCGGGTGCGCTAAACTTTAAACACCAAACTTTAAAGTGCGCCTTTGCTGAGCATGTTTTTAGAGTGCATTTTATTACTACTTTTTCTTTTGCTAAGCTTTGTCGCAAAAAGCTTGTGAAACATAGCAAATCGTTGAAGGCAAGACATGAAGATTTGAAAATGTGCTCATCTTAGCACAGTTCTTAGACTTTTCAGCGTCCGCTCAGTGCACCGTACGACGGGTTGATAAGGCCAGCTTGTACCAGTCGCATTCGCTTAGTGGCTATGGCGTTGCGCTCCTGAGCTAAAGGTCGCGTGTTCGATCCCCGCTGCGGTGCCCGCACTTTGACAGGAGGCGAAATTGAAGAACGATTGTGTACTTCGACTGAAAAAATCACAGGGAGTCAAAATTAATCCAGATTCCCACCCCCTACGACGTGCCGCATAATCATGTATTGGTTTTGACACTTCAAGCCTCACGATTTTTTTTTTTTTTGCCAGGTCAGCCTGAAAGTATAACGCCTTCGAACGAAGAGTTAGCCGGGTAATATCTAGCGAACTAGCTAACTAATCCGTCAAATCCCTTGCCGAACACCTTAACTAGTCATGTTACTAAATGATCTACATAGTTCCAGTAATAAAGCTTTCGAGCTGAACGCGGCTTTCTCGTTGCTCTGTTCTTGATTAAATATCTCTCATTTATCCCTACCAAACTTTACCCAATGCTTCTTCACCTACTTGGCTGGAACATGATCGATGTCATCGTGTGACATTGCCTTAGAGCTAATCTGGATTGCTTTCTGATTCAATTACCGTCTCTTAGCACTCGTGACCACAGCTGCTGGGTGTATTTTTGTGAACCTTGACATTATTATCTCAGACCTCCACTGCTTTTCAGACTTTGTGCTCCTGTGCTCTTTCGCTTCGTCTTTCAACACATAAGTCCTATTATTTGATTCGCTGAATAAATAAAAATCTAGAATTTGTTTATTTGATAAAAGAATGGGAAGAAAATTTGCCATCGTACACAAAAATCGCTTGCGACTATAACTGTGATGACAAAAAAGCTTGTTTCTACCAGCACCAAGGATTCTTGGCGAGCGCGAACTGCGAAAAAAGAAAATGGTGTGTTAGACAGATGCCACCAAGCTTTGCGTGATAAAACATAAACTTAAACAATAAAAATGAGAACTAGCTAGAAACTAAAGTCACAGTACAAGAAGTAAAGTTGAGGGACAAATGCGAGAACGATTTCGTTATCGAGGTACTGTGCACTTTCATAACGCCGTCATTGTACGTTTCGCAGTCATTACTCCGCACCGTTAAACCGTGACAATCCTAGCAACGCGGCACTGTCGCAAAAGTCCGATCTCGAAAGTTCGCGTGTCCTCTACGACGAAGATTTCTTGACAACCCCACGTCGGATATTTCTCGCGGTTTCCGTTTTTTGTTCGTGATTAGGTTTCGCGCGCCTTGCACAAGCCGCTACGGTATGCATGCATCCCTTCGCGGCAGGTGCCAGACGCCGGCCAGCTCGGAGGCGTCGCCGAGCAGGGCCGAAGGTGTCGCGAGCCGCTTCAGCACCGGCACGCCGGCTCCGCTCAGCAGCAGCGGCAGCGGGGCGCAGAGGCCGCGCCGCTTCCTGGTGCGGTCGTGCCGCTCCCGGCAGCCTTCGTCAATCGCCACCTCGCACGACCTCATCAAGCCTCTCATATCCAGGTGTGATGGCATCGCCGGAGCCAGTTGAACGGCACGGAGGGAGAATCGAAACAACGGCAACGTGCGCGATGTACTCGCATCGAAACGTTGTGTTACACGTGACTAGATAAGTGCAAACATACGAAAGGCCCGTAGTACAAGCAAGACGTTGCAAGGTGCATCAGTAAATCGTTCCATTCATGTACGTACTAGTAATTTGTCGCGGAAGGCGAGAGACGTCTGACTAACACGAGAGGTAGAATTTTCATGGATGTGGTAGAGCCTCGAATAGTTCCCGATTTTTTTTTTTTTTTGATAGCGTCACCTGTACAAATCAACTCGCCGTTTTGATGCAGGTGTAGCACCGGGGCGAGAGTCACGACAGGCGCTCTCGTTACGCCGAGGATAACGATACCTCAGCACTCATCATGGATTGGTACCCTTGAAAAGGGAAAGAGAAGTTATTGGCATAAGATGAATGACAATTCGTCACATATGTTGCTAGACTCCTAGTGAAACACAGCTAGTAATGGCAAGAAATTAGTTGAAATAACAAGGTCGGTAAGCTCATCGCATAAATAAGGATAGACTTCACTGAAACTAGTAGAGTGCAGAAAGTGCTTGCACACTGTACAATACTTTATAATACTGTCAGCGAATCATGGCTGATTGAGCGACACGTGGCACACGTCGTCACGATACGTGATCATATGTCATCACAGAAACATCCAACACAAGGAGGTGGCAACGTTGCGGGACCGCATCATTCTTTATATACAGCCGTCATCTCGAACGCGAGAGCATGAGTATTAAGCATGAATACGGAACGCTGCACAGTGTATTTGTCTACTGCTGTGTAAAGGCGGCGCAGGACACTTAATAAGATATACTTTAAAGAAATTGTGCGTCATAACAATAACACCTTACATTGCAATCGCATGGAATAAAAAAAGCGCGCGTTGGACCGAGCTGTTCAGTTTACTAACAGAACATACACATTCCTGTATGTTATGTTCACACCATGTTCGTGTATAGGTCCCTGGGTTTGTATTTCTTTTTTTTTAGTGCGCCATTTCTTTGTCTGCTTCACTTTTCTTATCGGAGATTTATATACACGTTCTTTGTGTCCTTCTGTTGCAAGTTTTTCTCTGTTCTTTTTTTTTCAGCTCTTTTTTACCAAGAACACATTGTTGCTCTATGCGCTAAATGGAATACACGTTTTATATATGTTAAATATGTGAATGCTGCACTTGCTGTCGACATGTTTGCCTTTATTTTTGTTGCTCTTTCCATTTGGTTATTCAGTGCCGTGGAGCAGCACGGGACCGGGTATTGTCAAGCTGCTCCTAGGCAGCTTTTCCTGGGTGCGCACTTTCTGGCTGGGAGATGCATACATATCGATTTGATTCGAAATGACGTCTTATATCCAGACGTGATGCTGATTGGTTTAGCAAGTTTTCAACTCCTTAAGAAGAGTTGAAAAGTCAAGCAGCGAGTGACTGACCCAAAATGGTCACTTCTCGACCAAAGCGAGCTGGGAATCAGAAGAGAAGTCCGGGAAGTCGAGTGCTGCCGAGTCAGCAACTTGGTGACTTGGTTCATCTGGTGCTTAGCAACATATTCTGTATGTAGACACGAGGGGCATTTTTCAACGAAGCGCGGCAGTGTTCCCATAATAATGAAACATACTCAAGCTGCACAGCGATGGATACTAAAAGCACGAAAACAACAGGTGGGACTGTAGGGTATATTAGGCAGGAGTTTTTCTTCCTGCACTAAAGTGTGACGAGCCGAGTTCAATTAACGAAACTGTGAACATGACCACAACAACTCTACCAAAAGAACGCGCTTTCTATGACAACCACTATTTTTTGCACGTATGCGGAAAGTCCAGATTTTAAAGTTTCCTAAATGTTATTTAGTCTTGCAACATAATGCCATTCGCGATTCAATAGCGCGGGGCACCAGATGCTCATGCGCGAAGGTCAGCAGGGACAAAATTATCTAGACCAGGGACAATGAACGCATGAAAGGAAATCTGTTCAATGACGTCGTTGTGTTTGATGACGTCGCCTCGCAGCAGCGACGATGACGAAGGCGTGGTGGGCGTACGGCAGCGCAGCTCAGCCGGCGCCACCAGCAGCAGGTACCCGTCGGTGGCGTCCAAGACGCATCCTCCCTGCGGCAGGCTGAGGTCATCCCGGCCGCAGACGCGAATCACCGACCTGGTGCAGTCGATAGAGTCGCAGCTGTTGAAGCGATCGGCAAGGCCTCCGATGGGCGCCGTGAACACGGTCAGCGAGGGCGCCCACCGCAAGGAGTCCGAGGTAAGGATGCGGAGAGGGAGCGCACACACGCACATACAAGCATACAAACAGACATGGGTTCACACCCAAACACGCACAAGCACGCACACGCACACACGCACAAGCACACACGCACCCAAACACGCACACGCACCCAAACACGCACAAGCACACACATTCACACACATTCACACACACACACACACACACACACACACACACACACACACACACACACACACACACACACACACACACACACACACACACACACACACACGCACACACACACACGCACACGCACACGCACACGCACACACGCACACACGCACACAAACACGAGAAAGAGAGAGAGCGACACATACACTCACTCTAATGGACACAAACGCTCAGACCACACGCACACATACACACAGGCGCACGCACTCACGAGCAAGCGTGCGCGCCTACACGCACAAGCACAAAATACACACAGACGCACGATTTCACGCGCAAAGACATGCACATGCACTTACACGCACAGACGCAAGCATTTACGAGCAAACACGCACACGCACGACAAACGCGCTCACACACACACACTGCAAACATACCTACAGACACGCACACATACACACAGAGAAGCACACAATCACGCACAGCACGCACATGCACGACACATACTCGTGCGCGCAAGGGCACACACATACGCAAACGTGAGTTGTGTACGCAAACGCGCACACAACTTACGCATACACACGCACAAGAACGCATGTACACGCACTAACGCACGCACACAAACGCAAACAAGCACACCTATATGCACAACAAACGCACCTGCACACACAGACGCTCACGCAGACGCACGCATTGGCGCGCAAACGAGCACACACTACAAACACACGTACAGGCACGCACACGTACACACAGAGACGCACGACACAAACGCGCGCACGCAGACACATACATGACAAACAGACGCACACAAGCACATACACAGATACGGAGACGCACGCATTCACGCACAATCACGCGCACGCATGAGTGCATACACACAGGCGCACAAACACACATCCACGCACACACACCCGCGCACACAGACGCACGCATTTACGCGCAGACACGCACACATTACAAACGCGTACACGCACGCACGTATACTCAGAGTCGCACACATTCACGCGCAAGCACGCGAGCTAGGTCCTTGTTTTTATTTATTGCTTGGCGGCTGCCATGCGGATCCCGCTTCAGTAGTTTCTACACGCTTGCATGCAGTTCGTTAGGAAGTGGACTTCCTCACCTGCGTTTGTGTGCGCTGCAATAGCCATAACGATGGCTGTTCTCCAAGCTGTAGTATTTCCGCCTGGCTTGGTGGTAAAAAAGAGCTTGTGACTGGAGTCAATGCGAAACGCAGGGTCGACGTGACATGGTTTATGTATATTCATGTTCTGAAATTGCGGGACAGGAAGGTGGTGAAACGTTGCATAATTGCATGATATTATCGCATTATTAAATGCGTGAACATTTCTATGCTTGCGCAACGAGAAAACCGTCCGTCACGTAAGACAAAAGATTGCCGACGATTACGTTACTTCCGAATGCGAAATTTGAGCGCAGCTCTTCAGCTGTTTCGGCTTTTCGATATATTGAGGCAAAGAATTCGAGCAAGACATGTATGTGCAGTTACAAAGAACTTTTTATTCATGACACATATTCCTTGTTCTAGAAACCCTCCACTCCCAGTCTTGATTGTCATGAAGGAAGCTTTGTGGTTGGAGAAATAGCTGGATATTTGCTAGACTTGCTGCACCAATGCCTGGTTCGGCGTAGCGCACCTCTAGATTCTGGCGGCGACGGCGCTGGGCCCCTGCTGGAGTGGCTCGTTTAGCAGCAGTGGTAGACGAAGGACTTCCCCCGGTTGCCTCGCTCATGGCCCAGAAAGAACTGGCTGAGAATAAACTATTTATGTAGGCAGACGGATTATAATATAAACCGTCTGTGAGCCTTGGACAATCCGTCTCGTGCAGAACATTTTGCACCAGCCGCCGCAAACTGAGCGTAGCTTGGCGCAACTGCGTCGCTTATCGGGAGGCGCACAGGAACGGTGTGCGGCGAAGAGATGGCAGCGACTGGCTGATGCGGATGACGCTGCTAGCAAGTCAACTGAAGGTGGCTCTACGTTTCGGCTTGGGAAGCGTGCACCGTGATCCGAAGCGCGAGCCGGCGCTTCGGCAACCGGAGAACACTGCGCGCTCTCGCGTGGTCGCCACCACGGGGAAGGGGAGGGGGGAAGGGGTGCACGCAGTGGCGAACGGCGGCCGCTACGAGTTTCGGCTTGGGCAGCAGCAAGCCGCCACCGAGCCGGCGCTCTGATTGCCGCCAGACTGGGGGAGGAGCTTAGAGAGCAAGGCTCGCGCCATGCGCGAGATGGCTCCTGGAGCGCGTGCAGCTAGCGCAGCGCACTGGCCTGGGCTGCGGAGCTGGTTACGACGAGGCACAACGGCGACGGTGACGCAAAACGCAGGAGCGTGCGCCAAAGAGCTGCGCTCTGAAATGTGGGCCGATCCCGGAGAGAGTGAAATACCGGGCGGACCCGCTGGGGAAGTGAAGCAGGCTTCAAGCACTCGGCAAAATGAAGCGAAAAGTGCATACATTCTTTGGAATCACGCATGCAATAATATAGACAGAGCCCGCAGCAGCGGGCGGCTTTCCCTTCGTGCTGCCTGTCGCTTCGACGCGAATGATGCGGCGAGTACACAGCGCTCACAAATCTCTCAGCACACGCCGCACCCTCCCACTTTCGGAGATCGCTTTCAGGATATGGGCCCGTGCGGCGCATAATGGATCGACGCGGATGGATAAGGCGCCAAAAAGCGATAACGGCTTATAATGATCAGAACGTCATCAGCCCACCTAGCGCCGTCAGCTCCAGCAGTTTTCTTGCCTCGTCAATTCACTTGGCATCGCCGTGAACTGACTCCGACGCAGTTCATGTTGCGGTAGCGCTGTGTTTTATGCCGGTCGTATCAATTTTCAAAGCGTTGATAATGGCACCAGGCTGCGTGGAGATGAGCAAGTGGCGCAATTCTTACGCATACTTAGACAACTCCCACAGGAGTTTCTGCGTGATTTTTTTTACTTGTGCCATTGTCAAACCCTACAGTTTGATGAATTTCTGAATTTATTTTTTCATGTCGATTTTCTGATTTACTTTTTTTTACGCGCGTGTACGTCGACGTCGACCTCTTTCCTGTGGACTTTGGCTATCACGCCCTTTTTTTGGTGTGAAATATTCCTGGCAGCCTCAATGCTGAAAATATTTGGCAGTGCGACGGCATAAAGTGGAATGACGAATGTCGCTGGTATATTTGAATTTTCTCGATGTTATTTTTCGGCACCAGGCAGGCATTTTTTCACCGCGTAGCTGCATCTACGCGGTCAAAGCGTGATTTTTTGTTTAGATCGCTTCCTCAAGCTTTTGATATATCTTTTCCGTAACGGCGTCTCATGCCGCCAGGGCCTAAAGAGTTGGCAAGACACGGAAACTTGAAAGAAAGAAATGCGTATTGGGCAGCCACGAATAACCTTGATGGTATCGTACATTACGTTCCTCGCACTTTTAAGGTCATTATTACATGTATGTGTAAAGATCCCACGTCATTTCGCTTTCTAAATCTGTCAGCAGCAAGCCAATTTAAAAAGGTGTCCGTTACTTCATGAATGGAGAGAACATAATTTGTTCAAAAGAAAGCATGGAAGGCTATCCAGCGCGTAAATATACTACTCCATGCTAGCTCAAGCTTTTTGGACACGTGTCTCAAGAGGCAGTGAATGTCATTAACTACTTGTTTGAATTTTCGGTGACCTCTCATGCACGTCGTATATACTCAGAAGCTGTGCACTGTACAGTTACCTTGCAACAATAATCCATGTGCGTGAATTTATAGCAAGGATGTAGATTGTCCTGTAGCGGCTACCATCACAGCCAGGTTTCATATAAGCAGCTAATTTAGCATCTAATATATAGTACTGAGTGACTTAGAAGTTGAGCTAGCGGTCGACAGCTTGCGACGGCGTGGCGATGTCAATGAACAGGATTTACGCTTAGTCGCGTCTGGTTCCTGTTGGATGGACCACGACTTGTCCCGCGAACCAAAATTGTGCATTGGGCAGGAAGCGGAGGTCCAAAGCAGCTGCATCTAGTTGCAGATTAACGAAATATATGAAACACTTCATCGAAGGCGCTTGAAAAAAGTGCGGCGAGGAAGAACGCAAAGTGGAGGCATTGTCGCGGTCCAAGTTCGGCCGTTCCTTTTCAAGTATGGCTGCCACACCGCCAGGGTGTACGCAGCCGCATTGATGGCCAGCTGCATGGATCGTACCTTTGGGCCTGTATAATGACAGCTGCTACCAGCCCTGGCCTTGGAATTTGTTTAGAAATGCTGCATTGTTCATGCTTGCGAAGACAACTTAAAATTTAAACAGGGAACGTTTGTACAGGTGAAACGTACATTTGCTAATACGCACGCTCAATCACACGCGTGTTCACTAGTGATTAGACTAGCCTTGGAGCATAAAAAACCTATATGCCGTATTTCTTTTTCTTTCTTTTTTCAGCAGAAGGTCGGGACTGCAGTTCTCAACTCTGGTGACCAAAGGATTGCAACGTGAGTGGGCTTCTTGCATTGAAGCGGTACGAGTAAGAGTGGGCAATGTGTTCTTAATTACGTTAATATAAATTCTGGGGTACTAGCTGCCAAAACGACAATATGATTATGAGGCATGTCGTAGTGGGGTACTCCGGTTTAATTTTGACCACCTGGGGTTATTTAACATGAACCCAGAGCGCGGTACAAAGGCGAACCTCATCGATATGCTGTCACCGCAGACGGGACTTGGTCCCGCGATCTCGTGCTTAGCAGCGCAACGCCATAGCCAATAAGCAAACCACGGCGGCTAATGTTTCTTTTTTTTCTTATCATAAACTGTCCTTAACAGTAGGGAAGGGAAAACCTCTGGGAGCTTCGCAAAATTGTTCAGCGGGCTGGTCACTGGTCACATACCGCCACAACTATCTCTCTCACAACCAGCTCTCGAGAAAACCGGGGCCCATATACGCAAAAAAGAAAGGCAGTTTTGTAGGAAGGCATAGCATCGAAAGCAAAGCTCTAGCACGAGGCCCTCGCACGGTGTTCTAACAATTCGCGGAGGCGACGTTGCGCAACGTAGCATGCACGCCAGACAACCGAATGCTGCCATCCCGGAGTAGCCGCGCTCTGGCAGGCACCAAGCATGCCTCAACGCTGTTAGCGCCGGTAGGGACGCCGGCAACGACGTTACCGATGACGCACGTGGATGGTTCACGCAATGAGACCGGCGGAAAACCCGACGAAGTTTGCCAGCGCCAAGAGAAAGGGTTATATCGATTTAGCTCGGGGCTCACTGTCCGTTACGCTGCGACCAGTGCGTGGTATGCGCGTATAGCTGCTGAGTACGAGCGCTAAAGAGTGAGTGCGCAACGCTCGTGCCACCATTTGAAGTCAGAATGCTCGCTGCACTGGGTTCCGGCAAAGCCGACTGAGCGGAGCGTGACGGCGCGTCCAGTTGGCTTCGTCGCTTTTGCAGCCAAACACCTTGTAACCTTCTACGCGCGGGCAGCGCACGTAGTACGTTGATATTGTGACAGCATGGCGGTGGGGGTGGCGGCGACGGTGGGAACGCCCCTCGAATGTCCGTATAATCGCAATCGCAATAACAGTTTTGCGTTAAAGCTGTTCGAGAGAGCAGCTGCCAGGTAATCGCGATGTTAGGCGCATTCGTAGCGAAGGCCCGCGGCCAATGGAAAATTTCACTTACGAACGAAAAGCATTGTGAATCCGGCCCCCGGTTGATTGCAGTCGACTGACGCGTTGCGAATGCAAAGGAAATGCCGGAAGCTTACGGAGTTTAACTAGCCTTGCTTCGTCTTTCAGGGACCTTGTGGGAGCGGCAAAACCTGCAGTGTCGTCATCAGGTATGCATGTCGTCTTCAGTTCGAAGTGCCTTTGCAGTAAAATGTGCCGGGAAGCAAAAAAATTGTGAACCAAGGAATCGCTAAAAAAATCCAAGCTACAGTTACTTCTCAATTCCCTTAATTATATTATCTGGAACCCTAGTTATGATGTCATGGATACGTTTGACACTCCGAATTTTGACATACCCCGTCCTGTGTTCCTGGTAAACTCTGGAAGAACTCTAATATCTCTTGAAGAATGAGATTTATTGTCAGAGAAAAACTGTGAGATCACGTGAAGAACTCTTCAGGTTACGCAAGCAGAGAATAGAGGAACTTCTCAAAGGCAATAATTTCGGTTACTCTGGACATTTCTTGATTCGGATGAACAACTTGGCAATACAGGTACTAGCAATGCAGGCATTGGGTTGGAAGCAGTACGGTGGCGAGAACTGCTCCATGGCAGTGATGACTTCTTATCACCTTATGCAATTATTTTTTAGTCATGAATAAATGTATTGTTTGCGAATGAGCAGGCAACGAAGCAGTTTCCAAGACTCTCAAAATTTGAATCGCATCCCAACAAATGAGTTACACGCCACTTGTATACCTCTGGCGCTTGCACCGACGCGAGTGGTGAGACATCCACGCTTTTTGCAAGAGGGAAACTCCGCAGAACTCTCGCGAGGACATCGCATATGTGGAAAAGGAAACGCATTCGAAATGCTATTTTATCTTTTCGTACGAACTGGTTGTGCTGACTGAAGAAAATTGCCTTCCTTTTACTGCAGGTGCTGAAAGAAAAGGACGACCACCTGTATTAAAAGATTACATCGACGACGACGAGAGCATGGAGGAAGTCAGCTAGGGGAACCAAATTCTCATTTTTCTTGAGACAGCTATTAAAATTGACCGTGGAAGTTTCATTTATTGTTGTCAGTGATGATGTGGCTATTACAATTTTGTTGCAGTTTTTCCTTTAGCAAGCACTGATGATATTTTCTTTTTCACGCATAGCGTTACGTTTAACTGGGCACTTTATTTATGTATGATGTATATTGCATGTGTATATGCTTGCGCCCTTCACGCTGTGATTAAGAAGTAAGATAGGGGCGCTAAATGTACGCTACAGTTTACTCAGTAATTGAAGACTTACAAATATATATGAAATTGTGCAGAAGTATCCTGCACCGAACAAATTCCGCCCGACTGGTTGCTTTTCGCTCGGCGTAGCAAACAAGAATCCATGCGTATATTGGACTTTTGTCTTGAACCTGTCTCCATAAAAAGAACGCTTGAGAGATAGTGATATAGAGAGTGACACTCTAGTGGTCTTCAAACTTGAACAGGGGTGCTCCCCGCAGTAGGCTTCTGTCGTAGGCGGAGCCCTCAGCCAAGGAATCGGTGCACAGCAGCTGCCCGGCGCTGCCTCCCAGCCAGATAGTGCTAGCACCGGGGGTCGACGATTCGCACTAAAGCTTCCCATTGCTGGGCGTTCGGGTGTGTGCTGTGCGGTATCGATATGGTAAGTTGTGACGCTCATGTGGCGTGCTAAAACGTGGCTGACGTGTTTGGGAAGCCAGTGTCTAGAGGCTGGCCGGTTTAGCCAGAACAGGCCAAATTACTGCTCGTATCGTCACGCACAAGTGAGGTGTGGTGGGAGCGTTAGTAGGGGGCCAAACCACTGACAGACCTGTCGCAGTACACCGAAGAGAAAGGCGGTCAGTGAGCATGCATTACCGGCATCTGATGCCTGCGCCAAGTCACAGTGAGCAACGTGACCTGCAAACGAGGCACCCTAAAATCTCCCCGAACCGAACTTCGAGTGAAGTAATTGTGAACCTCTAGTTCCTTCCACGGCAGCCAAGCCAGCAACCAGAAGTCCGGAGCATCGTAAGCATCGCATGCTATTCACCAACCAATTTATTCCATTCTCTTCAACTACCTCCCCTGCTGTGCTTCAATTTCATCGTGTCCAGTGTGAACCCAATGTGGCTGTAAACAACGGCAGCGCTGGTCGGTTCATAACCAAATTAGGTCTGTGCAGGAGATATACGTGTCGTTAACATGATTAATTACTAAATAAATCAATGCAATATAGCGTTCTTATTTTACCAATTATTGCATTATTACAATTCCTACAGTATTAAATTTCTATGTCATTTGTCTGTGACACGAAAAAAAAAGAGCGAAAGGAAAAAAAACAAAACAGCCGGGAGGTTAATCATGTCGCACCTGTTTTCCTGCCCTTGTCAGGATTGGGGGCTCAATCCCATCGCTCGTGATCCGTTGTCAAGATTGGAGCCGGGTATGGATTAGAAGGTAGCTGGCCTATGCCGTCGTCCAACTTATCCACGCTGAGGAAGTTGATGAAGGGAAGCACTGCTTCTCATCGAGAACGAGGAATAAGGGTTTATTTACAGTATTTACATGCAGTTCATCAGTCTAGCATGACTACGAGAGAAAGTACGTCAGTCTAACACGACTGCTTGAGAGAGTGTCTCAGTCTAACATGACTGCTTAAGAAAGTGTATCGAGCATCCGCACAACAGCCGTTTATAAACACTCGGTCCTCCTCCGATTCCAAGGTGGCGGAAATGTTCGTCCAGTCATCGTAAACGCGCCGCCTCTCCGCGGGACAGTTTACACGCACACACACACACACACACACGCGCACACGCACACGCGCACACGCGCGCACGCGCACGCGCGCACACGCGCACGCGCACACACACGCACACACACGCATACACACACAGGTTCTCGTTCCGAAACCGACATCACACGAATTCCGTAGAACTCGGAGCGGACCCTCGCAGCGCGCCCGGGTAGCCATTGTCTTGCGTCTTGGTCGGCGCCTGGGAAGAGGTCTCCGACGACGTTCCCGCGGCAACTCCCCCACTCATAGTAGATCAGGTCCGCGTTGGTGGGTTCGGTTACAATAGTCGGCCCGCCGAACTCATTCAGTCACAACGGCGACGAGACTAGAGCGTAGCGGTGGCGGTTTCAGCACAAAGCCTGCTTCGTCAAACGCATCCTAGCTGAAGTGACGGAGAGTGGAGGACGCGCGTACTGTTCCCGACACAAAGTCGACTTAGTCACGCCATGGCTAGAGGTTGGTGGCCGCGCTCCAGGAAAGTTGCGGCCACTGTCGCACCTGGCCGGCAAAACTTGCACTGCAGCTGGCCGTTCTTAACAGAAGCGTCTCCCCGCAGGCTGGCTGTACCCGGTTTGGAGGCAAACCGGATGTGACGTAAGCCAGTGGCGTACTCCCTGCCCCCAGATAGGTACTTGTACGCCTAGGGAAGGACGCTGCTAGGTGCTGCTGCTAAATCCCTGTGGTGTGTGCCGGCCACATGCGGCCACTGCCGGCTCACGTAGGTTCGTTCGCGTGGTCTTGTTACGCCTCGCTGGATCGTGTTCAGTCATGCCGTCCTTGCGCGGCGTCATTGTCGGTGAGTCAGGTTAAATTCTTAAATAGGTCGCGCCTGCGCCTAATTGAGTCTATGAAAGCCTGCACATTCAGTTTTGTGGGCTACAATGCAGTGCGGCTGGCGTGAGCTGTCTCCACGATGCGCTTCGAGCGTGTCGATTTCGCCGTTCTTTATGTTGGCGGAAACGACCTTGAAAGCAACATGGATCTACAAGAAATATGCGACAACATCAAGGTAAGTCTACTGAAATCACAAAAGTTGAAACAATAAGCGCTAATAGTTTTGTCGTTTAAATTTTAGGCCTTGATTGTTCAACGAGACGGCCCCCGTCGTGCTGGTTTTCAAGGAGCTCCCTCGCTGCGTAGAACATGCTGATGCGGAACAGAAAATGCAAAATCGTCGCTTGCTCAACCGCAAATTGACGGCTACGCTGAAGCGCATGCCGTGTCTGCGGAATTTGAACCCCGAGGTATGGACCCCCTTTTTTCAGCGGCATGCCGTTACATACCGTCAGGAACACGCTTGGCTTATTTCTGACTCGGTAAAAAATGTTTCACTTTTTCTCGCTGCTTGCTGCGGAAGAAATGCGGACCGTTTGTCGTAGTTGTGTCTCCATTACAGGGTGGCATTACTGCGGTGAACAAAGCAAGTGTTGCCGTACATACTGTGCGCATTTCACCCTTTGTTGGGCGGTCGGAAAATATTGGTCCCACTTTTCAGGGCAACTTCGCTACTCTGTAGCGGTGAAGTGTAATTTCTACCATTGAACATTCCTGTGTAGATATGTTTCTGAATCACGTTAAGCACATTTTTTTCGTCCATTTCTTTGTCAAACAACGCGATAGAGCGATTGCGCAGATTGTTTACTTCCCGTTCTACAATGTTTATTTTATTCTATCGCCTTCCTTCAAACCACCACAGCGGCAAATGGACTCTTTTTATCGAAATTCCGTGTTTTCATATAAGCTGAATTTTGGTGCGGTTAGGTGTCTAAATTTCTCGTGCCCACAGCTACCAAAACAGGTGATCAAATTATTAGCATCGCGAACAAATCGCATTCCTACATATGCGAGCTGCTACATACGAGCCCTCAAGAATTTTCAAGAAGCATCTTTTTTTCTAAGAACCCTTGTGATATCGGAAAGCCCTGATTGAGGATTCTCATACAAAGCATGCTCAGTAAGTATAATGAAAACGTGCACAAACAATGTATACTGTACTGGGTACTCTGGCTGCTTCTAATCACATTACAGGTGATCACGAGTAGGTAGAAACGGGCCTTGAGGCTGTATAGTGGGATGTAATATTCCCACTTTTCGCTATTACAGAATCGTAGTCAGCTTTGAGATTTTACGTTATGTGAAAAATACTTTATAAAAAAACAGCACTTGTAATGTCTCGGACACAAAGCGGCCTGTTCTCTGCTTGCGTCTATGAAAGGGTTAAGATGCACACACTATTCAAAGGTCGCATTAAGGAAGAAATGAGCGGCACCGTACTGCCTTCATTTCTTCAAACCCTTCAACAAAGCTTGAACAAGAAATGCACGCGAGGGTGTCACTACAGACAGCTGCGGCAACACTGACACATGCGCGAGAATATAAAAATGAGGTGCAGCTGTGCGGTGCACGCTGCCGTGAAGTTCGAATTACAGTTTCCCCCTTGCGAAACTACCGGAAAGGATATATTGCATCCATTGGTGTTAATATATTTTCTTGTTTTCAGCCAACATACACATCCCCGTTAAATCAAATAGATCACTGTAGATGGTGGCCACAAGCATATTACAAGAACTGTGAATTGGAAGCTGTTAGCTGCCTGTGGCACAAAGTCATGCAAGGGTACATGTAGTCTTTGTGTGCACATTGACTTCATGTTTTACTAATTTGACTGGCTCCTATTGCACTCTGGCTGAATAGCAATAACACACAGGCCACATTACGTTCGAAATACTTGAAAGTCTGCGAAAGCTGAAGGTACATTCATAAAAGTTCATAAGTCCATGGCATTAGTGAAAAAAAATCTAAACCTTTTCTGGTACAGCTGTGCGTTGTCAGAAGTGGCTCAATGCATTGCAGTGATTGAACTGGCACATATTGGCTGTACCACTTGGATTTCAGCCTGCATGCGTTGGCTGGACAAAAAATTCTACCATATTTTACCTCCAAACTTTTGCTCACGAGTGGAAAGCGCTGTTTCTGTGGTAAATAGATGTGGCTTGCACACAAGGTATGTGCATGCTAAGTGTCTTGGTAAAGAAAAGTAAAGGTATGTTGCATGAACAGAAGGTGCTGCAGCCACATAACCTGACCTTTTATCTTCATTATGCTCGCAGATTGAAGGGATGGAACTAAGTGCGTGTCTTTTAAATGCTTGATTTCAGCCAGTTAAATTTGCCAACACGGGGATTCAAACCACTGGTGTCCATCTGCTGTTGGGCTGAACTCTCAATTTAGTGAGAATACTAACCACTGCGTTCATTGGTGCTGACAGATATCAAGTCAGTTGTAGCTTGGAATTACTGTATTACGTCACCAAAATGCTAGAGAACCACTTGAGATCCTTCGATGTCAGCATCCTCATAATCAGTGGGCACCCCATAAGAAAAATAGGTCAATTTTGGATGGTATCCTTGCAAGTGTGAGAAGGCTAGGCCACAGAAACTCGCGTTTCTGATTTGTGCACTATTCAGCCACGTTAAAATGTGGGGAGCCTAGACACCTAAAAGACGAGGAGCAAGCAAATTGAATGCAGCTACCAAGCAAAAAATGTGGAAGCGTAAGCTGTTGATTTTTTTACTCCAAAGGCACGTTCACACTGAAGACGGAGCGGCTAAACCGGGCAAAGCTCTTGGCCAGGCGGATAAAAGCAGGCCTTAAACGAGGCGGCAAGCCCGATCGCTCGCGGACCACTTGTTTTTCCCGCCCGCCAGAGCTGTCCGCTTTGCCGCAGCCAATCAGAACACCAGACGACGGTGGCGTGTGTGCGATAAGGATGGACGACCGGTGCCACAAGACGGCGACAAGTGCGCCACAAAAACGTTTGGTGCTCCGCCTCGGCGGTGCGGGCAGCCAGGCAAGCCGTCCAGTATACAGGGTGTTACAGCTAATTTGTGCTGAGGCTTTAAAAGAGAAAGACGGAAAGAAACTAGGCCTGCAGTACTCAAATGCAATCAATTCAGTAAACTACCCTTTTGAGCAACTTTAATACTCACAGCTCATTCAGAAACATCTGCTTTATTTTATGAAGATAGCTGCTGTGGTTATTTTTTCAGGACAAAAGAAAGTGCACAAGATTGAAAAAAGTACCATGCAACTATGCACTTTTGAGCAGTGACGAACAAATGAACAATGCGGCTTGCAGACAGGATGTAAAAAATATGCAGATCCGACACACTGAAAATTATGTAAGCAGCTTTCTTTGCTGCTTCTGTTCAATGATGGCATTTGGCAGTGATATGTTAAGTGTTACCTTGCATGCACCACTTGTGTTTGTAGTACAGAGCTCACAGGCAGACGTGCACTCCAATGCTCAAGGTGGTGTTGTGCACCATCCATATCCTGTGAGAGTAGTGGCACTGTCATTCCCTTGCATGGCGCATCGCATAGCGGGTGACGTAGAAAAATCCGTTTATTGAATCCTTAGGAGAAATAGTTGCTGCCACGTCCTGTGCCCGACAGAGCAGCGCCTGCTGGCCACCCAGGCTTCTGTCATGCAGCATGGCCTCCCAGTGTTGCAGTGTAGGGACATTGAAGTTTTGATGCTGGACCACCACTTGCATACTGTCGTTTTGACGCCGTGGTGCTGTATTGCAGCTTCGCATCTGCACATCCTGTGTCAATTGCTGGCATGGACACACTTGCCGTGTTTATTTTTTCAGAAATAGCATAAACATGCCATACCACACCTTGAACTATCATTATAATATTTTTAGTTTGCCACCACAACTGTCACCATGTCTAGTTGTAGTGTTTTTCTTTTAAAGAGACTCTATACGAAGGATGCTTTCTGATGGCATCTTTACCTTCTCGTATGATCATTCAGCGAGCACAAAGTGCTGCAGCTTCTGCAATGCTTTTGCCTATTCCTTCCAGGCACACTACTCTCAATGTATCATTAGCGCTGAAATAGAATACCGCCCGTTGCTCAAAGCAGCTTCAATATAGATTCCAATCGGAAGAATAGGCAGACTTGTGGCAGTATATGACTTTCTATAGCCATAAAAGGCAAGCTAGCATAGTGGGGCATCTCAATGCTTGTAAAAGCATTCAACTGCATGTATCTCCAAATAACTAAGCTCAAGCAGACACTGTCAAAATTCGTGCTTGTCACGGTGAGTTGGTGCGGGAACTTGAAGGTGTCGCTTTTCCTTCATTTTTGTGTGTCTCATGTTTTTGCTAAGGCTCTTGCCACAGAAAAGTTGCACTTGTGGTATTTTAGAAGGGTAATTTACTAATCACCTAGGCGATGTCATTTCCTTCATTTGGTTGCACTTTGTGCATCAGTGCAATAAATAGGTCAAACGGCTTAATACGAAATGTTGCCAAGCCATTTTGGCACAACACTTGTGGATAGCATTTTGGTGTGGCTTGGGCGAGACTGAAAGAGAGAAATTGACACATACAAGCACAAAGGCCAGGCACTGTTCCCTTGTGGCCTGCACAACCACTAGAATAGCAGCTAGTCTTATCAATTCATACTGAGTATCACAAAGTGTAACGTTGCAAGAACTGTAGCTTGGTTGATGAGACAAGGCACTTACAGCTGTAGCTGAAACATGTGTGATCAACATGTACAAGGTTACAATACTCTACACCCTTTTTGTATTTAAGTTTTTAACTTTGCCCACAATCTGATTACAGCTTTCCAGAGTTCCTTGGAAAATCCTCCCATGCACCTACCATGTGGCGTGCAAGATGGCAGCAGCAGCTGTGGGAACAGTTGAAGAGGCGAAGAAAGGTCCACTTTATAATAGGTTGTATGTAAATAAAACTGATTGAACTCAACCGATTCGGCTTCCACTTTTGTCAAGACAATTGTCAGCAAAGCAATGGAGCAATTTCAATGGGCGATACTAATAAATAGTGCATAGAAATTCTTGGAAGCCCCGTCAGCTTTCTTGCTGTTAATGGGCTGTGTTGGTGAGGTGGTTTAGGCAGGGAATGCCAATTCACGAGGGATGGTCATGGCCACCATGTTCAATGTATGTGCAGCATTAATCAGTTCTCTAGACCGAGTGCACTAATGTCATGGCACATGATACTTTTCACTTTGTCACATGATACATTTTCGAACCTCGCATGCTTTCTTTGGGGCTGAGAAAATTAATGAAGCATGAAACTAAAATCGGCATGTTGCAGTTTTCAATTAACCATCACTGCATTTGTCCATTGTTGAAACAAATTTTATTGTACCAAATGCATACAGAATGAATTTGTGGAATATCCAAAGTACATTTTGCTTGTTTTGGTCAAGCAGCTGGCAGAATAAAACCACAAAGTTCCAAAGCAGAAAGGTAACACTTCTTTTGAAGTACACAATTGGCGAAACAGTGTTGCTAACACACGAGTGCAAAACTTGCCGCCGATTAAAAAAAGAAGGGAGCTGCTACACACCACTTGGTTCCTTGACCATTCATTTTTTTCTTTTGTGGCTGATTTTTAAAAATCCTTGCTATAGCAAATGCAAGGACATCAGAAAATCAACGCACAACATATATTGGTGCTATGGTGTAAAGTAATGAAGATATAATTTTGCATGCACATTATTTAGTCTGAAATAGAGGGATACAGCACAAACATTACTCTTCAATCCCAATAAAAAATATGGAACTCGTGGGCTACACGAGGGCTACGGATAAATCTTGAGGGCCTCGGCTTCTGTAATGTGCAGCTATACTTAAGTACACAAGCATTTTTGGATTCTGCCTCTACCTGGATGCAGCTTTGTGACCTGGAATGAAAAGCCACAGCCATCGAGCTGCTGCAGTGGCGACATCACAGTAAAAGGTAATAGCGAAAAATTAAAACAATAATATGGCCATGCAACTTGCACATCAGATAGGTCACCTGAAGCTTCTATTTCCAATTTTTCTGGTGTTGCATAGAAGGACAAAAATTTTGAAAAGTGATAGTGCACGATTTTCATACATTAACAATTATGCATATCTAGCTTTTTTTTTAACCATGCAGATATTTAGCAAGAAGTTTTGAGCACGGAGAGCCCGGCGTTCTTGCAAAGGAGTTTCTAGGTGAGGTGGACACACTTTGCTGCCAATGCGAGTTTCAGAAAATTAATTTTGAAAAATTCAGTATTCACTCACTTTTTTTATTAGTAACTTGGCGGCAGCCTTCTAAATAGCATATTTGGAGGCAGTTGCATGTGAACGCACACCCTTTCTTTTTCTAAATCTCGAAAATTGCACTTATTCTGAAATATTGATTATCGCGCTCAATTGAGTACAATCAAAACTTGGTGCATCCTCCTCCACATCAGGCGGCAGTGCCCTGTCAAGAAGTGTGGGACAAAGCTTAAATGATAGCCTGACATGGCACACTGACGCACATGCTTGCCAGGCAAAGTGTGTCGTATCAGCAGCTACAATGACTGGCCAAGATGTTTCCATCTGATGAGATAGCGGGACCTTCTTTTCTGCGCTCCCAGCACACTCGGTTCCAATGTTGCCTCGATTTACCAGTAAAATTCTATGATGAATATCTTGAATTAGGTGCAACTTTAAAGATTTGTAAGAAATGAGAGTGCATTAAAATGTGACTGCCTCCAAATTTGTGGAGATCCAAAATAGAGGAATTCCTCTGCAAGAATGCCACATTTGCCGCGCTCATAACTTTAAAACAAGAAAATCTGTATGGTAATAAAAGACACCCTGTACGTAACAGTGTGCATTGGAGCATTTCATGCAACCAATATTCAAGCACCTTCTGTCTACAAAGAATTCATAAAGCAAATTTATGCATTAAGACTGGAATCAGTTACGAGCACTGGAAATGCAAACACTGTTACGAACCCTGGTCACATGCCAGGCATTGTGTTGCTGCTCTCTGCGTAGGGCCTATGAATAAAAACCACCTTCAACATCGTACAGTAAACTACCAATTGCTATGTGTAGGAAGACTTACAGTTCTTCAAATGCAATTATGACCTAGACATTCTAAAGCTTTTCTAATAGTGTACTTTTAGTGAACAAGTACCCCAAACTTGAACAACTCTGAAGCTATAATGCCATTATTATCTGAAAGATGCACTACACATTTTTTTAACGCAGTAAGGAAACATTCATAATCGACAATGCCACCATAGACATGAGAGTCATATAATGTTGCACTGCGTGCAGCAAGGATAGCACAATCTCGCACAAAAGATTAGTCTCTCCCGCAGCCTTTGAGGCCCCCTTTATTATGTCTCGCTTATGATGCCATGACATGGTACGAAACCATGATGACGTAACTTATGATCATGAGTTACTCTTGAATGAAAGCTTGTGCACACATGCATATTCCTGCATTGTAATTCTGGAGTGCACTTACAGTAAGGACACTGTGAAAAGAAGAAAAGGCCAACAGCAAGAACCAGGCAGCACAGTGCTATTTGCACCTTCTCGGCTGTTGTCGGTTTAAGTCACCTTCACAGCAGCAGAGTCGTGTTATGCGGCGAAGCATATTTAGCATCATGCAGTGAAGCATATCTGAAGTTAAAGGGGACACTGTCACGGGGCCCCTGCTGGTGCTTATGGTTACCCGACACTATCAGCTTAAGTACTCGTACTGTGACCTCTTCATGCATCTGGACAACACCAATCGCCATGTGAAAACCTCTGTTCACTGCTAATCTCGCTAAGAGCCTAAATTGTTTCCAAACTACAAATTTCACCAAGTGGCAAACTTGGCAATGCTTCTGGAAACTCATTCTCAAGTACTTTAATACTACCAGGATGCTTCAATGTCAAACTGGATTGAAAACCTGGGATGAGATTGCGCAAGCTTCTAGCTTTCTGACTGTTTGCTTCACCTTCTACATCAGTGAGTAGGCAGTGTTCAATAGGCGCTCCCGCTTCACCAAGCAGACGACCGCTGACGAAAGCACGGTGAAGGCGAATAATGAGAGCGCAAGCAAACATTCAGAATGCAAGATCTCGCCCTTTGATTTAGAGAAAGGAAGGATAATTTCAACACCAAGGAACCCAAGTATGCGTTCAACAACAAAAGCTTCTGAACGGGCCACTTCCACATCAGCACTGCGGAAAGACTGATTAGCTTATCACCCAGCAGAAATTTTCACTCGTGGCAGAAATTTTCACTGCCACAATCGCAGGTTCAAAGATATTTGCATGATGATATTTTGGGCCAAAAAGAAGATCCGTTTGAGTGATGGTGTAAGCGTGGTGCCCACTGTTGGCTCGGCTTGTGAAGAGCGACCTGCTGATACCAGACACTCTAAGCAGCTCTTTTCGATGTCTGAATCGATGGTGACATGCACTAGGTGTCACTGCTCTTTGAACATGTTGAGCTGTTGTCCTTGCTTCATGAAACATTAAGTAACTACAGTTATGACATTGTCAAACAAAAGTGTTGTATTAGAGAATTTTGTTAACCACGAAGCATAATATCCCTGTGCATTATTTGCTATGCAGTCAACTATTTTGCACCTCTGGTTGGTGAAAAAAAATGGATTTTTGCAATACCAGTAGTATTCATATTCGAAAAATATTCGCTTCGCACTTAGGTTTCATTATTCGAATTAGCTTTGAAATTGAAAAATTCATATTTCCACACCCATAGTTTTGCTCAAATACTTGGAGCATAGGTCATTTGAGGACGTAACTTCAGGATTAGCAACAGTATGCCACCAAAGAGTCAACACAGTTCAAATATTTTTACATTCTTTTACAATTGTTTCCTAATGTACATTCATTAAAACCATCTTAAGCCTCAATAATTGACTAAACTAAACTTTGATAACAGCTGCATGCTTGGATCGAACGGTGCATGTTCCGGCCACTCTAGGGTAGCAGTTTAGGGGAAAAAATATCCGTTACTTAGGAATTCCACTTGGTGACCTTGTGCAGAGAAACCCCGGCTGGACCTTACCATCTGAATCTGCTGCACAATGGCTATCACTGGCTTTTTTGGTGTTCTCGATGGCATCCACTTGCTTGAGAAGCTCGACCTCAATGACGTCTGACAACTGGCAGCACTTATTTCTGTTTATCACAGATGAAAATTGCCTATGAGCTCTTATTTCGCCCAAAACACAGACTTTTGCCACATTTAAGAAAGTGGCACTCTCCAAGTCAGTGTGGTCAGCATGCCTGGCATGCACTTTCATCTCCTGCGTCAGAGTGAGTTACTATCCCAGATTAATGCGCTACAGAGATGACAGAGAGGTTGGCGAAGAAGTTGTGCCCAGACAGACAGAATGATAATATTTATGTCTATTGCAATTCAAAGCCATCTATTAGAGCACCTTGCACCACCAGAGAAATCCTAATGGCTTCCTTTTCTTTCATCTCATAATGTGGGCGGTAACACCCCATTAAATGATCCCTAAGATGGTTTTTGTCAACCCTGAGGAAATCTCTCACAGAAAACTTGTAGACAGGCTTAATAAGTGTTGTCAGATTACTTTTCAATGTGTTCTTTATCATCACTGTGGTGGTCGTAATTTCAATTCATGTGCAGCACTCACACAGTGCGCACTCCTTGCAGACATCTGTAACTAGTGGCAGTTCACCAGCATATTTGAAGGGAGGAAAAAAGAGCATGGCCACACCAACCACATCACAGCATGTGTATGCATCTGATGACATTGTGGAACCTAATTCTATGTCAGCAGGAAATGCATGGCTGCTGTCGCTATTTCGAGTGCAAATATTTGTCCCACGGGTACAGAGAAGTCATTATGGCAACCACATAATCCAGGCAGCTTAGCGCTGGCCAACTGCAATATTTATGAAACAGCACACTGCATTCAAAGCCAGGCACTGTCACACTTGTCTGGGAAAATCGGTGCTTGTATACACAGGGGCCGGACCATTTCAAACCACAGTCACATTGGAACTCTGTCCACTCTTGTAGGGTGCATTTTCTGTGTAGTCGCTGCCACTGCAGGAATAATTTTCTTCCAACTGCACAAAGAGAAAATTGCAGCACTGTGCTCTGCATTGCTTGGTGCAAAGGCAGAACAGCCATGAGCCTTCTCCCATCCACAATTCAGAAATCCGCCAATACATAGATGGCTTACAGTGGCATCCCTACAGGCAGCACACACCACCTATATACCGCCACTTAGTTTGCAACACACTGAGGGTCTCCATGCCTTTATGTAAATGCTCAAATATACTACAGGACAGGATCTTTAGGGAATAAAGGTTGTTTCACGGTCCTCACATCTATGCTGTGACAAAGCCAACTCCAACTGCACAGGTAGAAATTGCTGTGGAAAATTAAATTTTACAGTTCCATTTACCATATTTTCCATACAGTACTATAGTCTGCAGGATCTAATTTGGGCTGAAAAAGCCCCTCTCATTAAGCACCATGGCAAATTTTAATTATAGGTACATTGGTACGTTGGAAGCCGTCAAGGGAGCATTTTCTCAAACAAATATTTCTAATTAGTTCATTATTAAAGGAAATGGAAGAAATTGAAATGTTGCATTTTCACGCTGCCAGGAGGCGAGTGCTAAAAGCAACAGCACTCAACCCCTTTGCCTCCAAGTGATCTTCCTTCTTCATCTTCCCCCATGACGGAGCCAAGGGTTCACGTCACACTCGCATGACAAGCCCTGTCTTTTCTTTCCTTTTTTTCTTCTCTTCCTTTTTTGCTGTGGGGCACACATCCAGAGATGGCATTTAACATTGTTTGGCTTATGAAAGTCACGTGCCATGGTTGGTGATATTGCAGGCAGCACGTTTTACAGAGACATTTGTACATGTAACCGTGACTCTGGCTGAAGCAGGGCTTCGTTGCGACCATGATGGCTTTTGTTTAAAATTTCAGCTGTTTTCCCACTGTGCATCATTTTGATAATTTGGAGACAGGATTGTTAGTGTGTGATCTATGCATTGCACTTGTCGGTTTGCAACTTCCAATCTTGGTGAGACGCCTTTTCAAATAACAAAGTGCGACTGAACTTCCTGAAGGCATTTGCCTTCAGGAAGTTCAAGGGAAGCAGCCCACATCCGCATACCTTATTCACAGCTGTCAATTATTTTTTTGCTGCTGCTCCGTATTAAAGATGGGAACCCAAGACTGTGGAAGTAGCGTGGGCTTGGTGGTCTGGAGCTTACCATTGGTTGTCGGATCGAACCGCTGGCACCAATTCTTACAAACTGTGCACCCAGGTGCTCAGGATCGTGCCGCTGACTGCATTTTGCAGCGGCTCGTGAGTCCTCAGGGGGCCAGGCAGGAGATACGGCAACAACGCAACGAGTAACAATGAATGTTTACTTCACATTGTTACGGAGTGGTCAACTCTGCAAGTTTCCCGATGGAGAGCGACAGACATGCTAGTTTGATCAAAAACTGAAGGCTCAAGTCCATTGGCGAAGACGTCCTTTATAGTGTTTGGAATACCCTTGCTCAAAAGAAGGAGAGAGAAACCACTTTCCACGCTGGCGGCCATCGCTCGATACATGGAAGTGTTCAACAAATTTTCTAACCCCCACTGGCTCAGCAGAAGGAAAGGCACTGACGTGCGCGCGCGCGCGCACGCACGCGCACGCACGCGCACGCACGCACGCGCACGCGCACGCGCACACACACACACACACACACACACACACACACACACACACACACACACACACACACACACACACACACGCACGCACGCACGCACGCACGCACGCACGCACGCACGCACGCACGCACGCACGCACGCACGCACGCACGCACGCACGCACGCACGCACGCACGCACGCACGCACGCACACACACACACACACACACACACACACACACACACACACACACACACACACACACACACACACACACACACACACACACACACACACACACACACACACACAGAACGCTGGCACCTTCCCTGCCGAGGACGAAGAGAAAGAGCGAATGCACACACGAAGCTTAACCGTCCCACTTGCTGAAGGGAGACAGCACTATGGAGACTACGCAGACATCAGGGTGTTGTGCAAGCCGTGGGTAAGAAGGTGAAAATGCCTGTACAAATGATAAGGTCTTTTTGCTATTGGGGCCTCCTAGGCGTTTTCCAACGGTTGCAGGCGGCTCGGAGTATTTAAAAGGTCCAGCCTTTCACTGTTGCTTTGGCGCCGCGACACAAATCGTTGACCACACAGGCCAGTCATAACATCAGTTAGACTAGTTCTTGCGCACGCTCAAGGACACTGAGCTTGAACGACGCCATGAATGCTCTGTCTTTTCAGTGCTATTAGAACTGTTCTTGTATTTTCTGTGTATACGAAGTCGATTATAAATCTCTTGTGCATTTTGCAACGTGGCCTTAGATATCCAAGCACTGAAACGCAGCCACATGATCAGAGTGAGCAGCATTCACTTGTATATCGTGAGTTGCCAGAATAAATTGAAGATATTGTGCTGCGACTATCATTACTGCGTCATGAAGCAACCAGAAATGACAGTACCATGCTTCACAATGCGACTTTCATTTCTCCCCTGGTGCACTTGTACTTATCTGGTCCCCTTTCCACTGTGTAGGGCTCCCAGAAAAGGGGACCATACTGTGCGCTCAACCAGGTGGCACCCATCACCACAACATTGCCCCAATCAGTCTCACCTTGTCATCTCTCGTCCTGTCCAGTGACGTCCTTCACATTTCAAGGGTGAAGGTTTAGCACTGTGTTTCCGATGACTCTCTTTAGAGCTCTGGGACAGCGCTTCCGCTGCCAGGGGTAATGCTACAGAACAGCGATTCCACTGACCCCAAGCAGGTACGCCATGTTTGAAGAGACAGATAAAACCTTGTGCAGGCTGTCCGGCATGCATATACATCTTTTTCTGCGCCTCTTTCTAAGCAACAATACTTTCACTGGTGAACAGGAAGGCAGCCTTTGTTTCTTTTTTTCATTATCGTTTCTCAGTTTTACAAGGCCATAAAGAAAAATAAAGAAAACAGGAAAGATTGCAAACCAGCACTGCAATTTTCCTGAATTATTGGAAACGAATATGTGCGAACAGAGGATGCCAAATGAAATGAACAGCCAGGTGCAACAACAAGTGACATCATTCAGGTGGTGCAGGCGGTTTGGCGGGCCCATAAAATGCCTTAACGAGATTTATTTGAGCGTGAACATGGTGAGAAGGCTGCTTCTGCCTTGCAGTGGTGTAAAGACTGCTGCATGTCTGGAGGTTAAAATGCCCATCATTCTATCATACATGGAAGTATTCCGACTATTTAGTGGAGTCATGGGAAAGCCACTCAAGCCTACATTAGCAAAATGTGTAGTACTGATTACAGCGAACACACTCTCTCCATATTCATGCAACCGAATGCAAACATACTGAAACCTGAGGTGTACCTGACGAGCGTACCTGCCAACAGCCCATAGGACAGGAAAGGCAAATCCCTGTGCACGCATAGTGAATTCGTCACTGCTGTGCATGCTCATTTCGGCAAACTGGCATAACAGATGAATTGCGAGTGCAATATGTGACTGTAAAGCACGTGGCGCATCTTTGTCACCATAGCTTGAGCTTGGTGAGAATCAAGTGGTTTGATAAATGTACAACAGAGTCAGCAATGGTGGGACAGTTCTTAGAAACTTCACAGCATGCCCGTCTGCCTCTACAATGTAAAAAAAAATTGGCTTTGATCCAAGAGCCAGATCTTTTTGACTGGGCAACATTCATGCACCAGCTTTGTCAGTTTTTTGATGCTCCCACTACTTGTGCTGAGGTCGCGAGAAAAGCCCGGAGAGAGTATAAAATTCGAGAATCATGTACCTCTTACATTGTGGATGTCCTTGCACTGTGCTAACGCATGAACACCACCACGTCTCAAAATGATCGAATGCGAGATATTAAAGGCACAAACACTGTTACCTTATACGTCCTTGGTATGCAGAACCCCAGCACCTCCACCACTTCTAAGGAACCGCTTTATTCTTGCCGAGCTAGAGCTATGGCGAGGAAGAAGCGACACACACTACGTACGGATGAGGAAGATGAAGGAAAGTCACATTGCGCTCACAATATCGCTAACGTGGTAGTTTCCCAAAGGAAGCGGTCACACCACTGCATATAAAGTGTATGCACAGGGATTCTCATATGTCTTCCCTGTCCAAGGGACTGGTGGCAAGCACCACAGAGCAGCACTGGTCAGGTGCATTCCAATTAAATTCTTAAGAATTGAGAAAAGGCCGATTCAACACAAAGCAACGATCTGACACCCTTGCCAACAAACCTGTTGCACTGGCATTAAGTTTCAGATATTTGCGGCCACACATAGGTAAACCAATGGGCAAGGTTCTGACTGGTGTTGTAGTGAGTACTGCTCCAGGAGGGCACATGTAACCGGCAAACAGAGGCCTCAGGAGAGCATTAGAATATAATCAAGGAGGCGGCAGGGTACCCAAGGGGCAGCGGAGGGATCAAAACTGGAAGCAGGGCGGTCCTAAACTGGAAGCAGGTTATGTTGCTCCAACTCACGGACCCCCCTGACTCCAGCCTTGTCCGCGAAAGCGGACAGCTGATCTTAAAATGCGTCAGAAAATTCGGAAAGTACGACTTACACACAGCCTACAGACATCATAGATATACTACTAGCACGCGCAGGCCTCGGCGAGCCCCAACCCATGGACCAATCCGCGTTCTAGCTCTGGTGTCCCCGTTATCGATTTGGTGTCCTGGAGACGCCGCCAATAATATGAAATAGTGACACGTTGTTACTAGTAAAAAACACGATTTAAGCCGCTAACGCTACGTTCAGCACTGCCGCGCCCAACAACTTCTACAACGCCTGTGAGAACTTCACCAAGCAATGGTTGTTCTTGGCAATACTAAGAACTTGTGAATTTTGTGTACCGCTCATGCTTAACTTTGTAGTGCACTGTAGCTTAGTGAAGCACTACGATTGCGTGTAGCATACGTACACATCTTACCTGATAGACGGTGAACAGGGTCTTGTACAAATATCCGCTGAAGAAGAAAAGACTACACCTTCACATGTGTTAAAACACATGCCAAACTTGAAAAAACAGACGTACAATGAACCTCCACACGTTAAAATAGCAAAAGCATCACTTAAAAGGCGAAAACTATTGAAAACTTTGCATGCGCCATGGCAAGCGCAAATCCGCCATTGCTGCTGATATTGATGTTGATCAGGTTGTCCCCTTGCGATCGAGACGGCAAGCGCGTGGAAGCGCGTTTCCTTATTCTATGGAAGCGCAATTGGCGCAATGTAGCCAAAATAAATAAAGAAAACTGCATCAACTCCAAATACACACACGCAAAAGAAAATCGTCGGGATTCTCTATAACGACGTTTCCAACCCCTTGACCGATATTTCATACAGCTCGTTGCATTAATTAAAATACCTGCAGTGCATTGTTTTCATAACGCGCTAAAAAATTCTGCGCTTAAGCTTACCCGCACAAACACGTGGCGCAAATTCGTAGAACGCCACCTGTGCAGCCCCCCACCCCCCAAGAATATATATGACTAGTCAATAATAATAGCATACAATTATAACGTGAGCGTCGGCGCAATCAATGGAGAATTCAATTTTATTTGTTATAGAAAATCAAATGCAATGCAGTAAACAATGGATAGAATTAAGCATATAGCTTCCTGGAGTCTAAAAAAAGATCTGCCTTGAAACTTGACGTGGTGACGCGGCAAATTGTGAGTATATGATTGAAAATAATTGCTATAGTGTGTTTGTGTATGAGTAAGCTTCTCAAAAGGAGTTTCAAGTGTTTCCATGGTATGGTAAGCTTATATCTTGATTCCTCAAGTTTTTTTTTTATTCATATAGGTCAATTATGTTTAAAAAGCGAATTGGAAATCCCAATGGTTTTGTTTTTTACCGGGGGAACACAGAGTTGAGCCACTGTTTTGAAACAAACTTTTATTTAAAGTAGTTGTTACAAGTAACACCGACACCCTCGCTCATGACAAAACAACTTTCACTCACTGTGTCCAGACACTTGGTTCAAGTTGCATGTAATGCTTCATCTCCAAGCTTTGCGTGGTTTCTTAAAGGCATTGTGAAATCTACACGGTGTTTTTATTTTACGCCTCCTCATCTCATAGCACAAGATCTGAAATGCGTGAACGAGAAGAATCAGGCCAGCACATATTCACAGAAATGAACTCTTCACAGTGCAGTTGACAAGTGCAAAATTACAGCAGAAACTGCCAGTCACATGATATGAGCAAAACATAACTGTTCTTTTTGCGGGAAAGCCTCAGTCCCATGACGACATTAACCCATATGGTGGTCATCACTGGCAATGTTTGAAAGATTTTCATAAAATAGAGACTGAATGTCTGGAGTATTTATCATAAGGGAAGTAGAAACTTGCACGTCTTCTAAACAGCCCTTTGCAGTGCTAAATGTATGCTGGCTATTGATAGTAATAAATAGTATGACTGTTACAACTGTTAAACAAGACAAAAGCTCACAGGAATATGAAGGCTTGAAGTGATAAACAGTGTTTGGAGGGAGAATGTAGCTGGAGTGAACCTTTTGACAAAGATTTGTCTTCATCAGTGCCGCAATTAAGTTCGGCACAGCAATCTTTATGCACCTTTAACTCACTTTCCCACACCCTCAATGTAGGATGAAGAGGAGAATAAGATAGTGCGTAGAATGAAGTTGAAGTGTAGAAAAGAAATGGGGAGACAGTGAAAGAGAAGGTAGGAGCACTGTTGTAGATTATTCTTCCAAGGTTACTCTTCCAAAACAAAGAAAGAAAAATATTAAATGTGTAAGGAAGCATTGCCAATTGTTATTATGCCTACTCAAGTAAGAGATGCACCATAAGGGATGCAATATAAAACTGATCTGATATGTAGGGTGGCCTAAAGCTTTCTGCATAGTCTTTACAATCATTATGACACTGTCTGCTGCAGCTAAACATGCAGAAGTTTTAATTGAGTGCTCATGACCAGAGCAACTTATCCAGACTGCACACAATACCATTGCATATGCCCTCTATTTTGGTAATCTGAAAAATAAAAGTTTATTCAAATGGGCAATAAGAACATCACATGGAACACAAAATCTAGATCGAATTATGAGGCATGCCACAGTGCGGGACTCAGTATTATTTTTGACCACCTTGGGTTTTGTGATGTGCACTTAAATTCAACTACACACTTTTTTTTTTAATTTCGCCACCACTGAAATGCAGCCATCTTTGCTGGGATTGAACCCGCAAGCTCGAGCTCAGCAGTGCAACATCATAACTACTGCGCTACTGAGTGTTTACACAAATTTATAAGTAGCAAAACACATTGGAGGCTTTTGCACACTGAAGCACTACACACCATCCAATGCACTTCCTTACATCTATGTACAGACATACTTACCAGCGGTTCATATGACAAGCATGGAGGCGTGCTCTAACACACTACCATCCAACAGCTGCCACATACCAGAGATGACCACTGGGTTTGTACCTATTTTCACAGAACACTTACCAGCAGCTCATACAACAAGCATGGAGTCATTTCTCGTGCTCTAACACACATACCATCCAGCTGTGACATATATGGCTGCACACCACAGACAAAAACAGACGGGCTAATCATCAGAGACCACATGTCATGATTTGTTAACATGCGAGCCCTCAACCTGCTTCAATAAGGCATGACAGCACAGCACTACTGCACCACTTCTCTCTTCCTAACTGCACTGGAGGCTTGTTACCAGTAATCGTGCCCTGCTGACGTGGTTATCTCTTCAGTTTCTATGTTGCTGTCCCTAAGCTGTTATTTAAGGACTTCCTTTTGAGCTTCAGTGGGCCTTGAAAGGCTAGATGATGGCTGCCACAATCTAGGGTTTTTTGTAGAGTGAAATCTTAACAGGCGCACAACTTTTTTGTTGGCTGGTTTATTTGAATGGTCTGGCATCTTTCTTTTTGGGTCACTTTCACTTTCAACAAGCATGAAAACTGGCTCAAACAAATTGTTTGCCTTCTCAGCCACACCCTCAGAGACTTCACCATCTGATATTGCCTGTCTGACTGAGTCCATTTTTGCTCTTAAGAGTGCTGAGCTTGACACTGCTTTGGCTGCTTCCAGCTTTGTTATACTCTGTAGAATGTGCAATGCCCGACTTGCCTCACATGCTTCTTCGGGTGAGCTCTCATGGGCCTTGTTGCTGCTAGTTGGATTAGCGATGACCACACAGTGAATGTGCTTGCACACTGTAAAGTGTATAAGATGGTCATAGCAAGTGCACATATAAGTATGCACACACACTGCGCATTCTTTGCACCTCAAAGGACAGCAAGCACCATCTCCCACTTTTGACACTTTATATGAGAGCCCTTTAATAGACTGAGATGGCACAGTCCATATGCCATCTTCATTTAATTTGGCACAAGCTGCCATTTCACTGCCAGACCTGTGGTTCTTCTGAATTCTGCTCAGCTTCTTACCCTTTGCGCCTTTCATCATCTGGATAGCCCTTTTCATTAAAAAATGATTTGTCAAGTCCATGAGGGCAGAAATTAGTTTGTCACCATGCTTATTCTGTTTTCTCTCCAGCATAGTATGCTTTAACGTCCTGTGCTTGCTCTCAACGTGCATGTTAGTGTTGACAGCTGCTCTAGTCCTAAAGCAATAGGCCCACTCTTGCGGCCTAACTGCATAGTGGTCATTGAAGTACTTCAGGAAGTCCCTCAGGTTTTCTTCCTTACTACTAGAAAGGAATTGCTTAAAATAATCTTCAAGTGCCTTTTCCGCGAGGAACTCTAAGAGTAGCCACACACTATGGTAAACATGTGGCCTTAGCTGTTTCTCTACACACTCGAGTATCTTCTTACGCCAATTGTTATCCACATGCCAGGCACAGAGAAGTTGCTGTTGTGCAGCACCCATGACCATGGACCATGCTTTGTAGAATTGCGACGCATCATCAGATATCAATGTCTTAGCAGCCACTTTTTTGGCCATGGCCGACTCCAGATATTTGAAGAATGCTGTCAAAGTTTGCTCGTTCATCTGGTTGCAGATGAAATAAGCTATAGCTACACCTGATCCTACTTTATCTAGCACCAGAAGAGTGGTCAGCTCAAACTGGTACTCTGTAGTTCCATGTGTGGATTCAAGACATACAGTACCTGCAGGGCCCAATTTTTCTAGTAGCTCCTTCTGAGGCTCTGTCATCGGAACAAGAGCAAAGTCTGCTGAAGGAAATATACCACTTGGGTCCACTGCACCTTGTGCCTTGTACAGGCGGACAAGTGTTTCACCTTTTTCTTTCATCACAAGCACCCACGTGTCTACACTGATAGCGTCATTAGTGTGACAATGTTATGGAGCAGCAATGTTAAACTGCTGTTTGATGTTATGCAGGGTTGAGCACTCTGCCAAGTGCACTGGCCTCAGCTTGGATGCCACAGATGTTCTTACTCGCTTTAGAATGGTTTTCATGGGCACACCCCTTTTTAGGTTCTCTGCTACGCTGGCCTTTTCCTTGTCACTCATTCTCAAGCGCTGAATTTCTGGCTTATGACCGTAATGGTTTCTTTGATACCTGACTTTTATGGTGGTGCCTTCAGGTGTCGGACTCTGAGTATTGTCCATTGTGACGGTAATAAATGAAAGACATATCTTACCAGACCTACAGCTCCCCTGACTTTTCTCCCGACGGTCACTATGACCTTCCTTTTTCCTTGCCTCGCCTGATCTATTACAGTAATAGTGGATCCTTGTTTCTTCACTGGCCAGCTTTTTGGGGTCCCTGGGCAAAATGAACCAGCAGTTTTGGCTACCCTCTTCTTCTGCTTTCCATTCATGAAATTCTGTAATAAAAGCACAAAATAGCATTAGATAGTGACAAGTAATATTGGGAGAGAGATGCAAACAAAAATAATCACTCTGAAGGCTTTGGACACGGGCTAATGTAGCATTTATTTTACTCCCTCACCTTCAACTTGACTGTGTCATGAGGTTACCCTTGATATTGCTCAAATTTCTGTTAAAATTGAATTTCAAATATGCAATGCGCCATAACTTCAAAAAATTTATCATATTAGTTTTGTTTTAATAAGAAACAAATATGAAACTTAAGCATGATCTACGCTCACTCCTTCCTCAATATTGAATCAGACTGTACATTCACAGCAATGCTGTTACAATAAGACAAAGACGAACTGAGAACACGTGGTGCAAGCTACACCCCAGAACAGTGTGAATCCCTTCCCTCAGTTTCTTCTTGAAAAGCTCCTTCTTTTCAAGAAGAGCTTGATTTTTTACTGTACATAGGGGCTTGGCGAGGGAGTGTTCCATCGTCACGCGGTTATGATCTGGCTTGGGCATGCGCCTGGTTCGAAGAGGCAGCATTATGTGCCATTTCAATAAACCAGTTGCTAGTCTGCGTTCTTCCTGTCTTCTTGTACGTTGGTGTCTTTTCCCAAGCGCAGTTTACGTTCACAAAAAGATGTCTTACCAAGTAGCCTCCTAACACACTCTTCTTAAAGAAAAAAGGATTGCGCGTGCGTCAAATTTCGCTCTACTTTATGAAATCTACAACCAGAGTCCTTCAATTGAAGGACTGTGGTACTACTAAAGAATTTTCCCAAAGTACGCCGGGAGACCAAGCCGCTGACAGCCGCAATTGCAAGTGTGGTCCTGGACCTACGTCGGCCTGCATTCGCACCTATTGCGGCCTGCACTGAGGCGAAGACTACACCACGCACGCAAGTAGCGCAGAGCAACGTCAGAACGCAGAGCAAATTCCTCCTCTCGTTTAAGCAAAAAAAAAAGGGGGGGGGGGGTTGCGCGAGCGTCACATTTCGTTCTATTCTATGAAATGTACTGCTAAAGAGCTTGCCCACAATACGCTGGGAAACCATCCCGGCGACATCCGCAAAATTCATGTATGGTCCCGGTTCTGCGTCTCTGCCGCATTGCAACGTGCACTGAGGCGAAGACTAGGCCACGCACGCATGTGGCACAGAGCAACGTCAGAACGCAGAACAGCTTACTCCTGTCGCTTAAAAAAAATAAGATGTACAAACGTCAAATTTCACTCCAGTTGCTGTGCAGGTTAGCAGACAATGCCAAACGTATGTCATGTAGCGCATCGCTGGGAGCGCGCACACATGACTATACTATACATGGATAAACAAACAAATTATATTTAACGAGGACACAAACTTCAAAATACCCCAAGGAAATAAATTAGGCACCTGCGCAAAAGCTGCTCTTCGCGAAACAGATGGAGAAAGAGAAAACAAAGGCCCGCAAAGCATAAACAACTGCCTTTTTAGAAGCACACTGCGCAACAAGAAATTAAAAAAAGTCCAAGATATAATATTGCGTTTAAACGTCATTTGCTCACGATGACTGAGAATAAATTTAATAAAACTGTTCCTCACCCTTATGCACGTCAGCCTCGAAGTTGTGCGCAGCGATCTGGTGCAGCGAATACTTCTCCATTGTAGGCAGGGAAGTGCCACATACGTCGCATTTCATCAATTTCTTGACATCCACGGCCATTTTGTGAACGTTCCTGATGTGTTGCAGCATGTTCTTCCTCTGTATGAATAGTTTGCTGCAAAATTCGCAGCGACGATCGTCATCGCCGATGGCAGCTCGATCACAGACGCGCGTCATTCCGAAGCGAAGTAGGCGGCGTTTGGAAGCACGTGGTTTCTGTGTCATTGCACGCACTACAGCAATACAGAGAAGAAACCTCCCCAATCACGTGACACACTAGGTATTCAGTGGCCCCATAGGGACAGTTGGAAACCAACTTAGGGAACCAACATCCGGGAACGCAGGGTCACGTGAATGCTGCCTTCTATTGTTCACCGGCCTCAGCCGGCCTGCGGGGAGACGCATGTTTCTTAACACCCAACACTGGGGGAGGAGGAAGCGGAAACGAAAATGAAAGAGAAAATCAAACGGTTACGAACTGACTCACGTGCACCTTCCAAAAACGATCAGAATGTCCATGTATTCAAAGGTGGTCCCACAGCCCAGTCACCTGTATTGAACAGTGGCAGCAGGGCTCAGTCGGATTTATGTGGGGATAACGGTCGAGGCCATGTCTCAATATTTTTTTTCTTATGTGGGTGCTTTGTCGCCCGGTTGGCTTAAAGGGGCCCTGAAAGAGTTTTTGAACACAGTAAGAAAACGTCGCCGATCTGTCGTTGAGGCTGCTGGGAGCCTGTGTGCCAAATACTACTGCACGGCGAGCAACGAGGAAGTCAACAATCTCGTGCCAGAAACAGTGAACAACCGCTTGCTCTCGCTTCCGCAATGCTGTCGTGCGGCGTCATCACAAGAAGCTGAACCCATGAAACGACGTTATTGGCTGATTTAGTGATCGCGAGAGCATTGTCAGTAATATATAATTGGTAATGTTAGTGAAATAAACGACACCTATATATGCGTGCAACTTCAGAAGGACAGAAAAATTATTTCAACTTTTCACTGCGGTTCGGCGCGTGGCCACCGATATAGCAAAGGCACGTTGCGCATGACCTCCGAGATCGGCGGCGCCAGCTGTACAGCTCCCGCCGCTCGATCTCGGAAGCGATAAGCTGTGTAGCGTCGTCAACCGAGGCCGCCACGGGTAGGGATGGCCGATTAAGTTTTTCGATTGGATTAACGATTATACATTCTACATGTCAGCCTGTAATCGATTAATCGCTTTCGATGTAGGATTTTTCATCGATTACTTGATCAATAGAAAATTTTGCCGGGCACGTTAAAAACGTTAAAACACAGTTATCTACTTTTGTACGACAGTAGTTTATTGTGTGTTTGTAGGAGAGTATTTGAATGTATCAATAATATTGTCCTACCCATCGCGTTAAGTCCCGCTCCGTTAGCTTAGCACTACTTTCTAGCATAAGTTAGTTGCATCTTTTCCCTTCCAATCCACCTATGTCAGGCCCAACGGCTCGGCCTTCGATGTGATGCATGACTTGTTCTGATAATCATTTACTGCACGGTTGTTCCCCTGTGTAGACGAGCCATATGTAAAAATACTGAAAGATATCTATAGTGGCTCCAAAGCCACGATAGTCGTCCATAAAGAAAGCAACAAAACCCCAATAAAGAAAGGCGCCAGGCAGAGAGGTACGATCTCTCCAATGCTATTCGCAGCGTGTTTACAGGAGGTATTCAGAAACCTGGATTAGGAAGAATTGGGGATAAGAGTTCATGGAGAATATCTTAGTAACTTGAGATTCGCTGATGATATTGCCTTGCTTAGTAACTCAGCGGACCAACTGCAATGCATGCTCACTGACCTGGAGAGGCAGAGCAGAAGGGTGGGTCTAAAAATTAATCTGCAGAATACTAAAGTAATGTTTAACAGTCTCGGAAGAGAACAGCAGTTTACGATAGGTAGCGAGACACTGGAAGTGGTAAGGGAATACATCTACTTAGGTCACTACTTAGGATGGTAGTGACCCTCCGGAGCATGAGACTGAAATAATCAGAAGAATAAGAATGGGCTGGGGTGCCTTTGGCAGGCATTCTCAGATCATGAACAGCAGGTTGCCATTATCCCTCAAAAGAAAAATGTGTAACAGCTGTGTCTTACCAGTACTCACCTACGGGGCAGAAACCTGGAGGCTTACGAAAAGGGTTCTACTTAAATTGAGGACGACGCAACGAGCTATGGAAAGATGAATGATGGGTTAACGTTAAGGGATAAGAAAAGAGCAGATTGGGTGAGTGAACAAACGCGAGTTAATGACATCTTAGTTGAAATCAGGAAAAAGAAATGGGCGTGGGCAGGGCATGTAATGAGGAGGGAAGATAACCGATGGTCATTAAAGATTACGAACTGGATTCCAAGGGAAGGGAAGGGTAGCAGGGGGCGGCAGAAAGTTAGGTGGGCGGATTAGATTAAGAAGTTTGCAGGGACAACATGGCCACCATTAGCACGTGACCGGGGTATTTAAAGAAGTATGGTAGAGGCTTTTGCCCTGCATTGGGCGTAACGAGGCTGATGATGATGATGATGATGATGATGATGTTCCCCTGCGCGAAGTGTAGAAACCATGTCTGACTGATCGCACAACCTCTAGGTGACAGACGCGTTTGCTATAGCTTTTAGAAGGCATGACATTCCTGATTCGTTTACGACTGGGTCTGGAAAGGCTTCTTCGATGCCTGTGGCAGCTAGACGCGCCAGTAAGCAGCTGGATGCGTCACCGTGCGTACGTGGTTCGTGGTTTTCACGTGAGCAAGGCGACCCACTCCGCCATTTTTCCTCCCCTTCTAGCTTAAAGGGCCCCTCACCAGGCCCCATAGCAAATTTTGGTCATATGGTGGAAGTTGTTACGTGTTCTCTAGGGAGCGTTCTGCCTAAGAATTTTTCATGTCGGTTCATTAATAGCCGAGACATAAATGTTTCCCTGCCGCGAAACCCATGATTTAATCAGGCGGGCTCCACTGCCATGCAAGACGCTCTCCCTACTCGCGCCGTCTAGCCTACGCAAGCGAAATTTCTTCCCTGCGTTCTCTCATACCGGACCTCGAGGATCGCGTGAGGCATACGTCACCGGCCCGGCCTTCATTTTTTTTCTCCGCTTTTATTTTCGGCGCTACGCACTTCCGTTAACGGCGTCGCGCGCGAGCTGTTGTGTCGTTCGCGCAGCGCACGATATTGTGCGCTGTGCACAAGAAAACATTACTAGCGGTATAATTCAGTGCTGCACGAATACTGAGGCGGAACAAGCGGATAGCAGAGCATGTTCACGTGCTGGAACACGGTAGAAAATGGCATAGTTTCGGTCTCTGCGCACGTGACCGCACGACCGTGGGAAGAGGAAGATGAAGCGGAAGTACATCTCTCTTGCTTCGGTGCGAAGTAGAAAAAAAACGCAGACATACTGTTTGCGCGTTTTATTATTTCTCTAAACTTCAGTTCGTCAATTCAAGCAGCAGATCGCACAGACAACAGATGCTGTCTTGGATAATTCTCGAAGTCACGTGTCACCACGAGCCACGTCACACCGCGGACACGACTACTTAGGCGCAGAGGCCCGACTACGTCACCGTCCGGCTTTGAGCGCGGCGCCCGCGAGGAGAAGGAAAAACGGCGTTCGGTTTGAAATTTGATATTTTTCCGCGGCGCGCAGCGACGTAATACTTTGCAGACACGATCGTTATCGCCCAATGTATGCTCTGCGCTTGTCAGATCAATATGCCCAGACCTGGTGAGGAGTCCTTTCAGCGCTGTTCAAGCTTGTTGAAATGTCTAGTGTACTTAGCCAGTTTCACGATCCGCTGTTTACGTGAGGCTTAGAAACACGTTGTTAGAACCGTTTGTGAATTTTTTCTTCCCTTTCATATCACGGATAATTCAGGTTAATTTTTAGGCATGTAGGATCCTCTGGGCTGGTCTTCTGCGCCTTAAGGGGAGCTCGCCGCCTGCAGGGTTATTTGAATGAGCCATCCCGGATGCTCGGTTGCTATAATCGGAAGTTCAAATCCTTTTTTTTTCTTTTTTTGAAGTGTTCCCTTTGTAGCTATGTGACTGAAGTGGTGGCGTGGAGCAGGGGTACAACATCGGGCTTGTAATCTGAAGGTCGTAAGTTCGAATCCTCCTCCAGCACACTGCATCTACAGGGTTAGAGTGGCGCCTGACACTGGCAAAAAATGCCGAGCGGAAGTGGGCGATACTAGTCCAGTTGCAACCAATTTATTTACCCTCAGGGCCTTTCGGCATTAAATAGGGGAGTGGACTGTACAAGGAGGAAATATATTACGATGTCACAGTATTTGATAATTATAGAATATTAGCTGAAAGTATGATAAATACAGTAATTGAACGTGGCGTATCTAAGTAACATTAAAAAGAAAACAGCCAACAGTAGTTCGCCAAAATGATTGCTATTAGACAGTGCTAGCTAGTTCTTTTCTAATCAGGAAGGCCCACTAAGCTTCAACAAGGACACTCCCTCACCAAAAGAGGAATTGGCCTCTCTGGTGCATTATTCGGCCACTACCTCCCTTATCACTCCTACAATGACCTCAGTTCCCAACGGCTGCTGAGAACCAGACAGAGGCGGCGGTCAGACCTGCGTCGCGGCAGAGGGTGCTAAGAATCTCTGGGCCCCGGACAGTCCACCACTTTAAACTGAACCTGACAACCTTCAACACTCGAACCCTTTCGAGTGAAGTCAGCTTAGAAGTAATCCTTGAGGAGCTATCACGCATTGCACGTGCTATCACTAGCCTTAGTGAGACTATAAGAACAGGGGAAGACTATACACTTGTGACCAACGGCCCCGTCCTCTGCTACAGAGGAACTCCAGATAAGAGAAAATACAGGGCAGGATACCTAATCGATAAGGACACAGCGAGCAATATTGATGAATTCTGCAGCATGAATTAGAGGGTAGCAGTAGTCGTAATAAAGCTGAATAGGAGGTATAGAAGAAATGCCTCACAAGCCTACGCTCCAGCCTCCAGTCACGACGTTAAAGCAAGAGAACAGCTTTATGAAGATGTTGAATTCACGATGGGAAAAGGGCAAACTCAGTATACTGTAGTCATGGGCGACTTCAGTGCAAAAGTGGGGGAAAGCAGGCTGGTGAACAAGCAATTGCGAACTATGGCATCGACTCTAGGAACGCTAGAGGAGAGATGCTGGCAGAATTCGCGCAAGGGAATTAGCTCCGAATAATGAATACTTTCTTTAGGAAGCGTAGCAACAGGAAGTGGACCTGTAAAAACTTTTAATGGGGAAAAAAGAAATGAAATGGCGGCTCAATCTCATGTGCGCAAGGGAGGAAAGCGGCGAGGAAGTGCGCCGTATCCGTCGCACGCAAGGCTCCGGGGAGAAGGGTGGGAGGGGGGGGGTCTCTACTCTAGCAGCTGCGGCGCATGGCGTGGCCGCGTGGGCGCTACCTTGAAAGCGATCTAATACAGTCTAGGCGCACAGACGGCCGATAGCTTCATGTGCTCTGTGTTCTCGCCGCCTAGATCGCCTTGAAGCGAGAGGCTTTTCACGCGGTGCTGCTGCCACACTTCCTCACTCCACCGCTTCTGACAGCGAGTTTCCGCGGTCATCGCGTGAGATGTGTTCATGTTTGGTTGTGCGCGCGTGACACCATGGTTGTCAGTTTAGTTAGCTTACAAGCATATACTGCTGATAAAAGCACTATCCATACTCCGTATAGCTGTCTACTAATTTGATATTGCAATCGGTGCTTCGCCTCTCGGCCGTAACTGAAACTTTTTTATAATAATAATAATAATAATAATAATAATAATAATAATAATAATAATAATAATAATAATAATAATAATAATAATAATAATAATAATAATAATAATAAAAATTAATAAATAACAATAATATCGAGAAAATATGCGCTAAAGCTAACAGAACTTTAGGGTTTTTACGTCGTCATCTGCACCTCTCGCCATCTACCATCCGTCAACAGGCCTACCAAACTTTTGTACGCCCTCAACTTGAATACGCTTCTTCGATCTGGTCTCCTCATCAACAATACCTAATAGATAAATTGGAATCCATCCAAAATCGTGCTGCCCGCTTTATAACTTCTAACTACAGTCGTCAATCTAGCATTACCCAAATTAAACGCGATGTTCTCCTGCCGGACTTGGATTCCCGCCGCTCTGTTGCTTTCCTATGCCTCTTTCATAAATACTACTATAACTCATGGTCTAGCCGCTTGTCGCTTGAAACTCCTTCTCGCACATCTACTCGACTTCATAATCATCTCAGTTTCAGGTGCATTTTTGGCCGCACACAGTCATTCAATAACTCTGCATTACCGCGCGCCATCGCACTATGGAATAGCCTTCCAAATAATATTGTCTCAATAAAAGATCCTGCGAAATTTCGTGAACATTTGGAACTTCTCATGTTCGCTTGACTTTGTTGTACGACTTTGTATTGTATTCGCCTTTGTATTGTTTTTGGACTTTGTTTTCCATTGTATTTCCTTGAATTTGTATGTACTTTTTCCAATGTTTAACAGTATTCCTTTTTTTCCAATGTACAAATTTATTTGTTTCTCTTACTATGCAGTTCCTTTCTTTGCGTTAATTATTTGTCATTTTTCTGTAACCCCCCCTACTCAATGCTCATCCGAGCCTGTAGGGTAAACTGAATAAATAAATAAATTATTATTATCATCCTGGTTAAGCCCCCTGCAGGGCAAAGCCCTCTCCCATACTTCTCCAACCACCCCGGTCATGTACAAATTGTGGCCATGTCGTCCCTGCAAACTTCTTAATATCATCCGCCCACCTAACTTTCTGCCGCCCCCTGTTACGCTTCCCTTCCCTTGGAATCCAGTCTACAACTCCTAATGACCATCGGTTATCTTCCCTCCTCATTACATGTCCTGCCCATGCCCCCCCCCCCCCATTTCTTTTTCTTGATTTCAACTAAGATATCATTACCTCGTGTTTGTTCCCTCACCCAATCTGCTCTTTTCTTATCCCTTAACGCTCCACCCATCATTTTTCTTTCCATAGCTCGTTGCGTCGTCCTCAATTTAAGAAGAACCCTTTTTGTAAGCCTCCAGGTTTCTGCCCCGTACGTGAGTACTGGTAAGATACAGCTGTTATACACTTTTCTCTTGAGGGATAATGGCAACCTGCTGTTCATGATCTGAGAATGCCTGCCAAAACCCGCCGTGGTTGCTCAGTGGCTATGGTGTTGGGCTGCTCAGCACGAGCTAGAGGGATCATATCCCGGCCGCGGCGGCCGCGTTTCGATTGGGGCGAAATGAGAAAACACCCGTGTACTTAGATTTAGGTGCACGTTAAAGAACCCCAGGTGGTCGAAATTTCCGGAGTCTTTCACTACGGCGTGCCTCATAATCAGAAAGTGGTTTTGGCACGTTAAAACCCATAATTTAATGCCTGGCAAAGGCATTTACAGCCCATTCCAAGGCCATTTTTATTCTTCTGATAATTTCAGTCTCATGATCCGGATCCGCGGTCACTACCTGCGCTAAGTAGATGTATTCCCTTACCACTTCCAGTGCCTCACTATCTATCGTAAACTGCTATTGACTTCCAAGACTTAAACATTAATTTAGTTTTCTGCAGATTAATTTTTAGACCCACCCTTCTGCTTTGCCTCTCCAGGTCAGTGAGCATGCTTTGCAGTTCATCTTCTGAGTTACTAAGCAAGGCAATATCATCAGCGAATCGCAAGTTACTAAGTTATTCTCCATGAACTCTTATCCCCAATTCATCCCAATCCAGGTTTCTGAATACCTCCTGTAAACACGCTGTGAATAGCATTTGAAAGATCCTATCTCTCTGCCTGACGCCTCCCTTTATTGAGATTTTCTTGCTTTCTTTATGGAGGACTATTGTGACTTTGGAGCCGCTATAGATATCTTTCAGTATTTTTACATACGGCTCGTCTACACCCTGATTCCGTAATGACTCCATGACTGCTAAGGTTTCGACTGAATCAAGCGCTTTCTCGTAATCAATGAAAGCTATATATATGGGTTGGTTATATTCGCACATTTCTCTATCACCTGATTGATAGTGTGAATATGGTCTATTGTCGAGTGGCCTTTACGGAATCCTGCCTGGTCCTTTGGTTGACAGAAGCCTAAGGTGTTCCTGATTGTATTTGCGATTACCTTGGTAAATACTTTGTAGGCAACGGACAGTAAGCTGATCGGTGTATAATTTTTCAAGTCTTTGGCGTCCCCTTTCTTATGGATTAGGATTATGTTAGCGTTCTTCCAAGATTCCGGTAAGCTCGAGGTCATGAGGTATTGCGTATACAGGGTGGCCAGTTTTTCTAGAACAATCTGCACACCATCGTTCAACAAATCTGCTGTTACCTGATCCTTCCCAGATGCCTTCCCCCTTTGCATAGCTCCCAAAGCTTTCTTTACTTCTTCCGGCGTTACTTGTGGGATTTCAAGTTCCTCTAGACTAATCTCTCCACCATTATCGTCGTGGGTGCCACTGGTACTCTATAAATCTCTATAGAACTCCTCAGCCACATGAACTCTGTCATCCATATTAGTAAGGATATTTCCGGCTTTGTCTCTTAACGCATACATCTGATTTTTGCCGATTCCTAGTTTCTTCTTGACTGCTTTTAGGCTTCCTCCGTTCCTGAGAGCATGTTCGATTCTGTCCCTATTATACTTCCTTATGTCAGCTGTCTTACGCTTGTTGATTAACTTAGAAAGTTCTGCCAGTTCTATTCTAGCTGTAGGGTTAGAGGCTTTCATACATTGGCATTTCTTGATCAGATCTATCGTCTCCTGGGATAGCTTACTGATGTCCTGTCTAACGGAGTTACCACCGGGTTCTATTGCGCACTCCTTAAAGATGGCCATAAGACTGTCGTTCATTTTCTCAACACTAAGGTCCTCTTCCTGAGTTAAAGCCGAATACCTGTTCTGTAGTTTGGTCTGGAATTCCGCTATTTTCCCTCTTACCGCTACCTCATTGATCGGCTTCTTATGTAGAAGTTCCTTCCATTCCCTTATAAAGCCTAGGCTGATTCGAGTTCTTACCATCCTATGGTGACTGCAGCGCACCTTGCCGAGCACGTCCACATGTTGTATGATGCCAGGGTTAGCGCAGAGCATAAAGTCTATTTCATTTCTAGTCTCTTCATTCGGGCTCATCCACGTCCACTTTGGGCTATCCTGCTTGCGGAAGAAGGTATTCATTATCCGCATATTATTCTGTTCTGCAAAGTCTACTAATAACCCTCCCCTGCTATTCTTAGTGCCCACGCCATATTCACCCACTGCCTAGTCTCCAGCCTGCTTCTTGCCTACCTTGGCATTGAAGTCGCCCATCAGTACAGTGTATTTTGTTCTGACTTTACCCATCGCTGATTTCACGTCTTCATAGAAGCTTTCGACTTCCTGGACATCATGACTGAATGTAGGGGCGTACGCCTGTGCGACCTTCAACTTGTACCTTTTATTAAGTTTCACAACAAGACCTGCCACCCTCTCGTTAATGCTATAGAATTCCTGTATGTTACCAGCTATATTCTCATTCATCAGGAATCCTACTCCTAGTCTCTCCGCTAAGCCCCGGAAGCACAGGACGTGCCCGCTCTTTAGCACTGTGTATGCTTCATTTGCCCTCCTAACTTCACTGAGGCCTATTATATTCGATTTACTGCACTCTAATTCCTCCAATAGCATTGCTAGACTCGCCTCACTAGACAACGTTCTAGCGTTAAACGTTGCCAGCTTCAGATTCCAATGGCGGCCTGTCCGGATCCAGGGATTCTTAGCACCCTCTGCTGCGTCGCAGGTCTGACCGCCGCCGTAGTAAGTTGCTTCACAACTGCTGGGGACTGAGGGCCGGGGTTTGATTGTTGTATTCATATAGGAGTTGTATTCATACAGGGTGGCCAATCCTGCTCTGGTGAGGGAGTGCGTTACCGGTTCTGGTTACCGGGATCAGGCCGCACTACAGGTCTTTCTTGTGCAATTTTATCAACACGCGAACTTTTTTTAATCCGGTGTAAAATTGCGCGGCACCGGGATTTGAACCGCGGTCCTCTTGCACGCGAGCCGGATACTCTACCTCTTCACCACCGCTGCGCTTTTTTTTTATCAATACCGCATTATTGACAAATGAAGAAATTCCTTAGAAGCAGCCTTTGGCACCCGATCCAACACATGTCGCCGCTGTTTCACATATATATCAACAATGGTGCGATTTCGTTTGTTGCAAATATTGATGACGAATAGGTGACATGACGATGACAGATAGCAAACGCACTTTTGAGTTATAAACTACCTACTTGGCCTAGGAGATACAGGAGTTGCAGGTAAAACGCAGTAATTTGATAAACTAGGCACTTCCCCTTAATGTGTGCTGTATAAAATATGATGGCTTTACAGTTAGCAGTTTCCAAGAAGCGTGCTTCAAGCAGTTCAGGACGATGGTAAATGAGAGGCTGCTGCATTTTTTATAAGATTTTGGGGACAGCTGTCTGGAAAGTGATGCTAGTCATGTTTTTTGCTAAGCACACCTGAATTCATTATATAGGGCGTGACTTCAGTGTTGCAAATCGGATCATATGGTCTGAAGGTCAATAATTAGAAAGTGTTCACACCCACGCGCGCTCACACACACACACACACACACACACACACACACACACACACACACACACACACACACACACACACACACACACACACACACACACACACACACACACACACACACACACACACACACACGCACACGCACACGCACACACACACAGACACGCACGCACGCACGCACGCACTGCCGGCCGCCGTGATTGCCCAGTGGCTATGGGTTGCGCTGCTAAGCTGAGGTCGCAGGATCAAATCCCGGCCATGACGGCCGCATTTAGATGAGGGCGAAATGCGAAAACACCCGTGTACTTAGGTTTAGGTGCGCGTCAACGAAGCCCCGGTGGTCCAAATTGTTCCGGAGACCCTCACTACGGCGTGCGCACGTAATGAGATCGTGATCTTGGCACGTAAAACCCCATAATTATTTTTAACACACATAGACACACAAGGACATGCACACCAGGTAGACCGGAAGCAGTTCGGACCTAATTTGAAGTTTAATTTTACCAACACAGCACACACGAAAATTGTACATGAGTGGCAAAGATAGAGTGGGAAAAACTGCGTTACGGCACCTGGGCTGCCTTTTTGATTTCTTGTTGAAGTAATGACCGCCTCATCGAGTAACTTAGATCAAAGGTTAGAATTGTGCCACCTGCCATAGGCAATCTAAAAAAATTGGTGCAGCTAAAAAACAAAAACACCCTGTGTACGAGGAGGAAGTCATCGAGCAGCACATCTCTTTAGATCATTTTAAGGAGCTATGGTACGAGAGTCGTAGATTTCGTCATTATCGACGATAGGCTGTTTTTTTATTGGCGCCTCGCAAGGCACTCAGTTGCACACGCGTTTGTTCAAAAAGACTCGAATATCACAGGCAACTCTTAAGGCTTTTGTACTGACAGCGCTGGCAAATACTTTCTTTGTGCTTAAGCAAATATTGAATTACACAGGAAATCTTGACATAAACGTGAGCCGGAGTGCAACAAACGAGAATACCTTGAATGTCATTGACACCGCATCGTTATCACGGAATACGGTCAAGTCGCGATCCCACCAGCTATAACGCACGAGCCAATTCAACATTCATTTTGCGGCGTCATTTCACCGCATCATCACGAGAGTCACGTGGACCTAATGATAAACGACGTCGGGTCCTCCACATGAGCACGCCCCACCGTCGTATCTGTGGACGCAAGCGGTAGGCGGATAAGTGTGGTGAAGGCCCCGCATCGCGTCCGTGGCGTCATAGTAATCACTCACATCTTCCCTGAAAGTCACCTTCGCCGGACGGTTGGAACGCACAGGTTCCCTTCCCTTCCATTCCCTTTCCTCGCGGGAAGGGAATGAGTCGCGCTGCTGGTTGTCCCGTCTAGAAAGTGTTCTGGTCAGGCGCCACTCATCGCTCGCCATCGATGGTACCGTCACCATGGAAACCTCGCTGCCCGGCGATGGCTCTTCACTGATCGTATGTAAGGCACTTACGCGGCTGGCTTTCCCCGTCAACGGCAGGCGAATCTTACTCTTTCTGGAGCTAGACTTTGGGAATAGTTCTTCGACTAGAACGGCATTGACGTACTTGTTTCTCGTCGCCTTCGGCTTTAAAATGATGACTCTGGGGGCCGGCTTCGCCGATGTACAAAGCAGTACTTTGTCGCGCGTGCGTTCCGAACTTAACGATCTAGTTATTTCTTCGGTTGACGAAGCGTACGTGGTCGTTGGTGCTGCGAACTCGCTGGACTCGGTGGTGGTCCACGAAGTTCTCTCACTCGGCGTCAACATGCGATTGATGGCATCGTAGATGTCCACGCCCTCCTCCGTGTAGATGTCACGGAGACGTTGCCTCCAAGGCTTGCTCAACATGGATAGGTAGCTAATGTCTCCTTCCCTCTTGCGGGGATTCGCAATGCGAACATGACCTCGGAAAGACGATGACGAAGAGGGGTCCGCATCCCCACCGAAAAGTTCTTCACGTGACGTGTTGGTCTGCTTGAAAAGGCCGCCACCAATTTTTTTTCTGTTGCCGTCTTGAGGAGCGACAAAGCACTGGGACACTGCCAGAGTCAAGGGAAGAATCATCACCGATAAAATCAGCCCTACTGCCAGAGAGAGAGCCACACCAGCGTGCTTCTCCAGAAACTTGTAGCAGAAGATGTTCATCGCTGTTCTTACAACGCTGTGAAGGGCCCTGCAGTTGCCCGCTGTTGCGTTTTGGCGCGTTGACAGTGTCGTACTTTGAAGCATCCAATGCCTCGTCACGTGGCTTCGCGTCTCCATAGTCAGGTATGGCAGCTCGGTCCTATTGAAGTGCCGTCGTAGGTACGCGATGGATGTCCCCTCGCCAGTGCATTTTGTGAAGACGACTTCCGGCGTGAGCACCGCAAACAGAGGACTGCGTTCGGTGAGAGACCACGTCATCTGCGACAGCCTGTTGAGGAGCTCGAATCTGTTCTCCCTGTATGGTGTGCAGACGTAGCACTCTGCAAGAACTCCTGTAGTAGTCATAGTCATCAAGAGAGGCACGGCCAGCCCGCAAAACAGCATGACAAGTGCAGCGTTCGCCAGCATGATCACGGCCGTGAGTTTCTTTGCATTCGCTGTCGTTCCGGTTGGATTGGTGAAGTTTCGAATGCTGGAACCAGTGCCAAAGCCTAGGAGAGCGACAGCTATGCAGAGGAGCACCATTGCGATAGGAACGGCAACCAGATCCACCATCGATGTCCTCGTCCACAGCTTTGTGCGACTCTCGAATCCGCGAAAACTTGCTTCTAGTTGGTCGACGGTCTCGAGGGTTCGGTTCAACTGAAGCTGCAGGCTTTCTGCGACCACGTCGCTCGTATTCGGCACGATCGCGCCGGGCATGAACATGTCGGGCGTGGCGTTCTTGCAGCGGCGGAGCTTCGACGCGAGAGAGTCATTGGCGGGCGTGACGAGAAGGCAGTTGATGGACGCGATGCGCGCCAACGTCTCCTGCGGCAACACGCCGTAGAGGAAGGCACGTACGCTGCTAGACACTGCTTGGTCGCCGTCTGCAAGTTCAGCGAGGAGCTCTTCTACTGTCTGCTTGACGTAGTGGCGTAGCTCTGACAGCGCAACGGTCAGCGTATCCGGCAGACGGCGCACGGCGTCGGCGAGAGTGACTTGCGAGGCGAGCATGGTGCTGAGGTCGCCGAACAAGAGGGCGACCAGCAGCCCGAGCAGGACGCAGCAGGTGAGACAGTGATTGTTTGGCCGGGCTGCTAGCCCGAGAAGCGGAATACGGCCGCCCGTGATGCACGCGAGGACACCGACGGGTACCGCAACCACCAGGACGGCCACGCCACCGAGGAGGAGACCGGCGAGAAAGAAATGGAGCCTCGGGTGCCGCCTGTACGCCAGGTCGAGGACGTCGGCTGCGGCGCCGCGCGACGAGAGGTCAAAGAGGAATGCTTCGGCGTCTCCTCCGGAAGGTTGGCCGAGAAACTCGGCGACGCGGACTGCGGCACCGCCCCACGCAGAGAGCAGGTTCGAGCGCTTGGCAGGGCGCGAAGACAGTGCCATGGGAAGGGAGTTTGCCCAGCACAGTTGCAGGGAGGCGAGGGTCCGGTAAGCAACGATGCCGAAAAGAAGCCGCCTTGACATCGCTCTGTGACAATGACGAATGTCGGTGACAGGGCCCCTCCCTCTTCTTCTTCTGCCGATACAGCACTGGCGCTTGCTTTCTCGAGCCTCACACCATGGCTCTTACCCACTACAGGTGACTGGTCAAGAGTCTTGCGGTTCGTGAGAGGACAAGGGATAAAACTTGAAAGCGAAAGTAAGACACGGGGCCCTATAACATAAATATATGCCATTATGTCTTTATTCAGATCTTCTGACGCCAAATTTGCGTAACCGTCGACGCAAGCATTGGGCGGTGACTCGTAGGGTTTTCTGAACAGACCACTCAAACGCTCTCCTAGTTTATAGGTCGTCACTTTTGGTTGTTTTAAAAACGAATAACATCGCCTACACTAAGCGGCTTGTCTTGTGTTATTGGCTGACAAGAGGCTAGGAGCACACTCAAGGGGAGCGGGATTCGATGAGGCCGAGCCAGTGCACTGAAAATCGACAGCCGGATGAAAAGGGTAGTGCCGGCGTCTACGATTGGTCCGCTTTCCCTTACCTGGCTTGAGGGGGCTGGTCAGTGTGCACGCGTCGTCAGATGGGGAGCTATCGAGTTGCTCGTGACGTCGCGTGACCGACAGGCAAAGTGACGGTGCTTCAAAAAAAATTTTGAGCAATCTCGGAGGGCTGATTGCAGAATTGGAATAGAAAAGTTTGGAACATCTTTGCATTATAGCACCCAAGGTGTGGTGGAAACTGTGAAAACAATATTGAACAAACTGAATTACAGATTACTATGATTAGCATGAAAACGTACGATTTACCTAAGGGCAGCAGACATGGTTGTAATAATTGATTTCCGACAGGAGTGGCAATTTTCTGAAAGATCCAATTATTATTTGAGAAAGTGAAAGCGGTATTCGGCTTCTGTAACATACACGAGTATATTTCCACATGACCATGAAGGGAACTTCCTGTGATTAATGCCCCATGCAGAGAACTCGAAGGAGATAATATTCTGAGAATTTGTACGAATGCCTCACTGTTGGAATGAAATTTCAAAATAGCGTTTGCTCTAGTTTGTAACTTGATGAAAAGTGACGAAGAAATTGTCAGTGGGTTCAGGGTTCATACAAATAACGCCTTGAGGGGATGGATCGAGGCCAGATTTGTGTAGGTAAGCATTTAGGGGTGGAATACGGCGGCGGTATTTCTCCAAAATGATATCTATAATTTACGTGTGGGACCCCATTGTTTGCACCAAGGAAAAAAAAACAAATAATAGAATATTCTGATAATGGAGTTGGCAAATTTGTAGTCATGAAAAATGACATTTTTTCTAACGTGACCATGGTGACATAAGCTAAAGTCGGCATAAGATACTAAAGTGGACCATCAAGTTACGTACACGCAAGTTTGTCGGCTGCTTAAAAACAAAAGCCCGGTGAACCAATACACATAACAGGCGCACCAAACGAAATTTTCAAGAGATAAAATATTCAAATCTATTTAAAATGATTCTGTTTCAGGAGGAAGTCAGTGATGTGCGCCCTGTCATGGCGTCCTCTGGCAGACTGTTGAACAATTTATTGGATGTTTTTGAACAACTAAAATATACGATAATAATTCTGCTTGAAATATGTGTGTAAAATCTGAACCATGTAATGAACACGACCAGTATTGTGACAGACAAAATACCATCGCCCGCTTTCCTGATCATCGTTTGCGATAACATTGTCGATTTCAAATGCACCGAATGATCTTGTCACCGACTGTTTAAATGTCGCGTGGGCAGGAGTATAGAATTGGGAGGAAACTATGTTTGTAAATTGAATCTTATTTTAGCTGCGCGATTGCTTTGGGAGAGTGGGGATGATCTAGCGTATGGTGAACTTTTATTCACTTCACCTAAGCGCGATACCGTAAAACTGTTCTAAAGTGAAATTATTCCATTTCCAAAGTACAGATGTCAAACTGACGTGGCAGTTTATGCGAATAGGGGCGGGAACCCGCGACGTTTTTTATGCAGTCCAATCCGCCGCTTTCATCTTGGCCGGAAGCATATTTTGCTTGTCTTTTACTGCTGAAGGGGCCGTATGGCAAGTTTATTTTAGTTATAGATGCCCAATCAAAGGAGAATTGTATGCTACTGCAAGCAGAATTGTTTTATAATCCTTTGACACAAAAATGGTTGAACCGACCATGAAAGTAACTGCAAGTATTTACATTTTCCGAGGCATAGCAACACATGAGTCAATTCCGCATCCAATTCATTCCGCTATGCACACGTAAGATTGCAGCTATGTGAAAAGAGCTGATAGGTTCCGTGAACTGCACTTAGTGTACCTATGCCAGTAATGCTATCCAATTAGATGAGATCTAGGCTATTAAGGTGTACTTTGGCCCGAGAATTTTGGAAGCTGTGAACATCATGAAAACCATGAAAGCCTAGGGCAAGGTGAGTAAATGACATCATACTCTCTTGTGCTTAATGCCTAAACAGTAGCATCTGAACATCTGTGATCATCGCGAACTGTTTAAATTTGCTTTTATTCATATGGGAAACGCAAGAATCTATTAAGATTGGAAGGCAGGAGATCTAAGCAGATATCTGGTAAGCAAACATTTTTCTTGAACTTTCATAGCTCTCTTCAAACATAGAAAAAGTGCGCAGGGATAACTCCACCTTCGCGTTGCACAGATATTTCTGCTGGCTCTTAATTGCACGGGAAAATGTCTTGTTGTCTTTTTTATTTATCCTAATTAAGTGTTCATTTTTTTTTCAGCAGTTCGTGGCCGGGATTATTTCTTTGCGCTTCTACCTACGATAATGATTCGATAAATTTTGTGCACAGGAGAGCACAATATTTTTTTGTGCAGTTAATTGGCGTTTTCTATAAGGACCATCAACCGGTGGCAGCCCCGCAGACCACCTCTGCGACAGCAGCTGGAGGTTGCGACCTGCAGGGCAGAAGAGGAGTACGCACAGCAGGGGCAGCTGGCGGAGGCGGTAAACGTGCACACATTCCATCAGTTCTGCTTGAGCGAAATTGGCAGGTACATGCAACTCGCCCAGGCATTTATTTTTTAAGCGGAGGTTAGAGTGCATGTTAATGCAAAGGCAGCGTATTATGAAAGAGCGGGCATCTTTATTCATCGGGGTCAAGTGCTAATTGGCTCGTGTGCGTTTATATATCTCCGCTGAGGTGTTCCTTAAACTGCTTTCTCAGGCCGTCACTTCACAATTCACAAATCATTTGCATGGTTGCATGTACCACCACAGTGTGATGATCCTTTGTCTACTATTCACCGACAATGTTTAGGCAGTAGCAAATATGTAGTGTGCAGCTAACATGCTTGAAGTTGATGCATCTATGTAATAAAAACAAGATGTATTGCATGGTGCAGCATGCCATCGACCCTAGTAGTCAGAATTTCTGCTCTTGTTTGTTGACATTGCCTTGTAGCACATAAACATTGCACGGACCATAAAAGGAAAAGTTGATTGTTCAGCTAAACTCTACCAGTAAACCCCGCTCCTGCAATTCCTACTGGCCGAAGTGGCTTGGTAGCATTGGCTACTTTTTCCATGTTTGTAACATGACAGATCGTATACAGTTTGTAATTCCATTTCTCACGGGGAATGCATATGTTCTCACTGGCCTCTACAGTAACCGTACTGAAACTACTACGCTTGCAAGCATTGCGAAACAAACCTTTACGTTTCATATCCTGTAACTGCAGCAAGTGATCTTGTTTTGCAGCATCATCAGCAGCTGGCGGAGGAGATGGAGGCCTCATGCGTGACGTAACAGCCGCTGGCAGAAGAGATGAGGGGCTTGTGGGAGGCGACTGTACTCATCGCACCCGGCGTCAGCTCCTGGCTGCCTTTAGTCGCCTCAGCCGTGTTGGACTTCAGTGTTCTATTCTTGTTACATATCATCCTTTAGTGCCATAAGACTACAAGTGTAGCCTCTTTCCATTCAAACTGACGATGCGGCATTTGGTGGGGGTGTTCACACGTCCTCATATGCTGCTGTGACGTGTGATAGCCTGCCTTGTGAAATGATAGGCAGTTCATGCATGACGGTAGCAGCGAAAACAGATAGTGCCATGATGTCGCTTGAAACACGAATGTACATTACACAGATTTCTTTTCGTGAGCATTCGTCATTCGCAGTGAGCAAGATTTTATCAACTTGCAGTAACGTGCTCTTGTAGCACCCACGATGTGGGCGTTCTTTGTGTTCTTTAGTGCAAGATGATGCACTCATGTTTTGACCTTCCTTGTGAACCTGCTTTCTTAAAAAAAGACACACTTTCTTTGTTTCATCTTAACGCTAGGAGCTTAAAAACTAAACTTGATGAGGTAGACCTATTCCTAAATGACCTTAACTATTCTTTTGACATTCTTTGTTTCACTGAAACGTGGTTTTCCTCTGATGATGAGTGTGCTTTTCTTGATGGTTACGACTGCATATCTGTATGTCGCGCTTTCAAACGTGGTGGTGGTAGTGCGATGTATATTCGCTCACACTTCAAGTACAATGCACTCACAGAATATAATATTATAAATGAAAACATTGAATGTGTCGTTGTACAACTTTATGACATCCTGCTAGGAGTGTTTTATCGCCCGCCATCTGGATCCTTGAACCATTTCTTGAACTGTATGGAAGAACTGTTTGAACTAAGTCTTGAGTTAAAACTACAGTGTGCTTTTGTTGGCGATTTTAATCTCAATGTTTTATCAGATACCTCCGGCTCTTCGCGCCTACAAGAGCTGTTTGTGTCATACGCGTGCTGTAACTTAATAGATATGCCAACTAGGATTACTCCTACCTCTCAAAGTATTTTAGACCTTTGCATTACAAGCTTTCCGCCTGACGTTGTCAAATCGGGTGTATTGAAGTGCGATTTAAGTGACCATTTGCCAATCTACTGCATTTTACCTCACAAAAGGCCTAATTCAAATAAGCAACCAGTTTTTATCCGCCATTACTCTGAAAAAAATATCAGCAAATTCAAATATCTTCTCTCAAATCAAAGGTGGGACTCCATTTTAATGGAAACAGATGCAAATAAAGCGTACGAGGCTTTTCTTTCCTGCTTTATGGCTGCATACGAGAAGTGTTTTCCCCTCGAGCCATGGGTAAAACGAAAAAAGATAAGGAAGCCTTGGATCACTCATGAACTGCATATGAGAATCAAACAAAAAAACAGGCTGTTTGAAAAATTCCTGAATACCAAGCATGAAAATGACTTTACACTGTTTAAAAAAGTTCGAAACAAATTAAATGCAGATATTAGAAAATCAAGATTTGAATACTACATAACAAAGTTTGCAGACATTACGGGTAACTCACGGCTAATGTGGCAAACCGTGAGGGAGGTACTCTCGAAAAATTTCCAGCACAAAAAAGTCCCATATCAAAACGATGCTATGACTGACAACGAAGTCGCAAATTTATTTAATGACCATTTCATTGCAGTCGGATCATGCGATGGGAATTCAGTTGATTCACCGTGCGAGCAGTTCATTGCATCAAACGCCGCAAACACATTGTTTTTAGCACCCACTGACGAACGTGAAGTGCTAGATATTATTCTGACACTAAAAAATGGCTGTGCTCCAGGAGCAGATGAAATTAAACCGAAACCTCTAAAGGCTGTAGGTGAAATAATCAGTTGTCCGCTCTCTCACATTTGCAACATTATTTTATCTACAGGCGTTTTTCCGCAGAAAATGAAACTGGCCAAAGTGACTGTTGTGCACAAGGGTGGCCCAGCGAACGAACTAACAAATTATAGGCCTATATCAGTACTACCAGTATTTGCAAAGGTAGCCGAACAGGTTATAAACAAAAGATTCGTCCGTTTTCTCACCGCGCAAAATATTATAGCCGATGAGCAATTTGGCTTTAGGAAAGATAGATCAGCCGAAACCGCACTCCTTGGGATAAAGGAAAAAATTCTAAACAATATTGAAGAAAAGGCACACACCCTGGGAATTTTCCTCGACTTCAGAAAGGCATTCGACTGTGTTCAGCACGATGTTCTAATAAGAAAGCTTCCACTTTACGGATTCCGTGGCGTGTCGTTGACCTTAATTGAGAGCTATTTAACGTCAAGAGAGCAATTTACTGTCATAAATGCTGCAGCCTCACACGTAAAAACAATAAAATATGGTGTGCCTCAGGGATCTATTCTCGGACCTGTACTCTTTATTTTATACCTGAATGATATTGTGAATATACCAGGCAGCGAAAACCTAGTGTTGTACGCTGATGACACTAATGTCTTTTTCTCAGGTATTGACCCCTACGCGCTCGAAAGAAAGGCTAACTATTGGTTGACCGGCTTGAGTACATGGTTAAAACTAAACAAGATGCAATTAAATGCTAGTAAGACCAAATACATTCTCTTCAGAGCAAAAGGTGTAAAAGCTCCTGACAACCTAAACTTAAACTTTGAAAACACTCAGTTGAAACAGTGCTCGCAAATTCGTTTTCTAGGTGTTCTGTTTCAAGAAAATCTCTCTTGGAATTCGCATGTTGATCAGCTTCGAAGTGATCTTTGTCGGGCGGTTGGCATTTTAAACAAATTGAGATATCTCCCGGCGTCCATAAAGCGGCAAATATACTATTCATTAATACATTCCCGTTTAAGCTACTGTTCCCTTGTATGGTTAACGACGACACAAACAAATCGAGATTCCCTCTTTGCAATTCAAAAGCGGGCGTTACGAGCTATTGGGAAAATACAGTTATTGCGCAGCTGCTGGCCCTTGTTTAGGTCTTATGGAATACTAGAAATAAGTAAACTGCACACATACAAATTATGTCTGGAAATATTACGCCAGTACAAACTAGACAAAATAACCTTCGAAACCACCTATCACACTAAACTTAGCACATACGAACTTAGGAAACAATGTATGGAAACACCTCGTGTACGCACTAATTACGGTTTTCAGAGGTTAGGATGGCAAATTCCTGACTTAATTAATCAATACCCTATTATTCTGGATACTGTACGCAACACTCCCTCTATACGTAAATACAAAATGTTAATTAAAGCAATGCTCATAAATGAACCTTAAAGGTGAAAACTGAACGTATACCTATCACTAGTGTGTTTTGTAAATACTGCTATGGTTGAATTGTGTTTTGAAGTATGCTGTTTGTTTTTCCGCCGAAAGCCTGTGTTTTGTAAGGATGTCTTATGTATTGTGTAAAAAATATTGAATGTGTGTTCTATTATGTAATGCTCTTTCTTGATTTTTGTAGCCTGTGGTGCCGCCTGTCATCCGGGTGGCGTGGCCTCGTCAGGCAAAGTATGCCTTTTGCCACGTCACCCTGGACAACCTTTTCGTTGTCTTAAATAAATTCTGAATGAATGAATGAATATGTCACATTAAAGGGTGATAGCACTCTTTACTGCACACAGGGGTAACAGTGGCTGCACATTCTGATTACTAGGCCTATAGAAGAATTCAAAAAGTTGAAAAATGTGTGTTGCTACTTCATAACTTTCTACAAGTATAACTTTTTTCATGTGTAGTTTTACTTGTCGTGCAAGTTTGGGCCGGTGAGACTATAAACTGCATGTCTAATTTTTTCATCATTTTGGTTAGGTGTGTGCTCTTATTTTCATGTTACGGCGATGTTTCAGCATGTACTGCTTTTGTTTTAACCACAGTAGACTTTCACACACATCTTCTGTAAATGCATTTAACTAGCCTGTTGTGATAAGTGGTACTGATATCCCCTGTTAGGATTTGCGTGCAATATTTATGTCATGCTTGCATGTTCAAATAATTAGTGCCTATGGAAGCCATAAGTTGCCCTATTAGAGATTTGCACAACAGAAAGTGTCTGTCACTTGGATAGTTATTGTGATATTTCATATCCTTATCGACAATAGCAGTACACTTTAGTCCCTATTGTTGTTGAGCACAGTTTGTGATATACCTAACATGACCAGTAGATGTGGCTACTATTTAAATGTATCCACTGCCAGGTTGTTCTTGTAGTCATTGTTACATTAAAGATTATCGACGTGCTAAGTATTTTCTCACTTGTGTTGTTCTTTAAAAAGCATGTGGCTGCTGTTTTATACTCGTGGTCTATAATATGACAGTAAACATTTAGTGCAAAAGACATGTTGAATGCATAACAGGCAAGACTCAGACGCCTTCTGTGCTGTGAAGTTGCTGGGGGAATGTCAGTGGCTGTGCATGAGATTAAAAAGTTATTATGCTCATGTCAGATATCTCTGAGATTGCACACTTGCCAAGTGACCATTTATGGTGTATTGGATCACATGTAGTGCGACATCATACTGTTCTTTTTTCATCATGAACTCCTATCCTGTATACTTACAGCTGCACATCAGAATGATTGTCATTTACTTTTATAAAAGATGACACCGAAGATGTGTTACATGCCTTTATTTACACTGGGGACATGAGTAAATGATTTTGAACAACGTTAATGGCATTTTACATGAATATTCCTAGGAACAATAATGTGCTTGACATGCCAGGTGATGCTTTTCAGCGTGATTTAGTCTTTCAAAAAGGAACTGAGCGGTGACTGCGTAACAAAACTGCGCAGGGCCTACAAGGTGCGTGTGAAGAGTACATATGGCGGAGTGAGCAGTGCTTTGCTGCAGCCCCAACAGGAAACGAGGAGACGAAGACCAATATCCTCCCATGGATAGTGCTATGAGGGTGTCGGTGGTGCCTGTAGCGAAATGCATCAAGATGACAGTGGCAACAACAGCAGCAAATCAATTGGGAAACTCGTGCTGCCCAGAGAAATGGCTATGACATTCTTTTGATGAGCACAATGCGTTCCCTCCACAGCTACTAAATGAAAGGCTCTCATGTAGTGTCACGGCGAAATGATTCAATCATTTCCAGTAGTCACAGCTCACTGGCGCAGGCTACGTTAAACCACTGGTTATAATTTAGCAGATGCGATGAAAGAACAGCCGACCATTGGCTAATTGCCGAAACTACTTCACGTTGGTTCCTTAACTGTATTGTGCATACGTGCCTGACGCTGCAGCATCGTGTTTGTCGCTGCTGTCGGTGCTGCGGCGTAGCCGTCCTCGCACCCTTCGAAGGTAGTACCGATGCTGCTGCCAGGTAATGCCGAATAAGCTAATAACTTTGTCCCAGGCAGCACAGCCACAGAGGTACATTACGCGCGCTGCCCACACTCGAAGAACTGCCTGCTGCTGCTGTCACCACTGACATTACCAAAAAAGCTGTCATCTTCATCAAGACACAGATTGTGCAACACTGCACACGCTGAAACGATGTTGACTGCACAGTCCAGTTCGTAGTGGAGGGCACGGTACAGCTGAAGGCAGCGGATGCAGCTCTTCAGAAGCCCATTGCACAGCTTTACTACGGACCGCATGGCAGTGCATACAGTGGTGTACCTGCCTTTTGCACTGTACATGGGAGGATGGCCTAGGAGTGGAGTCAGGAGCCATGGTTCCAGAGGGTAGCCACTATAACTTGCATGATGATAAAAATGCCATTAAAGCTTATCTGTCTGCAAAAACGTTGAGTGAGTAAAGCATGAGTCATGTATCGTCCCCTATATTTAGGAGGCGATAGGTTATGTAACATACGCCTAGTACAGAGAGGATGTAATTAAAAAAACGTACAGGCGGAGGAGCTGACTCTTCTGTGATCAGGACAGATAACAATAGCTGGTACATAGTGAAATCCCAATTTGTAGAGTCCAACAAGGTAGCTGTTCCGGTATGTTGGTCTGCATTCTTTAATGAATATCAGCGTAAAAAAGTACGTGACAGGACGCATGCGCCACACTTCAAACGGCACAGTCATGAAAGAAATTAGTTTGAAGTACAGAGCATGTGTGTTGTCACTTTCTGTTTCGCGCAGATATTCATTCAAAAACTTAACATGCCTTCAAGGGCTATGTCATCCACATATGTAACAAGCTAATTTAACCTAAGCGATTCAGGCTTCAACATTCTCTTACTGTGGGAGCACACTTTATTGTATGCTGCCAGAAATGCTATTTTATCAGTTTTTCCCTCTGCTCACCAAGGAGGGGCTCGCCGGCGTCGGCAATGTTTCCCTCCTTCAACCGATGACGTAACCACGTAGTCCACCAGACGACTCCGGTCGATGACCCCACTCGCAGAGCGTCCACGGCGAGTATCCTCATGCATGCTTCACAGATCTAACGAAAGCGTGCCCGCTATCAGGCAAGCGTAGCTATGACGGGCAAATCAGACATAAACGAAGACCGATACTTACGAACATGGTGTTGAGGGCATAGTTCCCCTTGCCGCACATGAGGGCGGCCTTCTGCTCGCCCTTCGGTGCGATGATAGCAATGAGGCTGCCGTCCACGCATGCGATGGCACCGGGAATGGCGCCGCATCGAAGGAACCCTTCTTTCACGGCCCCCTTTTCCTCCTAGGTCCTCCGCAAGTGGACGCCCTTGTTGCGGGTCCTGGCGTGGACGATTGCCTCCGCTAAGCGTCGCACGCAATTGCTTACCGCAGGCTGGGTGACGCCGATTGTCCCCTCGCTTCCTACCGAGCCTTGAAGACTGCCCGTGGCGAAAGAGCGCTACGCGCACAACACTTGTCCCTCCACCGATCGCGCTATCGCTCGCACGCCTCCGAGCTCCTTTGCCACATCGTTGCCCAACCACCGCACGGTTTCTTTCTTTAGATGAAGGTCACGCCGAAAGACGTTGTTTGGCATGTCAAATGCGCCATGCTGTCAAGCCGCCACCGCCAACGCTGCCAAAAAGGCAGCCATTTTTTTATTCCAGAAGAAACGGGGAAGTCACCGTTGATTCCACGATATTGCCGTGTTTGCTTGGTATAATCCGCCTCTTTCATTTTCCTGTGCTGCCCTCTGCCGCACGCCGCTGAAAACGTTTTGGAAGGGTCCCGCGGCTTTCCTGGTTGATTTGTGTACCTGCACCCACGTTGAGTGCGCAACGGTTGTGCATTTCGTGGATCGCGAACCATTATTAATGGCTTCTTTGATACGGCATGTCGTTCCTGAAGCCACGTAGCACTCAATGACTACTGGGTGATCAGGCCTGAGTGCGCTGTTCTGCAAACAGTCCGGCCGATAAAGGCACGCTGAGTTCCGTTGGGCGGCACGACTGCCTTGCAATTTATCACTGATTTCTGCGCTTGGACATCACTTTTTGTATTATTTTTATACATCATTTAGACGTTTCGCATATTCAAAAAGTCTTCAAGCGCAGCCTTCTGCGTCGGATTTATTAAAGCGGTGCACTTATCTACATCGATATCTACAGCCGCAGGTTGTTGTTATCGTCAAATATTGCGGAAAAGGTCAGTCGCTGATACGAAATAGTGTGAAAATGTAGCAAAACATGCATATCTGCGCATATGTGCCACGTTGTTATACCCTGAGACGAGTCAATATGAGCGGCCGAACCACTTAAACAACGGCAACTGTGATCCAGATACATATATTACGGGCTGTTGACTCATTCTCGCTTTTCTTTAAGTCTATCATACTTACAGTTCCAGCGTGCCATAGAGCATTATTAGAGAAAACTGCGCTCACATAAGTGCTCATTTTTATGCCATGTTCTCTCACGAAAACCCGCGGATTGCATCGCTCACACGGCGTTGGTATAAATGAGCGAGGCGGTTTATGCTGCTGCATACCGAATACGCCATCTCTTGTTTGGCGCTTGGCGCAGAGGCAAACTGTGCTTCTCTGAAATTGAGAAATGTGTCGGCAAAGCAACACGCACAGGCCTACCCATATACGTAGCGAATGCAGCCGGCAGCCTACAGGTACGGTGACGTACAGATGTTGGCACAGCACTGTGTCGCCGCATAGCGCTTATTGTGTACGCGCCGGGCAGAGAGAGAGAGAAAACATTTATTCGGACCATCGAGGTGGTTGCTCTTGAGGTCGAGTGGGTGGTGTCCTCATTCCCGGACTCCAGTGGCCACGGCTGCTCGACGTACTTGCTGGACGAGAGCTTCTTGTCCCGCCAGGGTATCGCCGGTCAGCTGTACCTCCCACCGCTCAAATGACGTGCTAGGAGTCTTTGGTTTGCCCTCGCACCCCCACGAGATGTGAAAGAGTGTAGGGCGTGTGTGGGTGCACCAGGGGCGGATGCCGCGAAATGTATGTGGGAACATTTTACTGTATGTGTGTAGGTTTGGAATTGTGTTGGTCTGTATAAGTCGGAGAGCTACGGCACCTTCAGTGCTGAGCTTTTTGTGAGGCGGAGGATAAATCCTGCGGTTGAGTCGCTGGATCTCGAGTCAGTCGCAGTAATTGAATGGCAGGGGCATGAAGGTAAAGGGTGGGGATTGATGAGACGATTGGTCTTGCCCCGCTCGGTTGATTAGCGCTCGAGCTAGGGCGTTCGCCCTTTCGTTCCCCTCCAGACCCGCGTGGCCCGGCGTCCACGTCATTTGATGGTATTCTTGCAGCCTCAGGCCTAGAATCTGAGCCGCCAGCAGCGGTGTTCGTCCGTTCGTAATGTTACGGCAGGCCTGTTGCGAGTCGGTAACGACATGGACTTCCTTGCCTACCCTGTCTTCTTGCTTTATTACCAGCGCCGCGGCTATGGTTTCAGCCGCAGCTGGGGTATATGCCCTTACGGAGGCCGCGAGGGTCAAGGAATTGTCTCTCCCGTTCACGGCGGCTACCGCGAAGAGGCCCCCTACAGGGTACGCCGCCACGTCCACATACGTTACGTACGGGTCACCCTTGAATTGTTGGCGCTGTCTGTCGACGCGAGCCTTGCGTCGTCCTTCATGCAGTTCATGACTCATGTGCTTCGGTATCGGGTTCGCCTTGATCTTGCCTCTGACCTCAGGCGGGAGTGATCGTTGCCCATCGAGGGCACGGAGCTCCGTTGCCGTTCCGGTCCGGTGGAGGATGGCTCTGCCCGCCGCCATGTTCTGTAGTCTGGCCTTTTGCGAAGCCATAACCACGTCCGACAGCTCAGCGAAGGTGTTGTGGATCCCGAGGGCCGCTAACTTCTCGTTTGAGGTGGTGACAGGGAGACCCAGGGCCATTTTGTACCCGTCTCTGATGATGGCATCGACTTGTTCTTGGACGCGTTTGTTTAGCGAGTGATAGTGATACGGCATGCTATACGTTATTCTGCTGATCACCAGAGCCTGGACGAGGCGAATCGTGTTCTCTTCTCGCATGCCCTTGCGGCTTCTTGTAATACGTTTTAAAATCCGCGAGATCTGGTTCATGGGAGACCTTAGGGTTTGGATGGTGTGGGAGGCTTTCAGGTTGCTCTTGATCCAAAAACCCAGAATCCTAGTCTTATTGCCTTCCGTTATCTTGTGGCCCTCAAGATAGAGGTCGATAGGGCCGGGGGACTTGTATATTCCTCCTCCGTGCACCCGGATCACCTCGCACTTTTCGGGCGCACAACGCATCCCGCTCGCTGCCGCAAATGTCTCTACGGCCGTCGCGGCCTCTTGAAGGGTCGCCTCTTTTCGCGCTAGGGAGCCCTTGGTGGCCCAGAGCGTGATGTCGTCTGCGTACAGCGCGTAACCTAGGTCGGGGATCTTCCGCAGCTCTTTGGTCAGCGCTAGCATTGCGACACTGAAGAGAATCGAGGAGATTATCGCCCCTTGCGGTGTTTCTTTGTTCGGCACGTCGATCGTATCCTATCGAGTCTTGCCTATTCCGATGGTTGCCGTCCGGCCCGCCAGGAACGATTTAACGTAATTAAAGATGCGCTCCCCGCAGCTGATGTTGTTCAGTTCCTTGAGAATGGCCTTGTGGGAGATGTTATCGAAGGCCCCTTTTAGGTCTAGTGCGAGCAGGAGGTGTTCTCCTCCCTTCGGGATGCCCTTGAGAACTTCTTCCCCTAGGATTAGGAATGCATATTGAGCAGAAAGTCCCGGCCTGAAGCCAAGCATGGTGTGCGGGAAGAGGTCACCGTCCTCTATGTAATGTTGGAGGCGGGTTTCGATAACCCTCTCGTACAGCTTGCCGAGGCACGAAGTCAGCGAGATGGGACGCAGGGCGTCGATCGCGGGCTTCTTGCCGGGTTTGGGAATGGTCACGATTTCCGCGTGTTCCCACTCGTTCGGTACGTGGCCCTTGCTCCAGAGTTCCTCGTTTAGGTATTCGGTCAAGTCCTGGATGTGCATCGGGCTCAGGTTTCTAATCATGGCATTGGTGATTTTGTCAACTCCGGGAGCAGTGTTGCGCTGTGAGGCTCGTGCCGCGGCATACACCTCTTCCTCCGTGATCGGAGCGTCCAGTTCTGGTCTTTGTTCTCCTTCGTATTTTAGGAGGCAGGGTTGTATGGGGTCGCTACCAAGGTATCTGGTTTTTATGGTGTCAATCAGATCCTGGTCGTTTCAGGGGAACTTGTGAGCGATTTCTAGAAGCGTCCGACTGGTTGTGGATTTCGCCTTGTCGGGCTCAATCAGGCAACGTAGGATGGCCCACGTCTGCGCCGTACTCAGGGTACCTTTGAGCGAGGTGCAAAACTGTACCCAATTTTGCTGCGTCAACTCGCTTGCGTAATTTCTGGCTTCGTCTGTTATTTTCTCGGTTCGTAGACGTAGTTTCCGGTTTAACCGCTGTCGCTTCCACCGTTTGAGGAGGCCCTTACGGGCTTCCCACAGGTGTAAGAGCGGGCGGTCGACTTCGGGCGTCTCGACCGTGCGCTGGATGGTTTTAGTGGTTTGGATGTGGGCGTCCCGGAGGTGCTGCATCCATTCCGCTATCTCCGTTATACCGTTTTCGGGCGGGGGGTACTGCCTGAATGCCTCCCAGTCCGTAAGCCTAATTTCGCAAATTGTTCTCTTGAGTTTCGGCGTGGATACCGAGATGCTGAGGATATAGTGATCGCTGCCCAATGTTTCGCCCAGGTGCGCCCATGAGTATTCACTTACGTTTTTGACAAATTACAGGTCCGGAAACGTGTCTCGACTTACACTGTTGCCTACTCGGGTTGGTTGGAGGAGGTTGGTTGTCAATTCGAGGCCTATTTGGTCAACCGCATCGAGGAGCGACCTTCCCTTTTGCGTGTCTTGTTGGTAGCCCCAAGTCGTGTGTCTGGCGTTCATGTCTCCCACCACTACCAGCTGGTTGCAGCCAGCGGCTCTCGCGCTGTCGTAAATGATGTTGCGGAAATCGTCTTTCTGAGCCCTCGGCGGACTGCACAAATTCAGGATGAAAGTGCTACGTCTACCCCTCTTCTGCGGGAGGACTTCCACTAGCACGTGATTATTGTCACGATGTTGATAGTGTTGTCCCACGGCCGTCACGTTTTGTGACGTGATTGTGAACTAAAACCGCGACCTTCGGTGATCCCGCGCGTTTAATTACGTAGTAACCCCGTAGCCTGATCGGCTGGTTCCCTACCTCCTGATGGCAGATGACGTCGGGGGGGTATAGGTGATTTTGGATGAAGAGTTGGAGTGAACTTGCCTTCTTGTTGAAAGAGCGACAATTCCACTGCTAGATCTCGAGGTGTTCGGGCGCACTGCGTGAGGTGTTAGCCATTGCTGACGTTCATGCCACCACCGTTGCAATTGTCGGCGTCCCTGACGTCACCCGTGTTGTTTATGCGCCTGTACGCCTCGATGCGTGCGTTGCTGATCTCGTCGTCGACCCGCTTGCGCGAGCCAAACTCAACCTTGCGTATTCTTCTTTCAAGGTCTTCATGACTTAGTGTGTTCTCCTTGACTTTATTGTTTAACTCGCCCATCTGGTAAAGCAACTGTTGTATCGTAGCATGAATACCTTCGAGGGTGACTACACTTGACTGGCCTGCCGCTGCCGAGGCCGCACCGGGGAGCGATGAGGGCGTGGTAGTTCTTGAGGGGGGAGGAATGGAGATGGTGGGCCCGTGGCCTATCGTTCCGCTTTGCGACCCTGCCTGTGTCTTGTTGCTGGTTTTGCTTAGCAACGCTTCTAAGCGTTGCATGCGTTGGTTTAGGTCGTTAACCTGAGCCTCGAGTTTTTTATTTTCTTCCCTGATGCGCGTACATTCTGGGGAGCATTTACTATTTTCACTGCTATTTTGAGCGGAGGAGGTATTACACGGATTCCGGCTCACCTTGTTGTTGTTGGCTTGGTTCTTCTTGCCCGATTGGTTCTTCTGTTTAGACGTGGATGTCGAGGTAGAAGGCTGCCGCTGCCCTTGCTTCTCTCCTAGCTTTGGCCACTCCGAGCGGAATCGGGACCTGGACCTGGACTGGGACCGGGACCGGGACGGGACAGCGACATTGACCTGGACTGGGCCCGGGACCTTGAGCGGCTCGCCGAGGATTCCGAGCTGAACCACCGTAGGCGGCTTTGCCTTGGCCTTCCTCCATCATTGTCGTCGTCTTCCTTCCTCCTTCCGGGTGGAGGATGCTTTTTAGTGGTAGTGCTGTTGTTTTTTTGCTTTTGCTTGCACTCGCGAGACCGCGTGGCGTGGCCTTCGCCGCAGACGGCGCACTTGAGCGAGCACTCGTGGTCGTCCGTCGGGTCGTGCGTCCCGCAAGCGAGGCAGATTTTGATGTTCCGGGTAGGACAAACGTCCGAGCGGTGTCCCATGCGCTGGCACACATAGCAGATTTGTTTTGTGGGCTTGTAGGGGTGGCACTCGGTCTCCCCTCCGTAGTAGTAGACGTATCGTGGCACTACGTGAGAGCTGAACGTGATCACGGCCGTCTTGGTCTTTCCCAGCATGCGGGCCTGCACGATTTCCACGCCTTGGGTCCTAACCCTTAGGTGAGTCGTAACTCCTCGGGCGGGGTATCCGGGTCGATTCCATGAATGACGCCCCGGGCCACTCCTTCCGGTGCCGCAACGTAAGAGCTAACTTCGTAAAGGTTGCCGCCCAGCACAATCCGCGTGATTTTGCACGCAATATCCGTGACCACCTGATCTGGGGTGCTAACAATAATAATGTTGGAACCGGGTCTCAAGCGCACGATGAAATGCAAATCGTCAACTTTCGCTCCGCGGGCGGCCGAGATGGCTTTTGATATTTGGTGGTTGCTGAAACTCTTCACCTGAAGGCCTTTCTTGGGTCGAATGATGATTTTGAAGTCGCTACGTGGCAGTGGGGGGGAGTCGTCGCCTCTTCTTAAAAGAAGGCTTCTTTGATGCCCCAGCGCCTGCAGCTGCGTAGGATGATGATGATAACGCGGTGGCAGAGGAGGGTGATAGGGGAGAGATCGCCCTGCCTGCCACGCACACTTGCTCGCCTCTGGTGAGCTTCTTCTTCGTTCTTCGCTTGAGGTGTGAAGACCAATTGGAATAAGGACATTCCGATGGCGTCCCTTGCGAAAGGTCCTCTTCCATAGTGGCAGGGTCGTCGTGGCGATCTTCTGAAATGTCTTGGAAGTCCATGGCTGTAGTTTCTTGCGACGACGGCCCGGCGGCAGCTCGAACAATAGCACCGGGGGCGGGTGGGGCTGTAGCAACAACTCCACCTCCACTCCCTCCGGTAGAAGTAGAAGCGGCCGGCTGGGATCCAGCAATGTGCGCCATAGTGAGTGTCGAGTAATCGTAGCAAGCGAGCTGCGGCAAAGGCGGCGGAGCGCCTCGCCTACCTCCGCGCTGCTACGTACGTCGGCGTCAGGCTTAACACGGCAGCGCCACACGGAGAACTTCAAAGTCCAAAAGCGCAAAATAATATGCACTCATGGTCTTCAAACTTCTCAAGGGGGTTCCGGATGACTTCACGAAGGTCGTCCGACAAAGAGGTCGGCCTTCCGATGTGAATTTCTTACAAGAATAATGAAAGTCGACAGAGCCCATGCGAAGCACGTCTACGCAGCTCGGCTCCTCTTCTTCTTCCCACGCGCCGGGCAAAGTGAAGTGTAGCTGATTTCAAATCGCTAAGGCCAGAATTGAACTATAAAAGCAGTTTCGTTTGACCTAACTGCTCACGTTTCAGTTCAGTTCCGCCGGTAGCGAGTGCACGAACTCGACGGTGCCAGGTTAACCTTCGCTGAATAGGATCGACATTGGCTCAAACTTCGTAGGCACGGCTTGAGAGGGTTAAAGCTTGTGCATTTCAACTTGGTAGGCGTGCTTGACTCATTTTGAGCACGATTAATTATATATACAGGCGATGACGCTGTCGCTATTATGTTGTCGGTTCGATGGCCGATCGCGCGGGGTTCGGTCGAACGATGGTCGGCACGCTGATTTTGCCGGTGCCTTCGACAAGAAAGCCCGCCGCAGTACAACTCGCGCTCGTCGGTTCCGTCTTTGTTGACTTGATATGACAAAAAGGCTTCAGTGACGCTTAATAATCAGTCAATCATTGGAGTGAGCGTCTTGTCGGTCTCGTATCGACCCAGTATTGCCGCCAGGAACGCGCTGGCACCACCAGCAAGTGAGGACCGACGCTGCAAAAACACTTCGTCAGCAACATGATGTACTTAAGTGCCGCCCAAATGTAACGAATGGGTTTTTCGTTAAATTAGCGAGCCATTCATGAAAGGTGGCAACCAACTGGCTCATGGTGCAGTCCCGACAACTCGGACGATGCCCTGGCCGCTTTATCTTTTAATCTGGAGTTGCGGTCTTACGCTACGCACGTTTTCGGCACCGCACCGACGTCGAGCTGCCAGGGGAGTTTCAACGCGGTACACGGCATGAGTGTTTGCATGAGCGCGCGTGCCAGCGCTTTCTTTTTTTCGGTGACTTTTTCGCGCGCGACCCTTCAAAACGTTTCGCGGCTAATCCGCTAGAGCAGGGCGCATGCGCCGTCGCGCCATGAAAGAGGCGGATTGAGCATAAATATTGCGCAAACATCACTTTGACATGTCAGTTATTGAAGTTTTCCGACATCGCTTGACAGAGAAGCAAAATGGGCGTGGTCTGAGAAGTTTTGGCCAATCCCGGAGGGGCAATAGTGGGCTTAGAATAGAAACATTTTGGAATAGTATTACGTTATACTGGCCGTGTGCACGCAATAACTGAACTTGAGGCGTGAATGATAGGGACCATGGCTTATACAAAATTCGGTCGTTTAATAGATACTGTGATCTCTCCAATGAAGCTTCATGAACGTTTAAACACAATTTTACTGGGACGATGCGGAATGTGCATGCAAGACACGTCACTCGTGGCTCGTAATATAATACATTACTTGGAGCCAATTTTGGCAAGCCAAGCTAAACCCGGGGATCCTCACGGTCTACGAAAACGGACGTGATTAATCTTGTATGCTGGCCCGCCGCAGAAGCACCGAAATTCCTATGTTGTAGCAACGTTCGTGCGATAAATCATACTGAGAGCGTCCCTGCGCAGCCCGGAGTGGCGGTGACCATTTTTGCGAATCGTGCATGTTCAGAGGGAGCGTTGCCTCAGATGCGATGTGTTGCATGTGATTGTACGATATGAGTTTTGTGGTATGTATAACTCCTAGATATTTGATAGAGTCAACTTGTGTACTCTATCGCGGTATTGGAGAGGGATATTAAGAAGTACATTGACAACGAAATTCCACGAAGGGACTTCTTGCGTCATTCAGTATGAAGATATTCAAACCAACTTTGAAGTGTTAAGTATGGTTGCGTAGTGTTCTATGCAATCAGCGAATGCAACTCGCACACGCGATGTCATCTAAACAGACGTACATGCGTACCGTATACGGCATCGCACAGTGAAATTTACCTTAATAAGTTGTTATATAAAACGGGTAAAAAGAAGAGAACGCTGTGGAACTCCTCCTAACTGATTACATTCTGACCTGCAAAATTCGACTTCGGAGAATAAAATTTTAGATCTGCTAGAAAGTCACAAATCCGAGTTGTTATGAATCGGGGAAAAATCCTTTACGGAAATTGAGAAGAATAGCATGCTGTACAATTTTGCATGCTTTTGCTAAATCGAAGGTCACCAATGCCGCGTTCTACATTGCTATACCTGTGTTGCGCATGCATAATGCGTCCCGCAAGATGGCGTCTGCGCGCCCTGCCGAACATGCAGGCCTACGCTTCATCTCACACGGGCTCAGCACAGCATTATCAAACACTTCATAACACGGAGGTGTACACACATTACGTATTTGAGCTTTAGAAGCTATTTCGTTAGGTCTTATGTTGTCCATAAGAAATTTCGCTCCTTGTTTCCCAGATAGCGGTATGATTTTAGCAAGCCACCATTCTGGAGGAATCTAGCTGTATATACTTGTAGTTCAAGATATTAAGGAGGTTCCGGGAAGACAGGCCTAAAATGTTTTTTATCCGTTGGTAATGTCTTCTGGACCTGCAACTGAAGCTGGCAGCAGTCAAACATCGTATGAAAAGTTGATTAGCTCTCTGATATCCTCCCCACGTGGAGGCCTCGCTAAGGCCCTCAAAATAAGGACTCGCGTCTTCTCCCACTATCCACATCTGTTATTACTTTGGAATGCCGACTCCGCCGAACATGGCAACTGGAAGTCACAGCCTCGAGGCGGCGTTTCTGTGTTTCCCGCTCAACGAGAAACCTTCTGTCGCAGGAGGACCTGCGCGATGGCCGGCGACGAAATGAGCCGCGTTGAGACCGGTTATCTCGCCGCACGCGACGAAATGCTCCTTGTCGCCCGCTAACTCGGCGAGATTCGCTGAAAATTGCCAGGCCACTTCTCGCAGATTTGTTCAGAATTCATGGTTAGTGCAAGATCAGTAAGGCGAAAGCCTTAGATGGCTCCGGCGTCGGGCGCTGTTGTGCCAAACTTCATGGTGCCACCATGCCACATAGTGCCACCAACAAAAGATAAAGTTAATTAAGACATTCGAAACCACCACCTTTTGTGGGAGTCGGACCCTCCCCCTTTGGTGTTACTTAAGCCGAACTTAATTAAGGCGCAGTTAATTAAGGCACTCGAGCCCTAGATCTGTGGCGGGAGTCGAACCCACGACCTTTGTTGCTAACTAGGTCGAAGTTAATTAAGCCGCAATTAATCAATATAGAGTTACGCCGCTCGCCCCAACGACATTTGATAGGAGAAAAGAAGTAATAGGAAGTAACAACGCATTCGAATGAGAATGTCAAGTAATTCATTGAATGTCTCGCGAACACAGAGGCTTTCGCCTTCACCCTCTTTAGTGTATGCTAAACTGGTTGTCATCTTTCTTGCATGCGTATAGAAAAAAAAAAGAACGAAATACGCTTCAGATTTCCATACATTATATTACATGAACAAATGCTGTAACGAGCTCCCACAAAAATTACGAATTGCACATGCGGACCCCGTTGGGCTCCGTGCGGCTTTAGCATCGAAAACACTCCCACTGTAGCCACAACAACGGCGTGCTAGCAAACACCGTGTTGATCATGAGCTTACCCCCGCACCACGACCACCTTTATTCACCTGGAGGCTGGGACGTAGAGCAATCAGTGAGTAACAAAAAATATGAGTAACAAAAAAGAGTGCGAACCTCTGGCTGCTACACTGCAAAGAAAAAAGAAATATGTCTAGCACCATCACTCTTCCATTTCTAGTAACATTGAAAAACGGTATTAAAATGTAATGTGAGAGGTTATACAACGTTAGAAATCGCGTGAATACAGCCATACTGTAACCAACTTGCAAGTTTCTTCAATCCATTGGAGCACCTCAATGCCACTGTGGTTATTTACACATCTAGTGCTAGAGAAGAACAAGAAGTGGAAACGAAAATCTTATCATACGCCGAAATAACTGCATTCTGTGCCCTTAGAAAGAACACGCACGAATTAACGATGAGCTTTTTCTTCCCTACACCGGCGGCTTAACAACGGCCGTTACTTTTCCTGTTACACGAAGCTGCGAACTACGACAATGATGCGCAGAGCCCCCAACGACAAGAGGGAGACGAAGAAGAAGAATGGACCGGGTGCCCCTGCGGCCGCGCTTTTGTACCTCGTTGGTACTTTTTCAGCCTCCAAGCACCAACTATGCTGAGCCATGCCGAACAACGCTCGCATATCGTCAAATGTCCGTGGTGCGACCCATATACGGGCAACAGCGGTTCGCCCGCCTACTACACGGCGCTCGAACACCAAGCTCCGCCGGGTGCTACTGCAGACCCGTCGCAGCAAGAAGCTGCAACTGACGCTGCCGCAAACGCCACGCAGCAGCAGCCCCTACCGGCAGAGCAGGCGCTGCCGCAGCAGCGGCATCACCTCCACCACCACAAGCACCACCGCCACCAACGTCGGGTCTCCACGGCCGCCGCCCCGCCAGCCAATCCGCTTTCAGAGTGGCTCGTTGTACCCGGCATGACTGAAGTGCAGCCTTACGTCCGCTCCCATCAGGTTGGCTGCAGCATGCATGTGTTAACCTCGAAAAGTTCTAGCGGCACACTCTTGCATTCGACGTCAGTTGAAGTACGCTGCTGTCCGCCTGCGTGGTTTGGAGTGGCGTGGATCGCAGATCGTGCGAGATCGAGTCTGCGCACGCATTTGACCTCCCCCGCTCAATGAAGTGAGACTGCGCGAATCGGCAGCTTGCACTGGAGAGTGCGTAATATTGTAGCTCGCTATACCTTGCGTAACTCTGATGCGTGGAATCAAACAAAGCTGCAGAAACTTTGTGCTCCTGCTTCTTAGAAGGAACAGACATTTGCCCGAAAGTTTATTGCGATAAAAGAAATAATAAACTTATTAATATGCTACAATGCTGCGTTTCTACGTTGTATAAGTTTAGCATTACCATTGAAATATTACTATACTACAACTGCCTCCATCAGATAACTATCGTCAGTAGCTTGCTAGACGGATATTTGCAACAGATGTATCCGTGAGGACAATATCGTTCTTCAGAACAGCCAGTTTTCTGCAATGACAAGTTTGGAACCATTCACGTAAGGTCAATGAAAAACTGTGGTTGAGACAATGTTGGCTCACGCTGCAGCGCTGGCTTGCTGACAACAATTAAGCTTAATTACTTCCACCGGGCCCCTACAGGTGCTAGCGCGAGTTGCGCACAACTTAGGGCCAGCACAGAGTGAGTTCAGTGTAAGCGTTAGAAAGAGCAAATAACAGTTAATAATCCGGCTCTTAATTGCCTACATTTGACATTGGTAGCGTGCACTATTCGTTGGTCAGATTTGTTCAATGGTATATATAAAGTACGAAATATGACATCCTTGGTAGAATACGTGCTAAGAAAATGTTATTTCTTGAGCACACTTTTTCTAAGCGCCTCACATAAATTTTAAAAGTAAGGCATAAAAAAGTAACCCAAGCACCAATGCCGCCTTAAAATACAAGCTATGGAGTGTTATGAAAGATGCCCAGAATTTCTCGCTCGCGAGTTCGCTCGACGGCAGTCAGTGGACAAAGATGGTGCAGAACGCGCGAAAGCAGCAGGCAATAACGTGTTGAGATAAAGCCGCTTATGTCAACACGAGTGCACCTTGCTCCTGCTGCTTTCTCGTTTCAGAAAGAGAAGAGCGGCCAATGTTACACGCAAGCGCCGCTCATTACTGTCAGCACAATATCACAACACCGTCACTGTCCCGCTATCTAACTAGGCACTTGGCGCAAGCCGCTTGCCACGCCTTTCTGGGGCGCGTCAAGGACGTGTCTCCTCTTTCGGCGGTAATCTATTTTACGATCGAGTGCGGACAGTGCAGATGTGGTGCATTCCCATGCCAACACTTTACTTTCTTTCGAATACGTTAAACGATAAAATTTTTTACAGCGAAGCTGTTAAGGATGACTTTCCCCAATATCGTGTCCGCGTGTAAAAAAAAAAAAAAGAACTATCATCATCGCGTTGGCTCCAGCCTCGTCGTCGTCTTCCACAACTGGCTCGTTGACGCCCCTCGGCGCTACGGCGCGAACGCCTTTGAGCCAGTGCTCCTGCGTTCGTCGTCTTAATTAATCAATTAATTGAGAAACGCAAAGACTAACCAATAATTGCGAAATATTTTAACCGTGGCGATTTACCCTGTGATGAACACCGGGCCCGCATGTTTCAACTTCACTTGTTAACCATCTGTACAGAGAGGATAACACTCCTGTAGGGCTGACAGTTTTTCTGTAATTTGCTTGCACGATAACGCCACTAGGTTGAACAACAAAAAAATGATCAAATGCACTGATTGTTTGACCACGTGACTCTATTCTTTTCAGCCGTCCATGAGGTAACGCAAAGTTTTGATAACCGAAGTTTGATTCTACATAAGTCAATGAAACTGGGGCGTGCCCATGAAGGAACTTTCTTAAAAAGAATGGTCCGGCAGTTTTGTTGTGCACGGTCGCCTCAGGTGGCGTGCCGAAGTTTGAATTTGATGCCTTGGTACCGTTAGCTCATTCACCGTGGGCGTCGCCAGAATTCGCGTAGATCCCGAACCTTGCCAAACTCGGGCCTTCCAACGTAACACAGCTGGTTGGTACACATAGACCATTGTCCTACAGCTGACAATGTGGCGTTTTGCAACTGATTTGCCGCTTTTATAAAGATGCATTGAATCGAAGAAGTCTTTCTATCAAGAAGACTGAAATTGACACTATTTTCCTAAAAAAAATTAAGATTACTTCATAATTGCTACATTGGAAAAGACGAAGAAGGGGAGACAGGAAATGACAGGTCCATGCGTTGACTATCAAGTGAACGTCTTTTGCGTTGTAGCAACATGAATCAATAGAAACAAGCCCAATTTGCCGTGCTCCTAAGGATATGAATAATTCAGGAATATTACCGAAGCATACTTGACGATTGTATTAAAAGAATACGGAGGATGCTTAAACTTCGCTATTACGAGTGGAGCGCGATAGCATTTAAAAATTCCTGGCTGCTTGACACGCCTCCCGGCAACCGCAGCTTTTGCGGATGCGCGGAGGCGAGCACCATCTGGATGGTGTTGTTGCAAGGAACCTATCGGGCAGCGCCGCATTAGGGCTGGTAGAAACGCTGGAAAAGGGCCTCATCTTTGAGTATCCACGTAACACAGTTATGTTTTCTGGTATATTCAAATTACAATTCGGCGCTGTCACGTCCACAGGTTGTGTTTAAGTCGTGCTTTACGATTTTTCGGACACATATTACTTTGGGGAAATAATTGAATTGAGTAAAGCTTCTGCGCTACGCGGAGGGCCGGCGTGGTTGCGGTTCGGAATAATTTTTCGCAAAGTGACGGCCGACGCCGACACCAATTTTCGTTTTTCGACACCATGCCCTTAAAGCTGTCGCGTTAGCAAGGACAGACAGACCTTGGTGTAATTAATTGTGTGTAAGAGATTGGTAGTAAAACTGACATTTTTGCTTCCAGAAGTTTTAAGTACGCACTACCAAGTAAACGGAACTACGAGCGAAATATACTATCGCGAACAAGTGAGACACAAACGGCGGAGCGGGTGTCTGAAGGTGCAATGAATACCATGAAGTGGGCATTCCTGCTTCAGGCGATGGAAGTTGGGAGGTTAGGATGTGCGGCTCACCCATATAACGGGCGATCGCTTGCTGCGTGCTAACTTCGTGGCAGTACCGCGCGATATTACGTAGAAGCCGCCTGTGCTGGCGAGTCCAGCGCGGAGTGGACTCGTAGACAACCAGGGACTGTCTCTCCGTGGTGCAGACGACGAGTCCTATAAATAATGATGCAGGTCTGTTAGGTTCTTTACTGACTGAAACGCCCAGAAAAAAAAAATATTTATTCACGCTATACGATCAGCACAGGCTGTTCGTGGCCACCACGCGCTGCTTCGCCTTCCCGGCTTCTTCTTGTCCTGCTCACTTTCCTGTAGCTGTGGCGCTAGCCATCGGCTAACAAATTATAACACGTGGAACAGCAAACCAATGCGTTCGAGCCTCCTTGGTCTTTTAAGGATCAGTCATGTTTATGAAATCATTTTCCTCCTAGGCCCTGAGCCCATGTGCAATTTCATTTTCTCGCTCTTTTTTTTTTGCTTGCCTTACTTAGGGGATTCCAGATATAAACAGTTTCGAATATTAATCGAGTATAGCATACTAACGATTCCTCTTCGTAAAGAAAAATGAACTATTTGGTATTTTGGAATATTTGAGACTTGCCAGATGTTTCGCAACAAGTGACTTTTGCAGTCTGATTACCTTTATCCGTCTGCTAAACAAAGTATCGCATTTTAGCAGAAGTGAAACAATGACTAAAAATTTCGAAGCAATGCAGAAACAAAATGACTGAGGAAGCATACATGAAAATGTGATTTTTGCGTGTAGTCTGTCATTTAGCGTTGCTCACTGCGTAGTCAAGAAGCAGTTTTTTTCTTTTGCGCTGCAACAACAACAACAACAAAAAAAGAAAGCTTTCCTCGTAGCGGGGCCTTTTACATGTGAATATACGGTACACAAGTCCTTCAGCTGCCTTTTCTTTTTGCGCAACATCAGATTCTCTTTCGGCAACGATGAAGCTGCTATTCAGTGAAAATCTCGTGTGCTACTGCATTCTAAAGATGTTGAGAGGCTATTCGTGCACAATTTTTAACGAGAAATTGTGATCTCGTGTTTAAATTTCATGATACTTGACCCTGATATCCAGCTGTATTTTGTAGTTGTAGTTACAACAAGCGTGATACCTAATTGCACCGAAATATATATGCCTGCTTTAAATATCTGCGTCGGTGTTTGACTATTCCACATTTGGTTCGATATTCGATATTTACTATTGGTATTCACTTCGTATTTGATAAGGTGACATTTGCCCACTTCCACTTTTTTTGTTCATGTAGCATTTGCTGACCACTCACTCAACTTACAACCAGATTTCGCATTCCATCACTGTGCAAACGCATTTTGCAGTTTTATTATAGACGCACATTTTGTGCGGTCATCGTTCAACCAAACTTGGCACCCTCGCTGTACAGCTTGATTTTTCTCAGCATTTTCTGCGCAGTTAAAATGTCCAACTATGCAATCGGATTTCGAGACTTCCTCATCCAGCCAGAGATAGCATAGTCTTTTGTGCAGCTGGATTTCCTTCCTTCACGGCTAATGCCATTATCCATCCATCGTTCGCCACCGCGCGTGCACGCGCCAAGAATCGCGTTGTTATTGTCCCTCATGCGTCAACACACTGCAGGTCCCACGTGCTGTACCAGATTTGGCGGTGGCGCCAGCATACCAGGGCGGCGGATATCCGGCGGCGGGAAGCGGCAAGGGCGCCTCGACGACAACCGCCGGCCGCGGTACCCACGGTGACCGGCATGCGCGGTTGTCGTGCAAGGCGTCGACGTCCCGACTGGACAGTGAGTGCAGCGGCGCTTCGTCTGCCTACCGCTGGGACCACGGCATCATCACGGGCCTCGAGATGTGCCTCGCCTTCGCCGTGCTCGTGTTCGTCGGCGTGCTGCTGCTCTTCCTCTTCATCACCACGGGCGTGTGGCCCTTCCACGGTGGGGCCACCACCACGGCCCGCATAGAGACCGTGCTCGACGACGCCGGCTTTCAAAAGGCCTACAAGGCGCTCGCGCGCCTCTCCCGCCGCGCGTCGTCCACTTCGGGCGGCGTGCTCTACACGGAGTACGCGTACGCTACCCGCATGCCGGCAGGCGAGTCACGGAGGAGTTCGCCCGAAACTCAAGAAGTCATACCGCGGCACTGATGATTTGAAATGCGAGAATGTTCCTCGACCAACGGTTCCTCTTCGGCTAGGGAAAATTTACGTGATCGTCATCAGATGCCTTCTGATGGCGATATATCTTTGACTGCCTGTCCACTACGATATCAAATAAAAAGAACTTGATTATCTATCAGCGGCTACGCGCAGATCATGTGTGATGCGTATAGATAGTCATGCGATAATAGGGTACATTCTTCTGTCGCTACAATATACGTAATAATTGCTCAGTAATAGATAGACAGTTCTAGCTCAGCCTGGCAATGGTCCGCTCCGCTGACGTTTAAGGGGCCGAGGCACTGCAATTTAAAGCGAAGCTTTCTTAGCATGTCTTCCCGTCGTTTGGCGTGTAGTTTTGCGTAGTCTTAGTAAGTTCAAGGTTGGTCAGAACACGTCTCCCTCTCGTGCATAGACGGTGAGCTGTTTCCCACAAGCTCGCTGCTACCGAGGTGATAGGGCCTTGATTTCTCGCCAAAGACTTGGTAGCAATAAAACAGCGAACTTGAATCCAATGTTGTGCGAATCACAAGTGTTTCCTCTTCTTGGCGATTACCCAGAAATGCTGCTAGTTCAATTGCTCAGACAATCCACAGGAAAAGAAAACACCGCGACAATGAGGGAGCTGCGGGCGCAGAAAGGAACGCTGACAAGCTGTACAAGGCCGCAGTGATTCCACACATGCATCGAATGTCTTCCTCACTTAGGAAAGATAGGACAGCTTTATGAACATTCGCGTTGTTTTGTCCGCTGTACAGAAGCACTCTTAGTTGGCAATGGGAGCCTACCCTGCAAAGGAACGCATGAGCCAATGCAACGTGAACCATAAAGGGCCCCGTATGAGGGCTGCGTACAAGAAAAAATTCCCATTTCTTGTGCTGCTCGGTATGCAGGCCAGATGGCCAGATGCCCCATTTAGCGTCTGCGCGAGCCCGCAAATAACGTCCGCAACGGGAATGAACGTTTTCTGGCTCCTCATTTCGGTACCTGTGGCCGAAGTCCTTGCTTCGAGCAGACTACCGTGATCAGTAAGTATAATAATAATCAGATTCGTGTAATTGGCGAAGCAGAACAAATGGCTAAGGAAGAGAGCGCGTGCACCAGTAATCCATCGGTGGCCGTATTTGACGAACTGCGGTTCTTGGAATTAGCATGCAGAGGTGGCGATTGTGGTCGTACAGAGTTTTTCAAGTGCAATGTTATCGTGGGCATACATGCGTTAATTTTTCATACCCACCAAGAAACCGTCAGTCGGCAGTGAGCGATTGTACTCGTCTCGTTCTCGTCCTTGTTTCACTTTTGAGCTGTTCATGCATGACTTTGGCACGCCCTTTACGCAAGACTTGCCATCTGTTTGGACATGAGTACAGCCAATAATGTGAAAACTGCACCGCGTCAGAGAATGTAGACGACGTACTTTGTGCGTGCCTTCTCCATATTTCAGAGAGGAAATGAAAGACTGGTTGTTTGGGACAGCGTTCATAAGGGGTCACTTTCGGAAAGACGGTTTCAGGCCATAAAAGGCACTGCGTCTTTCTCGAGAGAAAGTGAACCAAATATGCGACTGTACTAAAGCGTTTCCAGACATTGTTCTCAGCTTAATTCATGCGCATTTTCTTCTGCATTCATCTGCATGTGCTCGTCACACGAACATTTCTGATATCTCAATGTGCCGGCCTGGAACGAAACGACGAAGAGAGAGAAGCGCTGACCGGGCTCGCGAATTGCGAAGATCAAATTCAGCCGGCGCATGCCTGCATGAGCAGCGCGCAAGGTGGGAAGACGAGCTGTCCCCGTGAATAGGTGATTGGCCAGGTTTTAAATACCTCAGCGCCTTTTTGAGCTCTTCTCTGTGCATCGGGTCGTCATGTCTGTTAACTCCACAGGAGGAGGGTCGGTAGTCTTGTTTGCCAGCTTGCCGGTCCAAAACTATCCCCTCGAATGAGTCCCTCGGAATGGCTTACGTGACATATCCGTGGTGTTCATGCCAATTGGCGACGGCGCCATCAAAATAAAGAATGCTAAAGTTATTCAGGAACAGTTGCGCACAGCTACTAGCCACTATCTTGAAATTTCGGACGTCGGATCATTTGGCAGAAGGGGAACCGTCTGCAAATCCTCAGATATGGCGTGTGTGTCTGACTTGTTCCGTTGCACAACCGTCGCGTCGTTACTGGTAAAGGCCTTCATCCAAGAGCAACTGCAACGCACAAAGGGTATTGTTTGTGGTGTGGACCCATCTTGATCTCCCCAGGAAGTACTAGAGGACTTCCAGGAAACTGACGCGGGGCTTGTTTCGGTGTACCGCTGCAACAGGGCGGTTGGCGGCACTCGAGTACTAACAGAGCCCTTAATAGCAACGTTAGCTGAAACGTCCTTTTCTGCAGAGCCAACGGTAAGGCCTATTATCGAAAAGGGCAGATCGTCTGGAACCACGCCCTCTCGCCAGTGCAACAACTGTTGGCGTTTCGGACACAGCGGCAAAGCGTGAAAATCTGCGACGCGCTGTCGCAACTGCGGAGCAGATCACGCGTCAGAAATCTGCTTTTCGGATTTGCCAAGCTGTTACCTTTGCCGCAATCTTCATGCAGCGTATGATCTGCAGTGTCCAAAAAGGTCCGATGAGACCAGAACTGGCAATTATACATTACAACAAGTGCTTCAGAGCAGACGCATATGCACTTTTAGAGCGTAGCAAACATATATATGCTAATGTAACAATACAATCTGGAGATATTCTAGAAAAAAATTATAACATCAGTAGCCGCAGCTGAGTCGCTTACTAGGTCACTAACTGACCAGCCTTTCTGATGCATTATAGCAATTTCTTTTGGCCAAAGCGCATGTCGCTGAATCTCCTACAGTTATGAGCCCGCCTTCCCAACCTGTATTTTTTTTCTTTTTTTTTCTTTATTGTTTGTTTCACGGATTCTCTCCGTGTAGGGGGCAGAGGTAAAGGCAAAATGCCTGACAGAGCCTCTGCGCCCCTACAGTTTAAGGCAGCATGACATATCATTCACATACATATTTGTCGAACCTATCTTTAACACACAGCACACAGCAACGAAAAATTCAATTATTCAGAACACATGTCTCCAAAGCATTACTTTTGCTTCAACGGGATAGATTTCGAAAAAGCAGAAGATACATATGCAATAAGTATTATATAACAATAAAATTGGCTTACACCAGAAGTCAACAAAGAAAAAAAACCATAGAATCACTTGCTCAAAAATAAATAGCACATACAGTAAGTAGATCAGTACATTGAAACATTTCAGAAGAAAAAAAAAACGAAGGTTTAGACTGATACACAATGTAAATGCCGAAACAATGGCAAACATGATTTACAAGCGCTGAGAAAAATCTAACATAACTGAGGTTACATGTGTTATCAGGGATGAGCACAAGTTACTCAAAATGAAAATACAATGTCACTGCCCACTAATAGGTTTTTACAGTCATTTTTGAAACTGTGGAAGGATTGTGTCTATTGTACGTTAAAGTGCTCACTGTTTAATATGTTAATCGGTTGATAATTCAATGTTTGCTTTCCGTAATTAGTTCGTGTGGCGGGCTTTACATAGTGTGGTTTACGCATTGGGTATGAGGTGCAACTGTCGACAGGTATTGTGTGCAGCCTATATTTATGTATCCACTGGAGTAGTTTGAAATAATAAACTTGATCTGCTTTAAGCATGCTGTATTTAATGAAGAGCGGTTTTGTTCAGAGTCCTCGTTTGTCACCCACATAGTTTTCGCACATTCTCAATATTTTCTTTTGTACAATGATTAGTTTGTTGTAGTTTGAAGCTGTCGTAGTTCCCCAGACTAAAATGCCATAACTGAGTTTTGAATAGAAAAGTGAGTAATATAATGTTTGTTTCAACCAGGTGGGTAGTATATTTTGTATTTTATACATGCAGCCAGTAACTCGAGATAGCTCACTTTTTAATTTGTCAACATGAGTATTCCAAGTAAGGTCCTCTGTACACCATACGCCCAAGAACTTTTGCTCTGTAACTTGTTCCAGTAACGTGTCCTCAAAGTGCAGATGAACACAATAGGGGTCTCTTTTATTTGCTGGCTTAAAAATTATATATTTGGTTTTGCTTGTGTTTAAACTTAGCCGGTTGCTTTTAAGCCACCTGGAGAGGTGTAAGAGGTAACTGTTAGCTGATGATTCTATGACCTCTTTTGTAGTGCCAGTAAAGAAGATATTAGTGTCGTCAGCATACATTATTATTTCAGGGGAGTTTGGTATGGACGTTATATCATTTATGTATACAAGAAATAAGAGGGGTCCTAAGATTGATCCTTGAGGAACGCCACATTCGACTTTCAATTTTTGTGATACCAGATTGTCGACGCATACATACTGATACCGATTTGAGAGATATGATGTAATTAAATTCTGTGCTACTCCTCGAACACCACACGCAGCAAGCTTCTTTAGAAGGATATCGTGCTGCACAGTGTCAAATGCTTTCTTTAAATCCAAGAAAATCCCCAGAGTGAGCAGTTTGTTCTCAATATTTTCAATTATTTTGTCCTTTATGTTTGTTAAAGCTAGTTCTGCAGACTTACCCTTTTGAAAGCCATACTGCGACTTCGTAATTATATTGTGTTTATGAAAAAAAGACGTAAGCCTATCATTAATAACACGCTCAAATATCTTGGAAAACACCGGCAAAACAGATATCGGCCTGTAGTTGGTAAGCTTTTTCTCATCGCCACCCTTGTAGACAGGGGTGATCTTAGCTATTTTTAATTCATCTGGGAACTCGCCGCGTGTAAGCATCTTATTTATTATATGGGTTAATACAGGACTCATATGGTGAGCGACATACTTGACAGGTAAGGCCTTTATTTCGTCTTCTCCGCCTGCAGCTTTGTTTTCTAGGGTCGTGATAATTGCTTCAATTTCAGTAGGAGTAGCTGGTGTAAGCATAATGAAATCAACCTGCCCTGTAGTCATGGAAATATCCGCTTGCAAGTCTTCTCCACTATATACCCCTGTGCTTACAAAGTGTCGATTCATTTCATCAACAAGCTGTTGCCCAACTACACTGGCATTATCGATTACAATTTTATTCACGATATGCGTTTTTCGCCCTCGTCCAGTTAAATCGTTCACTGTATTCCACAGTCTACGTTGATCGTTTTGAATTTTGTAAAATTTTCTTTCGTAATAATCATCCCTTGCGTTTTTCAAATCGAAGTTTAATTTATTTCTGAATTTTTTAAACTCAGTCAATATGTCACAATTACGAGAGCTAATGAAACTGTGGTACAAATTATTTTTTTTACGTATTCGTTTGTATAAGTCCGCAGTTATCCATGGTTTTCTTTTTTATTTCTTTTTTTCTGCTTTCGCAGAGGGAAGGCTGTATTGTAGCACTGGTTGAATTTATCCAAGAAGATCTTGTACGCAGTTCTGGGGTTATGCTGATCATAAACGGCCTGCCAGCTTTCTTGGTTGATAAGGCAGCTGAACATGTTTAGCGTAGTTTCGTTTACCGTGCGGAGTAAGAGGTTTCCTTGATCATTATGTTGTTTCTTGTAGGATGCATTTGTTAGGCAAAACACGGGCAGGTGATCGCTGATGTCATTCAAGATTACACCAGCGGAAAGACCATCGCTATCTATGTTTCCGACATACCACCTGTGCACTCCATTTCGAGTGAATCACCTAGAATGATGCCAATCATAAATGACCTCGCTAGCACGTCTAAATCAAATGCTAGCACTGATGTGGAATTGGTGAATGCGGCTCAGAAGCGCAGGGCTTCTCATTTCTCCCAAATCAAACATGATCATTCTGTACTGAGAGAAGTTCTTGCCACGTCTGTTTTGGAGTAATCATGGCGGAGTTCAAAATCCTCCAATGGAATTGCCGCTCTGTATTGTCTTATATAATTGATCTTCAACGCCTTATTTATATTTATGACCCCAGACATACTTCTTTTACAAGAATCTTGGCTGACACCTGTCAAATCATATTCTTTTAATAATTTTCGCGTCTTCAGAGTAGACTGAATTTATGACCATGGCGGAGGTTTAATTACTATGGTGTCCTCAAAAATTTTTCACACGGCTGTTATACATTTAAGAAATAATGAATCCGGAATGTAAACTTTTGGCTATTGATTTAGTTCTTCCCAGATGCACTGCCATTACCATAGTAAACGTTTAATTTCCTACGGGGGTCCATAGAACACACCACTTTGCTGGTTATTGAGTAAATCGGACAGGATTGTCATTGCAGGGGACTTTAATACACATCACGTCCCATTGGTTTAACGCTCAGATACGAGTGGTAAACTCCTGTGGTCATGGTTTTCATAAATAAATTTCGCTGCTGCAACAGAATTTTTGCGCCGAGATTCGAGGTCCGTTAATGACCTAACTCTGACAGCTATACCACCTGCCGGCATACCACATGCTCAGCCACAAATTATAAGTTGCAACCTTTCTTTATGATAGAGAGTCTGGCCTTATGTCAGTGTCTTGGCATCCATAAGTTCCTACATATGTGCTGTATTTGGAAGCAAACATGCAGATTTAGCGTCGATATTTCAGCTGCTAAAAGTAAAAAAAAAATTTCTTAGAGTATACAAACATGTTCTCGGGACAAATTTCCCGGTGTTTGTAGCACGACTAACACTATTTCTGAATTCTATGTGGCCAAGATATAAGCTCTCCCAAGTCGTGTTTAGGCAGAGTCTTTTAGCAAATATAAACGTTAACCTACAATCAGCTCAATCCGTCACTTCAATAAAAACATGTAATACTTGTGTAAGTTTGATAACGTATTTCCAAAGAATGCTAAATTCATAGCCAAATAGACACCAGGGGTGCTATGCAGGAGGCGCCGAGTTTCTCGTTCACTCGAGTTTTACCCGGGTTTGCTCGATGGCAGTCAGTGAATTGAGATAGCGTGCAACGCGCAAAAGCTACAGCCAAAAAAAGATGTAGACAAAAAGCGGCCTATGACAACATGAGCGCACCCTGCGCGGCTCGCTGCTTACACGTTCTAACCGCAGAAGGCTGCACATCGAAACGCGTGAGCGCCGCGTATTGTTATCAACGGATTATCGCAACTTATCAATACCATGACTGTCCCGCTGTCTGTCTGCACACTTGCCGTGAGCCGCTTGCCACGCCTTTCCCGGGCGCGTCAAGGGCGTGCCTCCTCTTTCGGGCACTACCTTTCTATCCTCCATCGAATGCGAATAGGGTTCACGCAGCGCATTCTTGCACCTACACTTTGTCATTTTATTTGTTGTATTTTAACGTATTCGTTTGAGCAAACATTTTTATTTCTTTGGGTATTTCTTTTTCGTTTTGAATGCTAACAATTTCCGATGACAAACGGAGATCGAGCAAATTATTATGTTTTGCACTTCTTGCCGCGAGTGAGGCAAAAGCTTTGAAGCGTATACATTGAAGAGGGTCGCACGCAAGAGGGAGTTCATACCGTGATAAGTCGCCTAGGGGCGCTGCAGTGCTATTCTCAATAAAGTCAATCATGACCACTCTTTCTCTGTTAGGCGAATGAAAACGCAGCGCCGTGGCAGGGCTGTTCATCGCAGGCGCTTCACTAGACTATCATGGCTCCCGCTCTACCCACTAAACACGACACACTAGTTATAGATACGGGAGCAACGGCTGCCGCTGCAAAGTGGCAGTACATTATTTTATGGTCCGTAGTGACGCAGTTCAGTGAAAATGTGCCAGTTTATCTTTGTGCGCGAAGCCTCTGCGATGCATTTCGACGAAGTGCGTGCTTCCCAGCGACACAATTCATCGCTTGTCATCGCTTGCCCAGTGAAGGTGCCTCTTAGCGCATGTAGGAAGTATTTGAGTGTGTTGTGCACTCCCAGGGGGCTTGCGGATTACCTCTGCTGGAGCCAGCAGCGATCGCGGATGGATATCGTAACGACACCGCAGCAATCGCATTTTGGCAGGTGAGGGCTCTTGTGTACAGTTATGAAATGAGACTTCGAACGCAGGAAGGTGTTGGAACTGTTGAGTGCGCAGTCATTGTGATGAAGAAATGCCATTGCACTGTGTCTAGCAAAACGAGCGATTCTCGGACGCTGATCGTGTTTACGACACTGTGGCTCCGATACATCACCGATGACAGAGCAGCCATCTCAAACGACTGCTGCGATACGCACTCCTCAGCATCGTCGTCCCACTCGGCGCATCGACGCCTTGCAAGCAGCTACAGTGACGTGTCGATAATTATTTACTGTGCGCTACGTCGCCACAATGCAGGCAATGAAACCGTGTTGTGGGGCCATCTCAGCCCGAGAATATATATGGATAAGCCAGCGAGAGTCAACGCTTTGTTTTTGGTAGTGGTGCTCAGTACATCACCGATGACAGTGCGTTGTGCGTGTTTTATGTCGGCGGTCAAGATTGTTGATGCCTCTCAGCTCCGCACCGCGTCGCTGTTGCCGAAAGATAAGTTGGGTGCGGCCCAACCGTGGTGGGTGGGTGCACAAGAGTTACATGCCTCACACGGGGCGTGACCTCTGGTTTTGATTGACAGGTGAACTCGTGCTAAACTCGTACATCGCGAAACCCCCTCCGAGTTCAACTCAGGAACATGGCGGCGGCAGCAGCAGCCTGTGTCATTGCATCCAGCGGCAGCAAGCGTCAGTATGACCGTCTGGACCCGTTCACCTACATCACCGACGTCGAGTTTCAGCGTCATTTTCGCCTGTCGAAGACCTCAGTGCGCTGGCTGTGTGACGAGCTAGGCGAAGGCTCGTCTGTGGAAACAAGTCTTCGTTGCAGCGCGAGATGCGGATGTTGGGCCAAGCCGGCTGTGCCTATATATGCATTTGTGGCGAAATGAAAATGCACAGAGAATCTTAGTGTGTTGGCTTGCATGAAGAAAATACTTCAGAGTGTTTGCTCTGTTCACTGTTGATACATGTGCCATAGGTTCAGTCTACCTTTCTTTTTTGTTGGGGGGGGGGCAGTGTTATTCTGGATGGACAAATCATATGTTTTCGTCTCATAATGGGGCTCTAATTCTTAAGCAGTAGAACAATGCAGATCCAAGATCCAATGCTCCGCAGAACTCGGTGTGCATGAAGATGTCATGAACCAGCAAGGCAATATTACATATCAGGAGAAGTGTGGTGCAGATGCCAATGAAAAGTGGGTCTTTAGCCCGCCATGATAAAAATAAAAATTTCAGAGCGAGTAGACCTTTTGCACTGCTTTAGAGCAATGATTAAAGAAAACGTAATATGCTCAAACATGTAAAAGCTTGCCGCAATGCCAAAGTAGGATGAGCGACATGCATTTTGACATTGAACATGTCTTGTAACTGCTATTTTTTATTGTAAGCCTCGCTGTCACTCCTTTCCCCCCGGCACTCCCTTTACTGAAACGTGGCACTGTATTTCCATTGGTGTCATGATGGTGATGGTGACGGCAGCAGTAAGGCTGGTTAATGCTTGCCCCTTTGATTCCTGTGAGTTTAGTGGTAAAGAATATGGCACGTGCATACACCTGTGCTGCAAAATTTAAAGCTTGTGGTGATTTTTTGGAGACCTAATTTGTGTTGGCACATTTCAAAGATGTGCGCCATGGTGGCCTAATAACTAGAGCATTGGTGAGATTGAAGACTGGGTGTATTGGTACAGAAGCTTGAAGTTGAATTGCACAACAATTAGACGGGACACAAAGAAGAGAAATACACACAGCAGAACACTCTGCTGTGTGTGTTACTCTTCTTTGTGTGTTGTCGAATTGTTGCGCGATCCAACTTCAAGTAGAGCATTGGGCTTTTTTGGTGCAGACAGAGGCAGTGTGAGCTGTTCGACAACATGCCAATGCCTTGACACATAATTATGGAAGTCTGAAGATTTGCAACCAAAGCTTTGTTTTCAAATCCACCTGCTCATCTAATACAAGCACTGATTGAAAGAATCTTCATACAAAAATAATGGTGAAATGAATGGCCTTTGAAAATTGTAATTTGAATATTGACTCTTGACATAATAGTTGCCACACCGGACTCAACAATTGTACTGGACAGAGCAGTTTATTTCCTATGTGAAGCACAAGCTTCCATTACATGCTATGCAGATAACCAAGCTCAGTTTTTTTACATGGTACACAACATTCACTGTAATCTGTTTTTGATTCTAAAAAAGTGCCAAACACCACGTTTTTTTCAAGGACGTCATGGGAATATTTGGCGAAACCTTTTTACAGCCTCTCATAATGGAAATGTGGCCAGCCAGCTTTGCTTGAATGCCTTTATAAATTTCTGTTCCTGATCATTGTGTGCTATCAAGTTGCTAAAGTCTATGCAACCAGTGCAAGGCGTTACGTTATTCTATAGCCGGATACAACTTTAGGAGGCCGTGGAATCTTCACTTCAAAGGCAGGTGAACACAAGCCTGCACCAATGGGCACGCACTCTAGACTGACGTCGTGCTGTCGGACGCACAATACCGGCTCGTTGGAGAGGGACTATTTCTTGAGACGTGGAGGCAATCGGCTGCTGCGCTTTAGTCATCTAGACTGTCTCCTGTCTTCTGAAGTTGTATCCGAATATAGGGGATGCCGCATTTCGTACAACACAAAAGGACAAAGTGTACTATTATCTGGCCTATGAAACAGATATATCACAAGTGAGCTATGCTGGGTGAGCTAGGCTTAAGCTGTGTGAAAATTAGTACATACAAATATGTGGAATCGAACATGCATATAATGGCACGTTTGGATTGGGGAGTGTTGCATTCATATGGACAGTCTATAGGTGACAACATTATTAAGCTCCTGCTGTGTTTCCTTTCTTTTCATTGTGAATTACACACACAGTTCATCTTCTGGCTATTTAACACGCAGTGTATTCTTGTACATAGAAAGAACAAACAGCACAGTGACGTGCATGCTGCATTAGTGTACTTTTTCATTTAAATGGTCCAAGAGTGGCACAGGTTGTCTTACGTTTCTGGCCCTTTTGAAGAGACACCAAGTGCGTGTTAAAAGTGTCGTAATATGCACAGCGCAATGTTTACTGCAATAATTTTATTCATGCTCTTGAATAATAAAGTGAAAGCTCCTTTATAAGGTGTCTTCTGGGGGATCGTCTTGAGAGAAGTGAGGGCACCGATACTGCTGTTGCAGAGCAGCCCTCTGGACCTCGGCCACACTCTCAAGAGCACGTGCCTGGTGCTCGCCTACTGCCACCAGGCGGTTGAGTGCCTCCAGCAACAGAATGTTCTGCTGCAAAACAAAAGTGGATTCTTGGAATGAATCAACCCCATGTAAACCATTATTTACAAAGAAAAATGCTCGTTGCACTATTGGTACTAAGTGCCCTTAACTGTGGAAGCTTTTAGTGCATGCATAATAAAACAATGTGTCGGGACAACGCTGTTTTATTATTCATAACTGGGGTTGTCTTTTTCAGAGCCAATTGCCATGTTGATTAGTAGCTGAGGGGTCCTCGCATCTTCACGAGTCTCTACTGTCAGCACCACAAACCTATTTTTGTTCACTGCAAAACAAAAGCCTCTCCCTACAATCCCGTCTTATGCGGCTGATTGCATTCTATGCCTACAAACATATTTTCGTCCCATTAGGCAATTTTCTACCATTCTTGGCTGCAGTTGTCTCACCTTAACATCCATTCTGTCACGCTTATGTAATCGCCTGTTATGAATTGGCAACAAGCGATTGAAGGCCTGCATGGCCTGCCCGCCGACTCCATTTTTTCTTAACCCGGACTAGCAAATCAGTTGCCACGGTTTACTACGCCACTGTCTTCCTGCCTTAATGCTATCTCCAACAATTTTTGTTTCTTTGCTTTCTGCACAGACCTCGACTTCTCAAGTTTCTTTTTTAACCTCCAGCTTTATGTCCCATAGGGCATAACCAGTAAATGCAATGATTCTGAACTTTTTTTAAGGATATTGGTAACGTGGCGATCACGATTCGGTAATGCCTTCCATGTGCTGTTCAACCCATGAAATTTTTGTATAAGTTTCCTGCTCTATGTCAGTACCTGCTATTGAGATTTCATCTGGGGAAAGATACTCTTTTACAGATTCTGCGGGCTGATGGTCGCTTATGAATTTCTGTTATCTCACCAAGTTAGTGAAGGTTACCTTTATCTTTCCCATATTATTCAACCTTCCAATGCTCACTCTAGGTCTAGACGCATGACGCCCCGACCTAGCCTTTTTTGCTGCAGCTAGTGCGAGTTCGCTTTCCGCCAAGCTTCTGGCTATGACATATGCCTACTGGGGCGAGTGCCAGGGCTTCGAAGCTCGGGCAAACGCGATCACTTTTAAATTTTCGCGGGCCCACGTGCATGTAAAAGTGCGAACCCTCATTGGTTCTCAATGACTTTTTTATACTGCTGGACATTCAGTTCGTTACTACGAAAGTGACTTAATCCGTGTACTATTTTTATGCTAAATATGAAACAGTAGAAATATACTTATCTGCAGTAGGTCGATGTCTCCTTCACTGTGTTGGTTGCGAGATCCATCGTCGGCACCACCTTTTTGTCGCATCGTAGCTATATAGGCTGTCTTCCTTTTGCACACACTATGTAATATTCGTGACGCTTGCAGAGAGGAGGAATTCGGTGCACTCACAGAAACAGCACCGGACAAGTTGTTTCTTCAACATTATGCCGTGAAGAGTAGGTGCGCGTACGATCCGTAAAATCGCCGAAGCTATTGGCAGTTTTTCGGGGTGCACGGAAAGATTGCTCACGGAGGAACAGAACTATCCAAGAAATAGTGGCCATCGTCGAGCCTGATCACTACGCCGCGCACTGCAAGCTCGTTGTACGAGTTCGTTGACACTGGGCCTCTCCGATGCTTCGCCGCCATGCTCGCCCGGTGAATGGATGTGATGACGCCACCACAGCGTTCCCTCGTGGTATAATGCGAAGAGTACTAAATTACAAATTTGTGTAATAGGCATTCAGCGCACATATTGTAAGCTTTAAAATGCTTCTAAACCACGTTAAAGTAACTAATAATATTGTACTAAATGGATTTGTTTTATAATTAACTTGCTTGTGAATGTAATGCACTCGGCGGAACGACAAGGAACTGAAAGAAGGCACGACCATGCACCGACGGTATGATTACATGAGCCCCAGTTTGTCGACCACCCAGAAGGCAACGCCCAAGGAATGATAGCCATCCAGAGTGAATCTAGATAAGCCAATGAAACTGGAGGCTCGTCGAAAGATAAACTGTGTCTCGGTACCATTTGTGCTTTCATCTTGGGGTGACGCCAGAGCTCGTGAAGATCCTGAGTTTCGCCAAACTGGGCGCATCTTGCATAGCATCCCAGTCCTACTCTTGAATGAGTAGCTGGAAGATTTTCCCTCATACAGTGTAGTGTCCACGGACGCTTCAGAAAAAGATGAGAAATCAGCGATAGGCATTTGTTCTCAAACACTATCATGGATTTTTGCTATTCCTCTTACCGATTGCACTCCAATTTATGTGGCCGAATCCATGGCCATATGTTTGGCCGTGTACACAATTCAGAAAAATGTGTCACACATAATATTGTTTGCAGACTGCCTGTCGGTTCTTATGTCGCTGGAAAGGACAAATTATTCATTATTGCGCCGATCACTACACTTCTTTTTATTCCACATCATGTTAAAGAAATTCGGGTTTTGTAGATACGTGGACATTGTGGACTAGCACTTCATGAGAGTGCAGACACTTTTTCAAATGCAGAGCTTGGTGGGCCAGTGAGTTTCTTTATGCACAACCTTACTTTTCTAGCGGTAACAAGATTCAGAACGCGACAACAAATCCTAGGTAGAAAAAATGAGCCCCTCCTTGCTGCACCGGAGTGCGAACATTTAGCCTTTACCTGGAATGTCTGCTCTTGTCCCTCTCGGCAGTGCAAATTGCTAGTATCCTGTTACGATGTGGAATACCGCAACTAAATCTGTACATGAGTAGTGGGTTGGCACCATCGAACCTTCGTGCGTCTTGTGGGGATGTAGAATGATTGGACCATTTCCTCCTGTTTTGCCGAGAATATACTTCCGAAATAAAGACCTTCTCAGAGCAGCCACTATTGCGCATAGGCCTTCCTCTCTCGGTGATTAACGTATTACTTTTTGGGGCGAGTACCCTTGTCCGAGCCCGAAATAAAGTGTGTCATATTATACGAGTACGTCATTTTGACTGGGAGACTCTCATGTTAAGCACATTTCAGCTTTATTAGCACTGAATCGCGTTATTTCCGTAATATAGCATCTTCGTCAAAACTGGCATGACTACTATTTAAGGAACGAAGACAAAAAATTATATTCACTAATAATTAAATATGCATAGTGCAGATGAATAAGGTAACAGGAAGCAAGAACATCATATAATGTTTCCACTGAGAACCATGGCCAGTCGCCCCTCATGCGTACGTGCCAGAATTGTGAAGGAAGAAGAAGGAGAAGAATTGCGAACCGCGTCCAATCCCCCCTCGTGGGTACGAATCATAAGTTGAAGGCGACAACGACAACAACGGCTCGCCTTGTCACTGGTTAGTACCTTTTCAAGCCTTTAAGCATTGAACATCCGGCCCGAGCAGCCTAGAAAAGGCCCCGAGGTGAAATCCAAGATGCAGAGCCATCATCACGAGCCCCCGCATATTGTTCAGTGCGAGTGGTGCAGCAATGCCTTGGGCGCCAGCACTCCGGCTGCCTACCACACCGCGCTGGAATTCCAAGCATCGCCAGACGTTCTTGCAGAGAAACAACAGCACGAAAATACAGCTCGTGTTGCCGTGAATGACGCGCAGCAGCGGCGTCATCCGGGAGAGCCGGAACCGTCGCCTGGACGGCACCACCACCGCCACCACAAGCACCATCACCCCAAACACCATCGTCGGCTCTCTTCGGCCGCCGACCCGCGTGCCAAGGCAATACCACAGTTGGTCCTTGTTCCCAGCATGCCGAAAATCGAGCCGCACTTCTCCTCGCACCCGGTAAGCCGCTGAATGTGAATGTCATTTAATGCATTTCTATGGCATAGGGGAAAACGGAAAACACTGTGATACAGTTTCTGAGTATTTCATGTTTCCCTCTAAACGCTGGAAACGCATGAAATATTACAATTCCAAATAACCCAACTCTCTGCAATAAACGCTCTCCATCGGAACCGAACACAGCACCGACAGTAACCTGCCACCGTCGTAACAGGCGTCAGCGCCAGGGAGTGCAGCCAAAGCTGCGACTCTTGGCAGTTAATCAAGCTAGCGAACGCACAGCTAGCGCGTTTATCCCCGACTCCACGATTTTGCAGTGTGCAAGCAGACGGATTTTCGTCAATTAAAACAAAGGACCGAACTATTACTAACTGAAACGCGCAGCGGAGTTACCGAAGAGAATATAAAACACTTTGGAAACTGCGCTAGACAAGAAGGCATCTTTAGTGAACATAGCACAACACTCATTAGGAAAGATACAAGAGTGTTGGTAAATCAGCCGAAGCATAAGAGAAAACTGCTGCGTCGCCCACTAGAATGGCTTGAAATTTGCGAATATTCATATAACAGCTATGTCTATAAAACAGGAAAATGAAGATTTCGATCTGACGTTTTGCATAATCAACCTTTGTCCTCGTCTCTTCGCGTTATAGCGCTGGTGCTTCATATCGACCTCGCACAAGTCATTTAGTACGTTCGATTGTGTGTCAACAGAACAGAAACTCACCGGTAGCATAACATTATTTCATTGCGACTTTTGTAAAAGGGAATCACATTGCGAGAAGATGGGGCATAATAAATTACATTGAAGAATAAGTGTCGACGTAAGCGCTTTAGTCATTGCGGCCTGCCTTCGGTGGCGGCAAAGGAGGAGCTATAACCTGAGGCAACGAAATTGCACCCAGGAGGCATGGTGCTCCACAGTGGCATAGTACTGGTAGGCGGGACAGCCTGACACATTCGCATGTCATTGATAAACGATTCGACAAAGTCGCGCGTATGTGCTATAGGGTTGTTCCTTTCCCTCGGTACTCATTAACGCGCAGCATATTTGCAGGCCGAGATGGCAGTGCCCCACTTGGCGGCCCCAGTTGCGCAGGAATGCGGAAGAGGCCCGGTGGCGGCCGCCGGCAGGAGCGGCGCGTCGACGTGCTCGTCGATGAGCAAGGTCAGCAACGCGCCATCGGTTTGGCACAGCGATCACAACGCCGCCACCTGCCTCGAGATGTGCCTCGCCTTCGTCGTGCTCGTGTTAGTCGGCGTCGTGCTGCTCTTCATCTTGTTCAGGTCGGGCATGTGGCCCTTTCACGGCGGAGCCATTACCACGGCCCGCATCGAGACGGTGTTCAACGGTAGAGACTTTTCCAAGACCCTCGTGCCCATCTTCCACCACGCATCCACCGGTGGCGTGTTCGTCGGCACGGAGGATGCGGACTCGTTTTCTGCCACAGGCTTGCTGGCGGATGCAGTCAGGCGAGCTGCTGGAGAAGCATTCGACAAAAATTCGACAAATTACACGGTCACGATGTTTGGGAATGCCCGTTTCTCCCACACCTTCACTTCTTCCCACTAAACCTAAAAACAAAACAGAACAAAAAATGTTCTCGTACATCGCCATAACACGCTGTGAGCTCCACTGTTTAGAATTACTGGCAACTTGTGAATTACTTCATTCTACCGGTGCTACAGAACCTTGGAAGTTAACAAACAAGCTTGACAAGAAGCCAAACACCCTGCAACTAGCGATGAAACAAATATGATAGGCGTAGCGTTAAGAGACACACAGACGGATGTGTGAATGATAGAGGAAAGGGTGCAGTCGATATTCTAGTTCACATTAAGAGAAAGAAATGGAGCTGGGCCGGCCATCTAATGCATAGGGTGGATAGCCGGTGGAGATTTAGAGTTGTACAATGAGTGCTAAGGGGAAGGGAAGTGCTGTAGAGGACGACATAAAATTAGGTGGCGTGTAGGAAATAAAAAAAAAAGAACGAAAGTTATAAAATAGTGACCGCTCCCGCCGGACAGTGACAAATGGAAATGCATGCGAGACGCCTTCTTCCTGCACTGGCCACAAAATAGGCTGGTCACGATCATTAGGGGAAGGTTGGAAAACGCAGAACAATGATGGAATCTTACATTAGCCAATTATATTGCGGTGTTTCGCCCAATTTCGAGAATTGTCGTGGAGGCCTGTTTTACTTTACGTAAATACATCAGCTGTTTCCTTGCTGCGATCTCAGAAAATTGAAGTAGGTTCGAAGTGGTTTTCATTGCACTTCTAAATAGTATGGTAGCATTTAAAGAAGCACACACTATGCACTTCAAAGCTCAATACATATTTGTTTCTTTGTAGCCGTACGGTAGTCAACGATTATTTTTTACAGTGGCTCTTTTGGCTCAATCTACCTTGCCATTCTATAAAATGCTGTACTATTTATTGGCCTTTATGTCTCGGGCGGCACGTTGGAAACGGAGAGATGTGTGGCGCGACTGAATCGCTAATCGGTAGATCGTGAGAGGCAGCGCGTGGGTGACGCGTGGCGCGATTTACAGCCGCCAGTGTAGAAAGCCCTACGATCATTCGGCGCTTTGTTTCCATATGTGGCATCGGTGGCGTCATCGGTGAGCAGACGATGTGCGCTATTCTGGCGCCATCTCGTGGCCATCGTTGCCGCGACGCCAGTCCTGCGCGGCACTACGCTTTTCTTCTGAAGCATTCGCCATACCCTCCTCCTCCGCTTTCCTCCTCGCGCTCTCTTCGCTATCGCCATCTTTTATACGCGCTCCGCGATTGGTCTTTCATCCTTCGGTGCGCTTGTTCACTCGGTTACGAGGACGCCGACGTTCGCTGCAGGAGCGGGTGCCTAAGAGCTGCGCTCTAAACATTGAGAGCGTATACCGAAAGGGCGTGGCATTCGAAGCGCTTAGTTAACTGATCTATACGAATGTCATGAAAGCGCAACACTGCGAAGCAGTTTACAAAATAGGTTTACATTTATGAAACGAATGTGCTTTTGAAGATTGCATGTTATAATTAGCTGAAAAACTTGCGAAAATGTTTTCTGCACCTTTTGAGCACATGCTGGTGGGCGAGTTGCTTATACCTGTTTACGACGAAGACGCGAAATTAAAACGACGGGCGAACGAATACGACACGGGACAGTGCCTACGTGGTTGTCCCGTGTCGTCTTCCTCCGTCCGTCGTTTTATTTGGCGCCTTCATCGTAAACTGCACCTTTTCGATCATGAGAGGGTATGGAGGATGTGCACTGCATGGTCGACGTTTCACCTTTTCTACTCAATAGTGTGCGAAGTATGCTAGAATTATGCCAAGCCGTGTGTAGTCTATGAGTGGAGGATGTGGCACGTATTCACCACAAATCCGGCTTGTTTGATGGCGTCGTCACGGTTCCTAAGATGAATCACTACGCTTATGTAGCCGCCGCAGTGGTTGAGAATATATGGCGCTCTGCTGTCAAGCACGAGAATGCAGGTTCGATTCCTGGCCATGTTGGAGCATTTAGGGAGGGTTATTTGTTTTCCGAACCAAACTAGGTTACCACACAAGCGCGGGCGCTGAATGTCACAGGAATAGTGAAAGTAGTAACAAATAAGGTTGATAGTATATAGCATTAGAAAATATGTGTTGCCCCTGGAAGAAGCGTACATTTCGACCGCATGAACCACAAAGCAAGAACATACTTATTTAGGCCATGAAGTGTACGCTACTCTGCTGCGCATTGTGCAAAGGTCGATAACGACTACACAACATAGACAAGAAGCTAATCAGATACTGAGCAACTGATAGCAATGCTCCCTGAAAGAGGCGTGCATTTCTTCCCACGCACGTCACTCAAGCACAAGAGTGTAGATAGGCTACAATAAGCTCAGGCCTGTGGGCTGCGTTAACCGCACTGTACAAAATACACCGTTTTTTTATGTACATTCGGGGCAGGATCGACTGCCAACTATTTTGATACGAAAGCATCAAATGACCCATTGAGCCAAAAAGCCGGCGTGTGCAGCAAGGAAAGAGCACATAAATTCCCATTGGCTACGACGCCACGTCACGTGCAAGCCTCGACAGGAGCAGAGCGGGCGAAACGGGTCACCTTGCGGGGCAAAAGCGCGCCAGGTGTTGTGTGAGGGGAGAGGGCATCACCGCGACGCCACGTGACCCTCGCTTTCGCTCTCGGAAGCCTGTGTTATGCGCGCGTTCCTTTGTCCGCGCAACACTCGCCTGCGTTTTTACTTCGTGTCGGTAATCGCTATAAAGAAATTAAGGTATTATAAACAAAATAAATTCGAAAGGAGAAAATTATGAGCCATTCCACTCTTCGAAGGCGGTGATCAGTGAAGCTGTTTAGCACACGACACAGAGGCGACATAGAATTTTGAACAATGGTACAAACATATTTGTTGTCCTGATTGGTGGTAACCATGACGATAGTCATGCACACACATTCTCGTACCACCTCTGCTATTAAATGCGTCCGTCATGCAGTACAATGAATGGTTCATACAACCTTAAGCCATGAGCGGTAATGGAACCAACTGTGGAAGGAGACGACGATGACGAATGCGCCAACATAGGCACGAGCGAGTTCGAGCGGTCGCAAACGGGCGCAAACGAGCCAGCTGCGGAAGAATACGACGATGCACGAGCCATTACTGACCATAACAGTTGTTGAAGATGATGATGTTGAGGATAGTTTGTCTTGCCAATGACTGGCTTATACCTCCTTAAGCAATGAGCGGCAACGGAGCCAGTTATGGAAGGAGACCAGAACCAGGGCTTGGAACGCTGGTTCTGGTCAAGTAGCTGGCGGTTCTTTCTTGCCCTTTGTCTTTTACCTAATTGTTTTTGACCGTTTGTTCGAATATCTGTTAACTACTCAGAGTAATTTCCTACTTATCTGCAATGTCTCTCTCATCGCCAGGCCAGGAGGCTTCCTCCTGGTCGGCTTGTGTTCCTTCCCCTGGTTGGCCGGTGGAGCTTTTATTACGCAGTGAGACGAGCAGAATACCTCTGCCTTTGGTCCCGAGTGATGGCAGAGTTATTCGTACGAAGAATCACAAGGCATATCAACCCAAACTCCGGATGGCCTCGGCCTATTTTAAACCAATCACTGAGGTTCGAAAGTTTGGCCGAGGGGGCATTCTATGCAGTTCGTCAGACCAGGCTTGTGTTGAAGATTTACTGAAGTGCGATGTTCTTGCGACACATCCGGTGAGCAGTTTAATTACTCATCACCTTGCATGTACCAAAGGCCTAGTCCACGGCATCGACATAAGCCTATGTGCCGCAGAAATTTTGGAAATGTTTTCAGTGGTAGGCGTGATTTCTGTGTATCGTTGCAGCTGTGTCTTTGATAATAAGCATATACCCACAGAAACAATCATTGCTACATTTACTGGAATGAACCGCCCATCGGAAATCAAGGCTTGGCCACTGATATACCAAGTTGAGCCTCTATGACCTCGTGTCCATCAGTGTCTGAAATGCTGGTGGTTTGGGTACGCCGTAAAGGGTTGCAGGTCCAACACACGATGCCGGATTTGTGGAGAAGGCCACAATTCAAAGGACCATTCTTCGCGAAATGAGTCTCGCTGCCTTTGCAGTGGTACTCACCCTGCGGATGAGCCTAACCACCATGCAAGATCAAAAGAAGTGCAAATCCTCGAAGTAATTGATAGACGTCTATGCTCTCGTCGCGAGCCCATTGAAAACATTCAGAGCAGGACTCAAGGGTATGCTGGAATAACGGCCCGTCAAACACTATGTAGGAAAAACTCAATCTCTCAGGCTGTGGCAGCTTCCGTAGAAAAGACGCTGGAAAAAACAATGAAGCGCATTATGACAAATATCTGCGACTTCCTTGAACAGGTGATGTCCTTAAATATAGCTCCGTGGCTTCAACTTACTAATAACGCTAACATTGAGACTCACGGGCCGAGTCTACCGCGGAATCCACCTTGTAAAGTATCGACAGCGCAGTCATTGACTAATAACGATTCATCAAAGCCATCAACTTCTGAGAAAGTGGACCACATCTATCTCTGCAATATAGATGGACGGGAAAATGAAGATGTCTTAAACGAATAAGGTCACCGATGGACAAAATGTCTAGCTGTCCGACCAACTCGAAGGCAAAAAAAGAAGGACTTCATAATAGAGAGTGTTTAAGACCAAGTAGTCTCTGCTGCTCGGATTTATTCACCATGGGAAGTTTAACAGTAATTCAGAGGAACTGTCGTTCCATGCTTTACGCTGCAAGAGATTTATTGTATCGTACTTCTAAATATCTTCCAGATGTTATTATTTTACAGGGAAATCGGCTTGTTGGTGGTCAGACTTCTCATCTCAAAAAATTCCGATCTTTTCGATTGTATCGCCTTTCCCGAGGCAGTGGTTTAGTTTTTTTTACTATTATCGAACATCCGCCATAAAGCTACTATAGCATACCAGAGAATGTCACCAGACTGCGAAATATTAGCATTGGATATAATACTTCCTGGTTGCACACCTTTTTCTATAACTAACACCTGCGCACCGCTGAAATACAGGATAACGGTTATCTCGATCGATATCTCTATTGTTTGCAGTCAGAAGAACATCATACTAGTGGGCGGTTTTAATTCTCATCGCGTATCGTGGTATTTCCGAACGGACACTTGTGGCAAACGCTTGTGCGATTGGATTTAATCAAATCATTTATCTTGCTTAAATTCAAGAGCACATACTTTTGTTCGGAGTCAGTCCAGATCTGCCCTAGATCTCACGTTTGCTACCTTGAGCATTTATGACACCTCCTGGAAGACTGTTGATTCCGGAACTGAGTGAGTGCCTCGCTATAATTTTTGAACTGCTTACGCCGTTAACTAGTTTATAAAGTCGTGCGTGCACTTTTGTTCATTAAGAAAAATTTAAACATGCGTTAAAATCAGCTTTAAACGCTCAAGAGGGCATGGAAAAGGAAAATAAAGCAATGAGCCTGTATTCAATTCTAAAACAATCATCAAAAAAGCTCAGTTTTTTGTACAATCTAGTAAGGGTAGATCATATTGTCCCTAGTGGAATTCTGACTGCGGGTGAGATTTTAGACGTCAAAAAGACTCGTGGAAAAAACTTCTATATAAACAATGCCCTGTTAATTAGGTTGATTAGACATATATATCTACTACATTTATGAGAACAGTCTCAAAAGCTAGTGAGGATTATGATTCTAAGTTCTACACATATCTTAGGAAGTCTAGCAATAAAAAAAAGCCCTGACTATATTTCTTCGATCCAGTAAAGTTATAGCGGAGCCCGTGGATATCGACTCTGTCGTTCTATCAAAAAGTTATCAAAGTACTTGAGAAAATTACTCAAGGACTTGTGCAACGCTTCCAGCATAAATTACCGATGGGACTAAAGATGCCTCCCTCGGGAGACGACTTTGTCAAAGTAACAGAGACAGAGCTTGAGGGCATTGTTACATCATTACCGGCGTCAGCCCCAGGTCCAGATGGCATTACAACAGGAACGCAAAATGTTTTGCTTGATTATGAGACTCGGGACCTAGTAAATATAGCAAATTTCTCTCCAAAAATGCATGGGTTCAAAGAGAGTGGAGAGTAACTAACATTATTTCAATGTTGAAGAAGAAACCAGCTGGACTTGACTTAGACAGCATAATACCAATTTTTCTCACTTCCAATGTCGTCAAATTAATAGAAAGGGTTGTTCACAGCCGTATAACAAATTTTATGCAGCGTGATACACTTCTCAGTCCTTGTCAGATGGGATTTCGTGCCGGCCACTCCATATGGTGCGCCCATGTAGATTTAAAGAGCCGCATTGAACTTGCTCGCTGCAAACGAGAGTACGCAGCTTTGGTGACGTTAGACGTAGCAAAACGTATGACTCTACAGAATATAGTATTATATTCGATAAGCTTCAGTCCACGTATTTCCCGAAGTATATAACCGCTTGGATCTATAAATTTATCAGGGATAAAGAGTTTTATTGTTGGGGACACGGTATTTCGGCGTCTAGACACCAGCAGTAGACGTGTACCACAGTGTGCCTATCTTGTTGAACATTTTGCAAAGTACAATTCCTTCGTCTCCAGAAGTACATGTTTATGTTTATGCGTACGATATCGCATTTTTCACAGCCGCAAATAATATACATTCGCTGCACCAGTCGTTGCAGAATTACTTAGTAATGCTGCAGGCATGGCTACAGTGGTTATGCACGTCGTTGAATATTAGCAAAAGTGCGGTAGTAGTCTTTCCGTTAACTGCACAGGTGCATATATCTTTACAATACCGCCAGGAAACCATTCAACTTGACGCAGCCAAGTAGCTTGGTGTTATTTACGATGGCAAGCTCACCTGGCACAGCGACATTGAACATATTAGAACAAAGGCAGAACGTGATGTAGTTTTGCTCCGCCGGTTCCGCCACCGTCGCTCTGGACTTCGCAGGGATACCTTACTGATGATCTATAAAATGTATGTTTGGTCCATATTAGAATTCGGCTGCCTAGTATTTTCCGGCGGTCCCACCTATAAGTTTAAACCTCTCATAGTTTAGAAAGGGAAGCTCTACGATTATGCCTCAGGCTACCTAGATTCGTTCCCAAAACACTATAATATATCATGAAGCTCATATACCCACCCTAGATTGCAGATTCCACATACTTACTGGTCAGACATTTTTAAAAATGTATGACTTTTTAAAAAGACATACGCAATACATATTTGTCATTGAACCGTCTCAGTTTTTGAAGTACCGTGGTCGAGATTACAAAGCCCTCAGATAATATTTGTGCAAGCACAATTACAACAATTGATAGTGTCCATACGTCAAGTTGGCTATTCAAATGATGCCTTAGCAGACCTGAAAATTGAATTCGAGGACATATTTCCAAATCACGCGAAACTATTACCAAGTATACATTTAATTAATATCTTACACGAAAACCTACACCTGCCAGCCACTGACAATGTAATAGCTACTGACGCTTCAGTGTGCGATGGGAAGGCAGGAGAGGGAATCTTCTAAATCTTTCAATGGTCTTACTCTCTTCTCTTTTCCAACTTCACACCCATATTTCAGGCAGAATTTTTAGTCATTATATTAGCATTACGAAAGCTTCCCCAAAATGACCCATCAGCTGTTATTGTTACCGACTCGCTATCTGTATGCACACCACTTACTGCATCTTTAAATTCAAGAATTCAAGGAACATATTGTTCGGTGGTACCTCCGTACTTACGGAGAGTATGTTTGCTTTGGGTACAGGGACAACGTTGGTTGCACTTGGACGAAATGGCCGATTTACTCGCACGAGCATCCCTCAATGGCCCTATCATGTCTGTTTTGCTGACATCAGCTTATGTCACCGCAGATAAGAACAGAAATTTCTCTATATCGCAAAATTCTGCAATATACATGCTAACACAGTCGTCTTAATCCACCGTCTTGGCTTCCCATGGAATAATAATTGGTGTCCTTTAACGCCAATTGCAAGTTTCCTTTCCGAAATTGAGATGTCGTATACCGCCTCTAAATTTTTACTTACACAGGTCCGGTCTCGCTGTATACCCTCTATGTTCTTTTTGCAATGCACCTGAATACACCGAACATTACTCTCTCTCACGCCGCCGATTTTCTAGACAAAGAAAACTCTTAGAAAACTCACTTAGCAAAATTGGACTAACGCTAACCTCGCCAGACACACTTTTTTTTTTATTTGGGCGACTTCACTGGGAGCCAGCCACAATGATGCTTGTCTCGGAGTTTACAATTTTATGAGAGAGACAAAAAGAGCACCTTGCTCAATTTCTAAGATTATCAATGTTTATATTACTATGCGAAGCATACTAGCCGCACGACCACGCTCTGCCTTGCTGCGCCGCGCGCGGCCGCGTAGCGACCATATGACGTCATAACAGCTGCAAAAGCGGAGGCTCAACTCGTGCGCTCGCTTGCGGCCGCGTAGCTACATAGCCGGGTCTCAGCTCGTGCGCTCGCCTGCATGAGTTGTTTCTTCGTCTAGCCGAACCAAATATAGCCAAGCAACAGCAGTTCACCAGGCTAAACAGTGGTTGAACAACTAAAATAAAGGCTAGTATGCTTCGCATCCTGGGCTTAACCTTAGCTAAGCCACAGCCATTTTTTAAATTTCTTTACGTTGGCTTATTTTATCTCAAATTCTTTATTTTTTTGTTAAGCTTCCAAATCATATTTGTTTAGTCCCACGCTCTACTATTCAAATCTTGTTTTGTTTTAATAATAAACATACTGGAAACAGCCTGCTTCTTGGCCAATCCCCCACATTGAACGCTCCAGTGTTTGGGGGACAAGACAAGACGAGAGTGTTCGTGGGGCGCCAACGAGATAGTTCGCGGATGGTTTGCGCACCAAGGAAATGCCCTAGCCATATACAGCCTTCGCTGCGAAACGCTGGTGATAGTGAGTTTAGAACCTACGACCCACTTTTAGAAGCCGAGTGTCATGCCCACTGGGCTAAACTAGCGCATCCTAGATATAGTAGGCCTGTGCACTCTGCTTCGTGACATCGTGCTACTTGGACTGGAATTTTCATTGCCAAGCAGCCCAGCGTGACAAAAGCGGTGACGTAAAACGGCTGCATCTTACTCGGTAGCGTCCCCCTTAGATTCTATGGCAGTCGGACAAGGTAGCCTGACGTCACAGATCGAAGTGCACCTGCCTTATGCTGTCGAGGACGCGTTGGCAAAGCGTCTCAACGCGTTCGCTTGCTCGCGATGAGTTCATAATTCGAAAGACCGCTCAGCAGCGTTCAAGTGGACATTAATACTCTGGCATTCATAACTCATGAGAAGTGCTTAGGCGTCCTCGGATTTTTCGTGTAAGATGTACAGACATCAGTAATTACATTCCACATCACTGCAATGACGCGCCTTCATATTTACTGTATTTTCCTGTAAAAGATATAGACATCTGTAATTTCATTCCAAGGCACCACAAAAACAGGTTGTCATATTTACAGCGATTTCTTCCGGTAAAAAAAATACTTGGTTCTGTAATTTCATTGCACGGCACCACATTGACATGTCGTCATACGTACTGCACGTAGCAGTGACGGTGAAGAAAGCAACAAAACTGTGAATGGCGATACTTGCGTTTTATTGGGCGAACATGTGCCCTTAAAAACAGGCTACACTCAAAGAACAACGACATCGGCGAATACAATCGGCAATTGTCAAAATCTGATCAGTGCGCCAAGGTCGTCGGCTTTTGTACATGAGTCATCGAATGTTCCAGAGGAATCCCTGGTGTCTGCGTGTCTTCCTGAAAGGACTACACAATTCGCATCGTGCATCAGGTTACACAAGGTTCGGTGACAACAGACAGTAGATAGCACCATAGGTAACATTTAAGAAACTTCCGATACATGAGGGCGCGTCCTGCGCAGATCGATAACATTTGTTAGACTGTAAAACGTGGCCACCCGATAACCATAAACACGTACACGTGTTATTACAATCTTCCAAGCTATTCTGGAAATTATCGAATTTTATAAAAATTAACCTGCGACATCTATTATTTATCATTATTCGAGTATCCCGTTCACTGGAAAAGTGTCCTTTATTACCCTTGCTGCAGGGTCTTCCTGCTTTACCAGACACGAGTTACATTCTAGTGCACTAGTCATGCGTTGCATCTCATGCAAGACAAATTAAAAAAGAATAACCTGAAAAAGTGGCTCGCAATAAAACTAAAGCAACAGCTGATGCCAACAACGAAGTATGTTATCCGTTATTTGGTGCATATTGAAATTCCCTGTAGTTCAAGGAAGAACAGAGCCTTCAGGCCCATCGCCTTTCGATATTGCGGCTATATCGGAGCTCTAAGCTTAGCATCGACCCGCTGAGAAGTTTCCGAATAGCTAAAGCTTGTTGAGATGTCTCAGGAAAACGCCGAAACTTACCACTCGTGTTAAACAGCATGTTGGTTGTGCACCCTCCTGCCCGATCCCACATACCAGCATGGCGCCGGAGGAAAGACGGCGCGGTGGTATACTTTCCCGATGGACATAACTCCTGGACAACACACACTCACAAAACACGAAGAATACCACTTCGTCTTCAAATAAAAACTTTTATGACCCCATTACTTCATCATCGTCATCATCATCATCATCATCATTCTGGTTACGCCCACTGAAGGGCAAAGGCCTCTCCCATACTTCTCCAACTTCCCCGGTCATGCACTAATTGTGGCCATGTTGTCCCTGCAAATTTCTTAATCTCATCCGCCCACCTAACTTTGTGCCGCCCCCTGCTACGCTTCCCTTCCTTTGGAATCCAGTCCGTAACCCTTAATGACCATAGGTTATCCTTCCTCCTCATTACATGTACTGCTCATGCCCATTTCTTTTCCTTGATTTCAATTAAGATGTCATTAACTCGCGTTTGTTCCCTCACCCAATCTGCTCTTTTCTGATCCCTTAACGTTACACCTATCATTCTTCTTTCCATAGCTCGTTGTGTCGTCCTCAATTTAAGTAGAACCCGTTTCGTAAGCCTCCCTGTTTCTATCCCGTACGTGAGTACTGGTAAGACACAGCTGTTATACACTTTTCTCTTGAGGGATAATGGCAACTTATTATTCATGATCTGAGAATGCCTGCCAAATACACCCCAGCCCATTCTTATTCTTCTGATTATTTCAGTCTCATGATCCGGATCCGCGGTCACTACCTGTCCTAAGTAGATGTATTCCCTTACCACTTCCAATGCCTCGCTACGTATCGTAAACTGCTGTTCACTTCCGAGACGGGTAAACGTTACTTTAGTTTTCTGCAGATTAATTTTTAGACCCACCCTTCTGCTTTGCCTCTCCAGGTCAGTGAGTATGCGTTGCAGTTGGCTCCCTAAGTTACTAAGCAAGGCAATATCATCAGTGAATCGCAAGTTACTAAGGTATTCTCCATTAACTCTTATTCCCAATTCTTCCCAATCGAGGTCTCTGAATACCTCCTGTAAACACGCTGTGAATAGCATTGGAGAGATTGTATCTCCCTGCCTGACGCCTTTCTTTATTGGGATTTTGTTGCTTTCCTTATGGAGGACTACGGTGGCTGTGGAGCCGCTGTAGATATCTTTCAGTATTTTTACATACGGCTCGTCTAGACCCTGGTGCCGTAATGCCTCCATGACTGCTGAGGTTTCGACTGAATAAAACGCTTTCTCGTAAACAATGAAAGCTATATATAAGGGTTGCTTATATTCCGAGCATTTCTCTATCGCCTGATTGATAGTGTCAATATGGTCTATTGTTGATTAGCCTTTGCGGAATCCTACCTGCTCCTTTGGTTGACAGAACTCAAAGGAGTTCCTGATTCTATTTGCGATTACCTTAGTAAATACTTTGTCGGTAACGGACAGTAAGCTGATCGGTCTATAATTTTTCAAGTCTTTGGCGTCCCCTTTGTTATGGATTAGGATTATGTTAGCGTTTTTCCAAGATTCCGGTACGCTCGAAGTCATGAGGCATTGCGTATACAGGGTGGCCAGTTTTTCTAGAACAATCTGCCCACCATCCTTCAACAAATCTGTTGTTACTTGATCCTCCCCAGCTGCCTTCCCCCTTTGCATAGCTCCCAAGGCTTTCTTTACTTCTTCGGAGTTACTTGTGAGATTTCAGAGTCCTCTCGACTATTCTCTATTCCTCTATGGTCGTGGTTGCCAATGGTACTGTATAAATCTCTATAGAAATCCTCAGCCACTTGGACTATCTCATTCATATTAGTAATGATATTGCCGGCTTTGTCTCTTAACGCCTACTTATGCATTACTTATGCAGAGATAATTGCTGGACTGCCACCAGAGCAGTTGTCGATGGTGCAACTTACCATATTATGTGGGCCTGTCTGAACACCCCTTTACATAAGTAAACACACCATGTAAAACCAGCTGGGAGACCATGTTAACCAGCTAAATACCCAGAACCCACCACGTCGCGGTCGCTTGAGAATCCGAGGTCGCCAGAAGCCTAGGCTTCCTGGCCACCCACATCTAGCGACCAAACGCATTTTAAATCAAATAAATATACTTTCACTCTCTCTCGTACAATGTTTAATTTGTACTTTTCCTTGCATGTTCAGTCTCCCTCACTGTCTTCCTTGGCTTAGTATACTCTACCTGCTCAGCCAATTCATCTATTGTAAAATGAAAAGCCCTGACGCACATAGTTCGCTGCTATAGAAACGTAACCGCGCTGTCCCAATGAACGAATTTCTAAGTAGTGTTCAGCGGCGGAACGACCTAATGTGAATATACGAGTAGATGTTAACACGTATTGCATGGGGAACTAACTGGCCTCAGAAAAATCTTCGTCGACTGCATTGCTTTTTCCCATTCAACATACAGCGCTACTAATAATAAAAATTGGACTGTGCGGTGCACACCTTCCATGCATATCGACACGCGTACTTATTTATCCTTTTCTCAGAGGCTGAATTGTACCCACCAACAACTTAAACTTTTCGCTCAGCAGATGACGCGGCCGCATAATTGGAATTTATTGGAATGTTATCGAGCTTGTGTAATCTGGTTGCATGTGCGACGCAAATTGTGCAGTGCTTTCTGAAAGACAAGCGATCACCAGCGATTGCTCTGGAAGCTTCGTTGATTCCTGTATTAAAGCCGACGCGCTTGCTCAGCAGATCGTATTTCAACTATCGCCGGTTGTATTCACCGCTATCTTTGCGCTTTGAGAGTGCTTTGACTTGCTTTTGTGCGCGCAGGTTCGCCCAATAAAAGCTAAGTTACTCACAGTTCCTGCTGTGTTTTTCGCCGTCCATACTACGTGACTACGTGGAGGTGCTAGTGCGTTCAGTACCGGACGCCCCTACAACGCCGCGATCGAAGTCCGAACACCGAAGACAACACCAACGTCTTCAAGGACCAGCGAGCAAGCCGCAGCCTGCAAGGACTGCCCCCGGAGCACGGACTTTTGCCTGATCAGACAAGGGGCGGCTTGCACGTACACTATAATAACGAAAATAATAACGAAGTCAAGAACGCAATCCTAAATTTTCTCTAAACAACGCCTAGCTCGCACTAGAACGCGTCGTTAAATAGGTTATTATTTTCGTTAATTAATGTTCGTGCAAGCCGCCCCAGGAAAACATTGGCCAACTCAATAACCACAGTGGCAGCCCGCGCGTCTCCCATCGTGTTTCAACAACACCGGGAGCAACCTAACTACCGTGGAGCTTCGTCGGAGGATCCAGAAACCTGGCTGTAAACCTTTCAAAGGATCTCAAGCTTCGACAACTGGACCTCTCAGGATAAGCTACATGATGTGTACGTCTCCTTAGAAGATGTTTCGAGGACTTGGTTTGAGAACCGGGAATCCACCCTTCAAGGTGGGACCTGTTCCGTTGTAACTTCCTGAGGACTTTCACGAGCGTTATCCGAAAAGAAAGGGCCGAAGTTCTGCTGAAACCACGAGGGCAACTATCCAATGACCCCATCGCAATCTCTACGGAAGAGATGACCTGTCTTTTCCGGCACGCCGACCTGGAAATGCCGAGGGGTACAACGTTCGTTTCCTGATGATGAACTTTTCGTCGGACTGATCAGCAACCTTCAAAAGACCGCGGCTGAGTTTTAGACAGAAGCAACGACCATCGATAAAACTCTCGAAATGTGCGCTCGGCAATATAACCTCCACGTGCTCTCATGGCGCAGTGCGTAATCCCAGTATTCGGCTCTGGCTACCACCGAGAGACCATCAGGACCATTGTGCGCGAAGAACTGCATGTGCAAGTTGTTAACGTTGTCGCAACCTCAGGTGTCATCGGTCACTGACATGGTCAATGACGTACTTTGACGGTCACCGGGCGTTTCCGATGTGCAGCCCAAATCACTGCCTCTCCTGCCGGAAGCGATACCTACGCAGCCGTCGCCCGCCGTCAAGGTCCCCCTCCACGACCGCGCCAGGGTTCCGCAACGCCGCAATTCCGTCGCCGGCCGCCGCTACCTGGCCCGTCTGTCGTCGAGCGCCAGGAAGATGTATGGCGCGCCACCGACCACCGCCCACTGTGCTATCCCTGCGGAGAGGCGGGCCACGTCTACCACCGATACCCATACCGTGACTTGGGACTGCGAGGGTTCGCCGTCAACGCGCCATGCCCGCAGCAAGGTTAACGGCCTCGTGATATCGCCGGCTACCTCGCCGCCACTCAGTGGAGTACTCGGCGACCGTCGCGTTCGCCGTCACGCGGGTGCTACGTGTCCCCGCAACACCGCCCGTACACTGGCCCAGCCCAGAGTCGTTCTGCGAGCCCGTATCTAGAAAACTAAAAGCAGCAACCGATGTAGTGTGGTTGCTGTTCGTCGAACTGACGAAGATCCTCCGGCACCGACGAAGACGCTGAAAAGCCCGTTTCGACGACATATCAACGAGACGCCGCCACACAGAGGAAGCGTGGAAGCAAAGAAAACGCCGACAAAATAACAGCTGACGACGCGACGTTAAAGCTACAGGTCAACACGACACAGCCGTGATCAGACTCCAAGACAAAACGGCAATGCAAGACAAAGAAGCACTGACCTCGACGTGCATCTCGACGGTTACGCATTCACCGCCTTAGTGGGCACAGGCGCCGACTACTCCGTCATGAGTGGACCCATGGAGGAAGGAAACTAAGGAGAGGCCCTACGCCCTCCGCGCGCTTGGAGAAAAGTGTGGAGGAAATGGCGTAGTAGGTTTTTCTCTTTCTTGCTGATTTTTTATTTCTTTGCCGTAGCGGCCACGCCTTTCGGGCCACAATAGCGGCTTTTTTGTGGTTCTGCGCGCTCACACGTGTTGCTCCGTAGGTTTCGTACCGTGGCAAAGGCGCCGTGCGGGCAGATTTGCGTTGGTCTCCGTGTTTTGTTGCGCTGCGTTAGCTGGACCGTGCTCCCCCGGATTTTACTGTGGCCAGGTCGGACACTAGGAACTAAAGTTCGTGAAATGAACGCGCATGCAACGCTGTACTCAATGTACCACGCCACGGCAATGGCAACGGACGAAGGAATATCCGCGGGAAATATTGCCCTCTTTGGCGGAATCATGCTAACGTGCCATCGCAAGCCGAAACCGATGCGTTCCAGAATCTGGGCAATGAACGCCTTCCAGGTCAGTGATTCCTGCTGTTGACAGCGCATATGGTGTATTTGCGGGACGTAGACGTACGTTATGAATGCATAGTTCGTGTTCGGTAGCAACTTGCTTTTGTGCATATTAAAACGCATGTTGCTTAAGTGTTGCTTCTTCCTCGCATTACTTACGACAGCACGAAGTCTTTTAGGCAGAGCGCGTTCGAGGTTCATGCACACCTGCACAGCTATGTACCTCAATACACGTGCTGATAGGGCGTTACGCAGAATATGAGCATCTTGCTGCCCTCGGCACCGTGCGCCTGCCAGCCGACGCTTCATCCTGGAAGATAGGAAAGAAGCGGCTGCTTTGACTTAAGGAACGAATCCTCCCTACGGCAGGCGTATCTTTTCTGTGCGCGCGAGAAGCGCAGGGAAGTGAAGATTAGTGGATGCGCTGCAAGAGTGAGTAAGAACGTACGCCTGCGAACACATCAAACGGCTGTTCGATGGTTGCACGTAGGCCGGTTCTACGCGCGTACTGTTCGGCACCGTGCGCCGGCTATCGCAAAACTTTGGTTACGTGATGCTTCGCTTACCGTGGTAAGAAGGCACCTCAGGCCGCAGTCGATGAATCTAAACGCGGAGTCAGAAATGACATTCTGCCTCCTCGCCGGCGCGCTGTCGTAGTGATGCGCGGCCACCCGAACTTTGTTCAATAAAGCACGACGATTCATCAAACGAGAATGTGTTTGTGCTCATCAACTCCAAATGGATCGCAAATGAATCGGTGTGTCGTACGTGTCTCCACTGCGTTCTTGCAGTGCAGTGAGAATGCGTACATTTTTTTTTCGTATGGCCAGACATCTAGCTCGCAAGACCGTCTGAGAACCCCAGGAAGCCCAAGCAGAGAAAAGCAAGTATAAGGCAGCGATAAAGGTGACGTTTTTTAATATCGCGCGAGAACTGGGCAGCGGCCGGTACCCGCGGTTGATGAGAATAGCTCATTTGGCCGGCCAGATAAAGCATGTTTATTTTCATAAAAGCCAGTAAAAGCAGCCGATTCGACCCACGGCCCAGTTTGCGAAGTTCATTATGAACGTCTTTCAACATGACTTAGGCAACGGTAATGCATTGAGACATCGCGTTTACATGATTTTGTTTAGTATTGCTGCGGAGCGCGCGCGTCCGAGCAGCCCGGTTGCGCGCAGCGCGGCGTGGTTTCGCGAGAAATGTAAACAAGGGTGCTATTCTCGACACGCATGGCGGCTGCACGGCCGTCATTATCCGCCATGTTTACTCTCTGATTGGCTGTGGAGAGCTCACGTGCCTTAAAATTTGTGCCGGGAAACGGAAGTTTTGCGAAATGTCATTTTGCGTTTTCATCAAGATGACGAAACGTGACGTGGAACTGCAAATCTTATGGACTAATAAATTTTTTTGGTCTTTGGCAGATATATTGTGATGTTAACGCTTCAAAAAGAATGTGAGCGGTAGCGTGCAGAAGCCAGTGCAATGCATCTGCAATTGCGCGAATATGTGGTGGCGATCCCAGATATGCGCCATGCCAGCTTGCTGATTGGCTGAAGCAATATCTCATGAGGAGCGTCACAGGAAGGGCTGTTTCGTAAACGTCATATTGACGATGCGGGCCGTTGCGCTGGGCAGCCATTGCTGAGATTTTCCGCGATAATTTTTGCTGCGACGGGCCGCGCGAATTATGCTAATGGCAGCCATATGCAATGGCAGCCGAGAGGAATGCGTATCGCCACATTTCCCCCGTCGTTTGGCACCACGAAAATCTTTTGTTCATAACGCGTGCTCATAGTATTTGCATCGCTCTCGGGTGGTGTTGGCATTTGCGTTTGGGGCCATCATATTTTAAAAGAACGCGTTTATACGAAATAATATTGCTTGAACATAGCAAACTTTCGGCAATGTTGTCCACTTTTCACTGCTGCATTTGTATTGTAATCAAGATTAATGCCTTTTCGCACAATCAAAAGTTATGGCAACGGCCTCTTTCTAATTTATAAAAAGAAATGTACGCAAGGCGGCGCCTTGAAGTTTCCTCCCGCGGTACGAGTAGCCAGCGAAATGAACAAGAGATGGCAGCGCCGGCGCTTGCGTCGCTCTAGTGGATATCTCTGGCGCGCGCAACGCCATCGGTGATATTCGGCCGTTTCTCAGCCAGCCGAGTCGGGCTGAGTCACTTGCGTTTCACGAGATAGCGATAATGTGGCCTAGAACGTGCGCGCATCACCACTTGTAGGTCGTGTATGTTGTCTCAAGCAAGAAAACAAGCGCGTTGGTGTCAAGATGCGATGACTCATTCCATTTTCCGGGGACACGCATCCTAGCTATTGAAGCAGACGATGGCTTGTACGCAGCAGACGACGGAGGCGAGAAGCGTTTTCGACGAAATAATCATACGCTTTGAGATAGCTGCTTTATTTTTACTGCGGAGGAAAACTGTTTTGCTTTACCGATAACGCTATATTCAGTGCCTTCATTTCAATTTCTTAGGCGAAACGTCAAGTTGGCGTCACGTTACGTAAGCAAAATGGGGCCACCAGCGCCATTTTGTTTGCGTCGCCCCTACGTCATGCATCGAAGGAAAATGGTGGAATGTCCAGAATAAAGCCCCAAGAGAGGAGAGCTGGCCCGAAAGGCGGAGCAATGCCGCGAGCAACGCCAACTTCCGGCTTCACTTTAGGTTCACAAAGAGCGGCGTCAGGGCTTCTCCTGAGTTTCCTTCCTCCGTGAGCGGACCTGTGGTACGTTGCATTGGCTGAGGAACGAATCCCAGAGAAAAAGGATAGCGGTTTGAGAGCGATAGCTCTACAACTCCAAGTACAAACCCAGAAGATGCCTGCTTTCGTAAATCTGTCCTTCAAGCTCAGCCTAATGCGTTGTAGAGTGAAAACAAACAGCGACTCAGGATCAGTATTTTATGCCGCCAACGCCAGAGGTGCTGGTTGCATCCAAATTCACTGCGCCGAGTGTGCCGACGGCGCCGAGCAGCGTCTCTGTGTTGTCTTGTGCTGCAATTGTAGATGCGGTAGCTGCCGGTACAAAGAGTTATCGCTCTAGAAACTTGATTTAACCGCGTTCAATGACGGCAAATTTTATTGCCTTGCAGCAGTAGCAGGTGATCGTACCGTTAGTTCGCGCGTTTGGTTAGCACGCCTCTTTTAGAGCGTTTGCTCTGCTACTCCAGGTACAAACCCAGAAAATGCCTGGCCTGGCACCGTAAATCTGACCTTGAAGCCCAGACAAGGTCAAACTGGGACTTAGCCTGCCTATTGCATTATGGACTGAAAACGAACAGCGGCCACTCTTTCGTGCCACGATCGCCAGAGGCGCTATCTGCATGCCAATTCAATGCGCGTTCGCGCCGGCGGCGCCAAGCAGTGTCAGTCTTGTGGTGCAATTGTAGATGAGGTAGTTGCTGCTACAAAGAGCGATCACTCGACATACTTGGTTTAGCCGCGTTCAATCACGGCAAATTTTTTGAAGCCAAGCAGCTTGCTTTTTGTATCTTCCTTGTATCTTCCTTTTTGTACTTTCCTACGAGACGTAATTCTCATGCTGGGTTTCCTGAACCAACACAGCGCAATCACCGACCTGAATTCGAAGTCGATAACGCTATCAGAACATCACAGAATAGCGCCGGAGAGTTCTCGTAGTCATCACACCTTGAGCGTGCTTGAAGGTCAAGTGAGCATCCTCCCTCACTCCAGCATTGTGATTTCTGTCCACACCGGAACACCCGTTGACATAGAAGGCGTCAACGAGAGCGGCCAGCCTCTACTGCTCGATTATCAAATTCACGTCGCAAGACGGATCGCTCGACTGCGCGGAGGAAGAACGAAAGTGATGCTGAACAACTTCAGCCAGGAGTTCAAGCACGTCTGCAAGGGCACGACGATTGCATACCTCGAGGAAATTGTGGAAACTAGCAAGGCGTTTGTCGTCTCGGATTCTGCTGCATCTACCTCGACGACCATAGCTTCCGAACTAGCTTTTGACACCAATCCAAGCCTCGCCACGAGTAAGCAACAGCTCGAAATCTTCTCAGACGGTACAAAGACTGCTTTTCGAGCTGCATCGCATAATAACCGAGGAATCCGTTCCATCACTCCGCCGTGAACCGAGTGTCAACGCCAGAACGAGAACATATCAGCCAACAAGTCGCTGAAATGCTGCGCTGACGATATCATGCAGCCATCGAAAAGCTCGTAGGCCTCTCCTGTGGTGTTAGTGAAGAAGAAGGATTGAACTCTGCACTTATGTGTTGATTATCACCGCTTGAATAGAATAAGAAGGACGTATACTCCCTCCCACGGATTGACGACGGATTAGACTGACTCTTCTATGCTAAGCAGTTTTCATCGATGGATCTGAAGACTAGTTATTGGCATATTGAAGTCGACCAAAGGGATCGAGAGAAGACCGCGTTGATTACGCCAGGCGGTCTCTTCGAGTTCAGGGTGGTGCCATTCGGTCTTTGCTCTGCGCCTTCAATGTTCCAGCGTGTGCTGGACTCAGTCTTGGCAGGACTGAAGTGGCAGACTTGTCTCGTCTACTTGGATGACGTTGTAGCCTTTACCACGAATTTCGAATATCACCTGAGGTGGCTTCGGATAGTACTAAAGGCGATCAGGTCATCTGGACTCACCCTGAAGCCGGAAAAAGTGTCTTTTCGCTTACGAAGAACTTCGTTTCCTAAGCCACGTCATCAACAAGCCTTGAGTCCGTCACGACCCGCAGAAAAAAACTGCCATCGCAATGTTCCCAAGGCCCGTTTACAGAAAGGCAGTGCGCAGGTTTCTTGGCCGGCGTGCCTACTACAAACGTTTTGTAAGAGACTTTTCAAGCATTGCGGAACCATCAACTCATCTCACGAAAGCCGATGTCCACTTTAAACGGCAAGATGACGCATTTCAAGAGATGAAACGATGGCTGCATTCACTGCCGGTGCTTTCGCACTTCAACGAAGGTGCCGAGACGGAAATTCACACCGACGCAAGAAGCATAGACCTTGGTGCCATGCTGGTTCAAAGTAAGGACGGAGTTAAAAGCGTAATGGCTTACGCTAGCCGGTCACTGTTCACTGTAAAACCGGAAGCAAAACTATTCTAGGACGGAGAAAGAGTGCCTTGCAAACATTTGGGCTGCGGCCAAATTGCGGCCTTACATATACAGCAGGCACTTCGAAGTGGTAAGCGATCACCACGCCTTGTGTTGGCTGGCAAACTTAGAGTCCTTCACGTTGCCTAGCACGATGAGTCTCAGACTTCAAGAATTCGACATCACCGTGGTGTCCGGGAAGAAGCAATGTGAAAACGACTGCCTGTCGTGTGTACCAAGGCGCCTTCCTAGGAACAATAACTGTGGGCGACTTCGCCGAGCAATAGCGAGCAAACCCGGAGTTACGGATATTTGTGGATTACTTATAAGGAAAGACCAACGTAGTCCCTAGGGTGTTTTGGCGTGGACTCTCTTCGTTTTCTTTGCAAAACAACGTCCACGCAAAAAAGAACTCTCCTGAGTTCGCGCAAGTTACCTTCTCGTTGTGCCCGCAGTACTCCAGCCAGAAGTCCTGCACGCCAAGCACGACGATCAGACAGCCGTGCACCTCGGGTTTGCACGTGCGCTTGCAAGAATGCAAGAGAAGTACCATTGGCCACGCCTGACCGCCGACGTTGCCGGTTACGTAAAGACATGCCGTGACTGCCTGCGACGCAAGACACCACCGACAAGGCCAGCGGGATTACTGCAGCTGATCGAACCTCCTTGCCGACCGTATCCGCAAAATGAATTTGTTGGGGCCCTTTTTGACGTCAACATCCGGAAATAAGTATATCGTGGCGATGGACTACTTCACCTGCTTCGCTGAAACGAAAACTCCGCGGAGAGGCAGTGCAGCGGAAGTGGCGAAATTCTTCGTCGAAAACATCCTGTGGTAACATGGTGCCCCAGAAGTACTCAACACCGACAGAGTAGCGGCCTTTACAGCAGAACTCACCCAAGCCATTCTGCAATACAGCCAGATAATCCACAGGAGGGCAGCTGCCTATCCCCGGCAGACGAATGGTTTCACGGAGCGGCTGAACAAGACTCTCGCAGACATGCTAGCAATGTACGTCGACGTCGAGCACAAGACCTGGGATGCCGTCGAGCCGTACGTAACATTCGATTGTAACACTGCAGTGCAAGAAACAACGCAGACAACGCCATTAAAGTTGGTTTATGGCAGGAATCGGAGCACGGTTCTCTACGCCACGCTGCCGCACGTCACCGCGAAGAAAATCTCGGATACACCTATCTCCAGCACAGCGAAGAAGCCCGACAGCTCACTTGCCTGCGCATCAAGAACCATTAGAGGATCGACAGGCGGCTGTACAATCTTCGACGATGCTATGAGAAATACCAGCTCTGTGACCGTGCTTGGGTCTGTACTCCGATACGCCGACGAGCACTCAGCGAGAAACTGTTACGACGCTATTTCGGATCATACAAGATCACCCGACGTATTGGCTCACAGGACTATGAGGTCGTGCCAGACGGCATTTTACAACAATTGCGGCGCGGCGCGCGACCTGAAGTCGTCCACGTGGTGCTTCTTAAGCCTTTGTGCTCCCGCTGACAAACTTTAGAACTTGGTTCTTTATTGATTTGTTGTTTTTCTTACTTTATTATGTGTCGCTTTGTTTTATCCTTTAACTTTCGCATCTGTCCGTAGCGTCGACTGGTGGGGGACTGCATATCACCCACGAACAACTTAAGTTATTGCTCAGCAGAAGACGCGCCAGCATGACTACAACTTACTGGAATGTTATCGATGGTTCTGTCCATTTTTTCTTGACTCCGAATCTTGTTTAATCTTATTGCATGCGTGTCGCGAACTGTGTAACTCTGTGTGGAGGACACGCGGGCAACAGCGATTGCTGTGGAACTTTCGATGAGTCATGTCTTTAAGCCGACGCGCTTGACTGGCAGATCAGATTGCGACGATCGTCGGCTCTATTATGCACTATTATCGTGCTTTCAGTGTAACCTGATTTTGTGGGCACAGGTACGCCCTATAGACCGTTTCATCGGGCGAGGAGGATAGGGCGCGCGGAGAACCTTTCCTCCTCTCTGGCTTGGGCGATCCGGCGCGGCGCTGCTTGAAAGTATTGTTGTCGCGTGTTGCGGAAGGATTTAGAGATGTTTTAGATTTTACTCTGTGAAATTTACGCCATTTCCGCCCATATAAGGTTGTCAGGGAAGCCTTTCGGTGCATCGGTAACTACTGTAGGCAGAAATATGTATTGGGGGCGCAAAAATGTGACGCGCATAATCAGCCGTGGTGTACGCGCATTATCAGTCGCGGTGCGTGTATGTGTTGTTTACTATTTAGCTTATATCGATTTTAATTCAGCAAAGAAAACCGGTGTCTCTGTATTACCAGCATTAAATGGTAAATCAGCTCACTGTCTGATCGATTGGCGTAGAGAGTAAAACATAAAACATAAGAGCGCATGCTTGTGCACGGCCAACCTAAGGCAACCACGAAACATCTGAGCGGCAGGCGCTATCAAATATTTGTGATACACTGGCATCGTTCTCACGCGTTTCAAGTCTAGTATGCTTGAAATTACCATATGTCTACGCTAGCCTTGCTGCATGAGGCTCATGGCGCTGCTCAACACAGCGATCACTGCGGTTGGTGAGCCAGCACGATACATATATAAGCTGTGTGCATCGGCATTGCCTTTTTGGCCTGTATACAGCCATAATATATGATAGGGTTCGCATAAAAAGAATGCGATGGCTATTTTTGAGCGTAAAATTTCCGTAATACGTGTGAGTGCGTCGTAGAAAACTGAACGAACACAACCGAAACAAAATTCGGTTATTTATAAACGTTGTGGGCTAACGCCGCACAAAGTTTATAACGTGTACCGTGATGGAAGCAAACCAACGCTCCCAGTATCATGCGAGGCTTGTGCATACCGGCCTAATAGCAGACGACACGCCTTAGGCGCCTACACTGTCTCTGAACGCGCTTTGGCAACTTGTTCTCGTGGCGCTGCGCGGAGCGTGGCCGCACGCTCGCATGTTTCCCCTAAGAGTGGAAGACCCGGCACAAGGCGACCCAGTGATACTTGACCCATGATACGTGATGTCATACGTTGCCACGTGTCCTTCACAACTTTGCCTTAATCCACCTTAACCTTTTTAATCCACCTTGCTCGAATTTCTACCAACCTTAATCTACCTTAATATACTTTATTCCACTGTAACCGACCTTAATCTACCTTGCTTTGCGTGGTACCAACTTTAATCCATCTTAATCAACGCTTGCTCTAATTTGTACCAACTTTAATCCACCTTCGTCTACCTTGATCCACTTTAATTGACCTTGAATCACTTTACCTCCCCTTCATTCAATTTACTCTGCCACATGCCACTTTATGCCGCAGCCGGATGGCTGCGACGTGACGTGTGCAATGACGCACGCATTTGGCACACCTTTAGTCAGCCAGTACCGTTGAGCCGCCGTGGTGGTGTTCATCAAATTTTGACCGGTAGGCTTCTCATAATTTTTTTTTTAATTATGGGGTTTAACATGCCAAAACCATTTTCTGATTATGAGGCACGCCGTAGTGGGGGACTCCGGAAGTTTCGACCACCTGGGGTTCTCTAACGTGCACCTAAATCTAAGTACACGGGTGTTTTCGCATTTCGCCCCCATCGAAATGCGGCCGCCGTGGCCGGGATTCAATCCCGCGACCTCGTGCTCAGCAGCCGAACACCATAGCCACTGAGCAACCACGGCGGGTCCTCATAAAAATAAAGGCGCGATTATTGTTATGTGACCGAACACATGCGCCTATCTAGCGCACTGCGTAAAAACTTTATAAAACCTTGAAGTCCATTCTTACGCCTGCTATAATCAAGGTATCTTTAATGACTTTTGAATTAGAGGATGTACCACGGTCTTTCACATAAAGCCACAAAGTGTTATTACCTAAAAGTACTGACAGAAAAATTACGCTCTGTTGAGGGTTACACACTCTTAAACAAATTTACACCCTCTCGGTCGTATGTTGCCACACAACGATAATCGTCATCGATCTTATCCGCATTTCCTTTCTTTAACACTGCAAGCCCGGTCCTTCCATGCCACGAACGGCATGTGCGTTATCAGCATGACAGAGCATTCTCGACAGGAAAGTAGTGAGCACAGCGTTTCTGAGAAAGGAAACGCTAGCAAGACAGATAACGATTATTGTTGTGTGGGAAATATACACCTCAAAGGGGGTACATTGTTGACTATAAACTTTGCGAAAAATTTTTACAAATCGTTTGCAGGTAGCGATTTCGATTCTTATCGGTCCTCATGAAACATGTGGTATCAAAGGCCGTTCAATACAAACTAACATCCACGTCGCTCGTTCGATTCTTGAGTGCTGTTCCACTTCTTATGAGCAACTTGCTGTGCTTTAGATTGACCTCGAAAAGCATTTGATCAGCTCCGGTATTCATTTTTATTTTCTTGCTTAGAACACGCCAATGTTCGATTCAAAGTGTTTATTGGCGTTCGACTGTGTTATATTCATTGTACAATTCTCCTCGTTGTCAACGGTAGCCTCTCAAATCCTGTCCACATTCGTTCATCCGTGAAACAAGGATGTCATATGTCCCCGCTCCCTCTTGTCCCTATACTTAGAACAACTCTGTCTGAGCATTTTGAACTGCAGCAGTGTTCGCGGTTCTAATATTCTTGATAATGAGATAAAGGTGCTAGCATATACTGATGATATCGTATTCTTCTGTAAAGACAAGCCCAGCATGAATAAAATTCTTTATATCATAGAAGAGTTTGGTACTGTCTCCGGTGCAGAAATGAATAACTATGAGAGCACAGGGCTATCTATGGTTTTGATCTTGGGCCATTACACCACCACATTATGCTGGAATTTAATGGTCTTGTGTGCCATCAGATATCTAGGCTTTCCACTACATACCTACAACTTAAGCACACACTGCTGGAGAGAGCGCATTCTAGCCCTACAGCTCTTAACAAATACCTTTATCCCGCATTGTCTCTCAACATTTGAAATAGCAGGAGCTTGTAACACGTTTTCGGCAACCAAAGTTTTCTATGCCTTTCACGTTCTTCGCTGCGGAAGGCTTTACATTCAACGTATTCACAGAATTTGTTCAAAATTTGTGTGTCTTCCAGTTTGGAAACTATGAGACCCGACAACATTTTTCGACCATTGAGTGCGAGAGGGTTACGGCTGATGCATTGTATGTCAGACAGTTAGTCTCGCACGTTCTCTTTTTTCGGGATAGCTTTGATCCGGTATCTAGAGTCTTCTTGCAGGTTTCCATGCTCTGGTTGTGCCCGCGCAACGCGGGCTCCGACCTTCAATACAAGTCCAAACGGGACGCCTTGCTGAAGAGCTCGGGCTTCACGCACCAACTACAGGCCATCCAGAGGGCCCGCGACGTCGCGGAGAGTCACCACCTCCCTATCCCGTCGCGGGCGGAGCCACCAACTTGATTGGGGAGCTTTCGGTTCCTCCTTATCAAGTTCCTCAGGACACTCTAATAAAGTTCTTGTCACTGTCACTGGGTTCATGTCTTATCAGAATCGGTGGTGTCCTCAAATTTTTCTTAGACCTTGCTTATGGGGGTTCCTGCGTGAGGTTTATTTTTCTATTCATTTTCAGACTTCGTTTCTCAAGAGATTATTTATTCACTGTGTCCCGAAAAAATCCCTACAAAATTTAATATCGATGTTGTTTTCGCCGTCGTTTTATTGATAGTATACATTACACTACCAGAACATCATGTACTTCCAAGAGTGCGCAAAATGCCAATTCCCCCTTTTACAAAACCTTCTTTTTTTGCAATTTAAACATCGGAACTTTGCCAATTAGAACGTGCTTTCGGAAAAAGAGCATTTTGGTTTCATTAACTGTCCTCTTCCTGAGGTGCCTGCAACTAGTGAACACTTCTTTTTTGATTGTACAGATGCTATCTTACTCTAGGATCTCCTTCATAGAAATGTGCAAAAATATTTTGATGTCAATTCTCACAGTATTCGATATATTGCTGTTCCGTGCGATGATGTACCGCACGATATGTTTTTACTGATAGGCTTGCATGGCCTATGGAAAACTGGTATGCAAGAGCGAAATGCAGAAAGAACAATTTCCTGATGATGATGTATCGGGTTTTAAGGCGCAAGGGCCAGGTATGGCCAAAGAGCGCCATGTCTGTGGTAAATAGCTTGCGGTGTAATTATGGTTACTATGAAGTTGGTGTGACGTGGCTGTTAAGGGGCCTTAAAATATACGCTCTAAAGTGCGTAAAATCTGTATAATAAAATTATGGCGATGTCGTATGACTTGTACTATGAACATTTAGATGCGTTTAAAAAGAATGATACGATAGGTAAAATATATCAGATTAAAGGAAATGCTAGAGCACTACTGCCTCCTTAGAGCCCTTGAAACACACAAGGGCCGGGAGGCATGTGCTATGCAAAACAATTATCGCAGTGGCATCCTCTGGAGAGAGGAGGCGCTACGAATGCATGGGACTAATAACATGTAAGACCACATCTCTGAGGAAACCTAGGACTGTGTCTGTATTAAAAAGCGGTTCTGGACCAAGAAACATTGCAGGATGAAGAGGAATGTGCTGTCGGTATGCTAAGGAAAAATGTCTCTTTCTCTCAGATTCGGCTTCCCGACACTCCAGGAGGACGTGGAGTACGGTCAGCCTCTCCCCGCATCTACCACAGGTTGGAGGCTCACTTCTGGTGAGTAGAAAGTTATGGGTGCCAAATGTGTGTCCTATTCTTAAACGACAGAATAGGGCATCTGTTCGGCGCGATTTTGTTGTAGAGGGCCAGAGTCCTAACTGTGGCTTTATTAGGTGAAGCTTATTATCCTTTTCCGCGTCCCACATGCGTTGCCAGTGGGCCGGCAGCCTCCTTCGCAAGAAAGGCCTCAGATCTGTGACAGGCACCTCAGCGGTAGGTTTAACGCCTTGCGATGCTATAGACATGGCCATCTCGTCCGCCAGAACGTTGCCCTCGATGCTCCTATGACCAGGCACCCAGCATATAATGATATACTGGTTAGATATGTACGCTTTACACAAGACGGTGTACAGTTCGTTAAGTACTGGATTTTTGTGTCTATAGAGTGACATCAAGGCCTTCACGACGCTTAGGGAGTCTGTATATATCGCTGTTTTTTGAAGTTTTGATTTTCTTATATGATTTACAGAAGACAATACTGCGTAGGCCTCGGCCGTGAAGATACTTGTTTCCGCATGTAGTACACCAGATTCGGAGAAGGATGGGCCGAAGGCAGCATAAGACACCCCGGCATTTGACTTCGAAGCGTCTGTGTAGAACTCTGCGCAGGAGTGCTTGTGCTGGAGTTCTAGAAAATGCATTCGGATTTATATCTCTGGTGCGTGTTTTGTTACTTCTAAAAATGATATGTCACATTCTATGAGCTGCCACTCCCAAGGTGGTAACAGCTTGGTTGGATGCATTAGGCGAAGCTCGAGGAGTGGGACATGCATTTCATTACTAAGCTCCCTCACACGAAGCGAGAAAGGCTGTCTTACAGAGGGACGGTTGTGGAAGAGTCTAGTACATGTCACATCGTTAACAGTGTTAAAACATGGATGTTGATGATTGGAATATATTTTCAGGAAATATGTAAGGCTGATGTAAGTTCTCTGTAGATGGAGGGACCATTCATTTGATTCCGCGTATAAGCTTTCAATCGGACTTGTTCAGAAAGCGCCAGTGGCTAAGCGGATACCTAGATGATGGACAGGATCTAGGATCTTTAGTGCGCTCGGAGCGGCAGAGTTATACACGACGGCACCATAGTCCAATCGTGATCGAATTAGGCTTTTATAAACATTCATCAGACACTTCTTGTCGCTACCCCATGTTGAGTGGGATAGAATTTTAAGTAAGTTCATTGTGCTTAGACATTTTTCTTTAAGATATTTAATGTGCTGTATAAAAGTAAGCTTGGAGTCAAGTATAATACCTAGAAATTTGTGTTCTTTGTTGATAGGTATTTGATGTCCACACAGTTGAACAAAAGGATCTGGAACCAGGCCTCTCTTTCTGGTAAAAAGAACACAAGAGCTTTTGTGAGGGTTGATTTTAAATCCGTTTTCGTCTGCCCACTTGGAAACCTTGTTCAAGCCCTGCTGTACCTGTCTCTGGAATACTGCGAGGTTGCAGGATTTGAAGCCTATTTGTATATCATCTACGTATACGGAATAAAAAATTGCCGGTGGCAGTGAAGCACGTAGTGTGTTTATCTTAACGATAAAGAGAGTGCAGCTGAGCACGCCTCCCTGGGGTACACCAGTTTCCTGCGTAAAAGGACGCGACAGTGCATTACCGACTTTTACTCGGAAGGTACGATTTGACAAATAGCCTTCAATTGTGCTCAGCATATTTCCACGGATGCCAATTTCCGACAGGTCTCGCAAGATCTCGTAACGCCATGCCGTGTCATATGCCTTCTCCATATCGAGGAATATAGATAGGAGAAACTGTTTATGTATAAATGCATCGCGGATATTTCCTTCAATGCGCACAAGATGATCGGTGATCGGAGGTGATCCTCCGATCACCGGAGCCACAAGGTGATCGGAGCCACACTGATAAGGATCGAGCATATTGTTGAGCTCAAGGAATTGTATAAGTCGGCGATTTATCATTTTTTCAAAAAGCTTACACAGACAGTTTGTTAGAGCTATCGGACGGTAACTTGCCGCCAGGGAGGGGTCTTTTCCCTGCTTCAGGACAGGAACCACAATCGCCTCTTTCCATGTAGATGGGAGGTATTCCGAAGCCCAAATAGTGTTGAATAGTGTAAGAAGTGTAACTTGTGCGTCAGTATGTAGGTTTCTGATCATGTCATACATGACTCTGTCAGGTCCCGGGGCAGTGCTTTTGCATGTGTTCAAGGCAGCTCTGAACTCGACAATACTGAAAGGCCGGTTATAGGGTTTTTTCTGTCTGGATTTTCTAATTATTGGCTTACATTCTTCTGTTTCTTTATACTTGAGAAAGGACTGAGAATAATGGGTTGAGCTCGACACGCTCTCAAAGTGCTCCCCAAGTGAGTCTGCCTGATCTTGCAGGGTATCGCCTTGTGTGTTTACCAGAGGGAGTGATTGCGCTTGTCGCCCTATTATCCTAATAACCCTGTTCCAGACTTTGGCCTCATCTGTGTACGAGTTGATGCCCGACAAAAACTTCTGCCAGCTTTCTCTTCTGGCCTGTCGGCGGGTTCGCCTGCCTTGGGACTTTACTTTCTTAAAGTTAACAAGATTCTCCGCAGTGGGAGAGGCGCGTAGCAACCCCCACGCTTTGTTCTGTTTTTTTTGCGAGCGATCCTACAATCGTCGTTCCACCAAGGGACACGCCGTTTGCATGCCAGGCCATTTACTTCTGATATGCACTTTGATGCGGCATCTATTATAAAGGCTGTAAAATACTCAACAGCAGCATCAATTCCTAAAGAGGACATGTCATCCCATGATATACTAGTGACGGTTCGGAATTTCTCCCAGTCAGCTGGGTCAATCTTCCACCTAGGAGCGTGTGGTGGATATTCGTTTTCTTTAGGTGATCTTAGCAGAATAGGGAAGTGGTCGCTGCCGTAAGGGTCGTCGGTAACTTCCCATTCAAGTTCAGGCAGTACAGACGGGGAGACTATGCTAAGATCTATTGAAGAATAGGTTCTGTTTGCAAGAGAGTAATATGCGTGTTCCTTGTTATTCAACAGGCACGCACCAGAAGAAAAAAGGAACTGTTCGACAAGACGTCCTCGCGCATCTATACGAGGGTCGCCCCACAGGTAGTTATGTGCATTGAAATCGCCAAGAACAACATAGGGTTCTGGAAATTCATCTATAAAGCACTGAAATTCATGTTTGCTTAGTTTGTAATGGGGGGTATATAAATCGAGCAAATAGTGATAAGTTTGCATAGCAGAACAACTCGAACCGCCACTGCCTCAAGGGCCGTTCGTAGCTGTAAAGGTTGACACGCTATGCTTTCTTGAATTAGAATTGCAACACCACCCGATGATGCGACAGCATCATGGCGATCTTTGCGAAAGGTAACATACTGTCGAAGAAAGTTTGTGTATTTTGATTTTAAGTGTGTTTCCTGTAAACAAAGCACTTTTGGATTGTGTTTATGGATGAGTTCTTGCACATCATCAAGATTCCTAAGAAGACCTCTGACATTCCATTGAATGATTTGTGTATCCATATTTAAAGAAAATTGGTGCTGTGTTTACGGAAACGGAAGTGATGCCTTAGGCTACAGAGCTCTTTCGAGGCCCTGTAACGGGGGTTCTGCCCTTTCTGGAGCGTTCGTGGGAGCCTCGCCACTCCTTAGGCGCTTGGCGCGCCGTGTGGATAGGTGTAGTGTCCATTGCCTCTTGTGAGGCGCCGGACACGTGCTCTTGCGAGCGAGATGTTGTCAGGGAGGGTCCCGCCTTGGAGGGCAAGACCCCTGCGCCCACCAGCCCGGAGGTCGATGGGGCGCCCTGGGGGATTTGGCTGCGCCGGCCATTGCCAGCGCTGGAAGTGACCTGGGAAGTTGAGGCAGCCTCGGCTGCGCCCACCTTCGGGGTCGATGGTCCCCTCTCCTCGGTTGACGGAGCAGCGCTAGCTGCAACTGCCGCGGGGGCAGGTGGCGTGACTGCCGACTCATGGCTTGTGGGTCGGACAGCCGCCGGAGGCCGCTGTGACGCTGCCCCCTGACGCGCCACTTCGGCAACGCTGGCCTTAGGAAGGTATGCAACCCGCCTGCGTGCCTCTTTGAATGATATGTTTTCTTTTACTTTGATAGTGACTATTTCTTTTTCTTTCTTCCACGGGCATGACCGCGAGTATGCGGCATGCTCGCCATCACAGTTCACACAGTGTGGAGCGTTTTCGCACATTTCAGAGGCATGGTCACGGGAACTACATTTTGAGCATGTCTGGCGGCCTCGGCAGTTCTGTGAGCTGTGGCCGAATCGCTGGCACTTAAAGCATCGTAGGGGATTTGGAGTGTACGGTCTCAATCGGATTTTCACATACCCTGTCTCGATAGTGTCGGGTAGGTTGCTTGAGCCAAATGTAAGTATTAGGTGCATGGTATTGATTTCTTTTCCGTCACGTCTTATTTTAATTCTCTTAACATTGATCACGTTCTGATCATTCCAACTCTCTAGAAGTTCAGCTGCAGACAATTCTAGCAGATCAGCGTCCGATACAACGCCACGGGTAGTATTCATGGTACGGTGTGGGGTCACTGTGACTGGAACACCCCCAAAAGATGCAAGTTTGGACAGTTTTTCATATTGTTTCTGATCGCGGAGCTCTAGGAGAAGATCACCGCTAGCCATTTTCGATGCTTTGTATCCGGGACCGAAAACTTCTGTCAGAGATTTCGAGACAACGAAAGGTGAGATCATTCTTACCGTCTTCTCAGGCTTATCAGAGTGGATGACATGAAAGCGGGGAAAGTTCTGTGTACGATTGCCAAAAAACTTAAAGACATCTTCGGTGCGCCCTCGTTTCTGAGGGCGATCAGGAAGTTTGGGGAAAGCAGTTTCCATGAAAATATATAAAATTCGGCAGCAGCGCCGACCGCCCACCACGGAGCCCAACGAGGGGACGCGGCAGAGCTTGCATACAAGTCTGCACGACGCCAGTCGTACGCCGCCACTATAACCAAATATGGTGTACCCAAGGTTGGATAGCCACACAGGGTTAACCCTTGCCACCAAGAAGAAGGAAGTAAATAGAAGAGAGAAGGAGACAGAAAAGGGTGGAAAGTAAAGGAAAGACGAAGGTTGTAGGAAGAGAGAGACAGGAAAAGGCGACTGCCGATTTCCCCCGGGTGGGTCAGTCCAAGGGGGCCGTCTACGTGAAGGAGGGGCCAAAGAGGTGTGTTGCCTCCGCAGGGGGGCCTTAAAGGTACGAACACCCGGCATCGGCTCAACCTCCAGGATCCCCCTTTCCCCGGACACGGCTAAGCCGCGCACGGCTACACGTGGGAGGGTGCAACCCTCGTGTGCTCGGGTACGTGGTGTCGCAACACACCAAACGCCTGCTGACGCAGACGCCCCTGTGGGGTAAACAATTTCCTCAAGATCGCTTTTCTCTCAAATGATTACGCACTTAAAGGACATTTACGACCAAGAAGAATGCCAATTGAATCGGCATCAACTTTTGGTTAGGTGTTTAACTTCTCCTTTCAAGTTTTTGTTGTGATTGAAGATGCTGCTTATTTTGTGTGACCTTTTCTTTGTATGTACTGCTCGTACACCTGCGATCGCTTATGACCACCTGGTGCTCAAAATGTTGTAAACAGCTCTTGTACATACATCATTTCATTCATTGTAATAAATACCATGTTTAAGAAAAAAAAAGCCACCGTGGCATCGGGGAAGCCTGCCCGTCTCGCACTCCAGAGCTATGGGTTCGCTTTCCACGCCAATATAGAAGTTTATTTTTAAAGCCACTAATTTACATTGTTTAGAGGAACCTCCCTGAGAAATTTGGTGTTCATCGGAGCATTCTCCTTTACGTGTTTTTACACTTTGCGCCGTTGTCCATATTTTTTCTACCATAACTTGATCACAAGTGATTTCCTGCCTCATAGGACATATAATGCTTTCGCATAAACAAAGAAAACAGGAGATTTGATTAACTTTTACAATTGGCACTACAGAGAGTACATGATGAAAATTCTTACACTAAACAAATAAAAAAAAAACACAATTCCATTTTGTAAACGACACGCACAGGCGTGTGATACGTCATACAAACTTAATACAAAACGGTATACAAACTTTAGAGACGAGGAGATAACGAAAAGCAAGAATAACTACAATGCGGTGAACATAAAACTTAAAAGCATATTGACAAAGAAATGTGTGTCCACATACTGTGATTCTGAAGGGGATATTATATGTAATTTCATGGTCATTGTGAAATAATTTGGCGATTTCCGCTTTTTATATTACAAAGTGCGCTTAGATGGTCGTTTAAAAACATTGAATTAGATACCGTAGTTTAGTACTGTAGGTTGTCCGGCGTCGAGGAACCTTAAATAGTTGTGCCTAAGTTCATATTGTCTGTTGCTAGAGAGGTATGTTTCAAGGACGGCAGGTTCATCTTTAACTAGCCCAGCCCTTATACAAATAGCGAGCGTCAGACCAAAAAGTCGATTAGCATTTAGTATCTCGTATTTTACGAAAAACTGAGATGTATTATCACGGTGGCCAATGTCTTCAAGCGCACGAATCGCTCTGAAGGCAAATTTTTCTGTCTAGATTAGATTTAATCGTGCTGCCACAAATTACCGAACAGTAGGTAGCGTAAAGGCGACTGAATCAGTGTGTAGTAAAAGCGACATTTCAACTGCGCTGGAACCACGTGCCCAATTCTAAATAGCATGCCTATAGACCGAAAAATTGTAGAAAGAATTTGACTGACATGGCGTGACCAGCTTACGCTTTCTTCGAAAAGAACACTTAGGCGTTTAACAACTGACGCAGGTTCTGTCGTGGAGCTATTGAGACTAATATAAATATTAATGTCATCGGGCTTATTTCTAGGCATGGAGACAATGAATTTGGTTCTACTAACGTATAGCGGAAATTCGTTCAGTGGCAACCAATGTAACAGCTCATTTAGGCAAACATTAAGCGTAATTTTTAATTCACGTAGCCAATAAACAAAAAATAAAACATCGGTGTCCTCAGAATAAACAACGATATGAGTAGTAAGTGGTGCAGTAGCATCATTTACGTTTATAACTAAAATCAAACGACGTATGATGAACTCTTGAGGGTCGCCACATGTTATTTGATTCGTGCTTGAGCTGAAAATATTGTGACATGTGTATTGTAATCTACTCGAGAAGTAAGTACGAACCCTGTTTAAGGCAACACCACAGATTACGTAAAATTGGAGCTTTTAAAATAAGATATCGTGTTTATTGGAATGGAAGACCTTTCCCCGAAATACAAAAAAGCAAGTGTTCTTGAGTATACAACTTGTGGTCGAAATTACTAATCATTCTTTCATTGATTTGACATAGTGCCATTTTTGTCAACCTTTTCTCGTCGGAAGCATATTGTTGGTCTACAAGAGCTTGTTTTTCATATAAAAATATTGTTATCCGTGTTTTTAAAAGCTGTTTTAATACTTTAGAGAACAGAGATAAGACAGATGTGTAATCATTCAAGTCAATAAGAGATCCTCTCCTATGCAAAGCAACTACTGCGAAAGTGGTTATTACGTGTCAGGCTTTGAAATCATCAGTTCCTGCCAACGTTCTCTTTTTCAGGGATTTATGGAAAGGAAGCATTTCAAGTTAACTGCATGGCAGCAGAAAAATATTATTGGTGCCCTGAAAGGATATTTATTTTCCAGCTCTTCTATACGGCCACGCAATTGGGATGGTGAACCAGTATTTGGGAAATAATTATTAAATTTGTCTGCCAATGAAGTGTCACTGTATTGCGCTCCATCAAAAGTACGCTTCTAACAGCATCCTCATGGTTGCCTTTTTGTCTCCGAATAGCACACCATTTCTTGTTGGTGTCGTTATAACTTAGAAAACACAGCTTTATAGTACTGAAACCTTTATAAGCATCGGAACTCAACTTGTTTCTGATATTTCTTACATTTCCTGTACCTTGTTAAGCTAAAAAAGTACGCAGCTTCATTGGATTATGCCCTTATTTCTGCCGTTGCAATCGTAATTTAGCCGATATTGTGCGTCACATTACTGCGCTCCTAAAGAAAGACGTTGCTTTTACATGGGGGCTCGCCCCTAGCTGCTGCCTTTTCGGCGCTTATCGATGCTGTGACGACTTCTCCTATTTTAGGAGATTTTGATCCCACTGCACCGAGAAAACTTCACACATACGCCAGCGGCCATAGCATAAGTATCACCCTCGCTCAGCGTCGGGGCGGTCACGACTGCGTTATCGCGTACACTAACTGCCTCCTGACCGCAACGGTGCAAAATTACTCAGTCACAGAACGAGAGTGTTTAATAAATAAAGGGAAAATCAGACATCCACCCGTTCGTAGCAATTGCTACAAAGGAAACCCATGCGGGTTCCTCGAAAGGAAAGCCCCAGACTTGAAGAAAAATTCGTCCTGGTCCTGGACTCGAACACGGGACCACTCACTGCCTTCCTGGGGCAGCCGCTCTACCATCTAAGCTAACCAGGCGGCTAGCAGATGGCAAGGCGAACTCGAACTTATCGACAACACGAAGCAAATGCAAGTGTTTGACGTAGTAGTTCTGCGGGAACCCGCAAGGTGGATAGAAGTAATTAATAAAGGGAAAATTAAAGGGAAATAAAGAAAATAAAGGGAACCCAGCAGACACCCACGGTCCACAGAAATTATCAAACCCTAGTCAAATACAAGAAGTAAAGAACAACCAATCGAACCAAGTTGAGTTTCTTCCAACAGATTTCCAAAATATAGCAATGGTTTTATTTTGTGGAAAGTCACTTGTATTAGTGTAAATGCATGACTTGGAAACGAACAGAACCACTTGTAATAGAATTTAGGTGTAAGAAGAGTGTCGGAAAATCAAATTATCGGCGTTGTGCACACGTCCAACGCTCCAAAGCTGGAAGGAGCGAAGTTTGCTGTTGCTTCTGAATTTCTTCCGACGTTATAAACTGCCAACTCAACGCATTGAATGAGAAAACAGCATCTTCTGCTTGCACAGCTAAACTAAAGGAAGCCATGAAAATGACCTGTCGCCTCGCAGCCTAAGATGTGTCATAATCAACTTCAGACCTTCCGAGGCAGTTATCAGTCCTGCTACCGTGCTGCAAACAAAAGTGCATTGACATGAATATTCCTGCTGCTTGAGGCATTGGTAACACTAATGCTGGGGAAGAACGTTATAAACGAACCAAACGAAATTAAGCTTAGACGCACATCAGGACATCTGTCGTCCTCACTTCGTCAGGTCGAAGCGCTGTTTGTTCCCGTCCTAGTACATGCCTATAATTTATCAAAGCGCCTGCCTAAACAAAGCACACTCCGCGATTTGAAACACCAGCAAGATATCGAAAGCAATGTTCTGTTCGCCGAGAAGACAAACACTGCGAAGTGAAATGTTTCGAATAAACCGGTATAGTGTCGGTTTATTCAAAACAAAAAGGTCATCACCTTTTCTTTGTGCCGTTTATTATCCGAGTCGTTCTCCTCTGCCCGTCGTCTGCTTCTTTTCCAAAAAGATGAAATCATACATGGCTGTCTTCCCTCCGCGATCTTACGCATAATGTCTGATGCGCAATGACGCCCATAATGACACACAGGTCTTTTGAAATCCGTATTTTTTTCATTTTCGGGCTTCTGCGTGGCAGCATCACGACGATTTGAGAACTACAAGGCATTCAGTGCATGCCGTGATAGGAGGCCCTTTTTCGCTTCATGCTTGAACCTGGTTGTGATGCGTCTCGGCACCGCCGCTGGGGGCGAACATTTAGTTGGAGTCTCAATTAGCTGCAGATCACCGTTTTTACGTTTTGAACATTCGTGAGGAGTCAGGATCTTGGTTTTAAAATTTGGTCGCCCCTACTCAAGTCGCCTAGCAAGAAATCACGCCATGCCAGTGGCATGTCTCGGCCACTGCTATCGCTCAGGCACTAAAGGCCCTTACCCTTTCTCTACGTTGTCCATAAGTGCTGCCAGAAAGAGATAGGCAGAGGAAAGAGGGCTGAATAAAATGTTGCCACTCACGTCATGGCCTTCGAGAAATCTCATCAGCCGGAAAGGGTGTGTGCCAGTAACGTCAAGGCTGTGGTCTTCTATCTGCAAATTTGCTTTTAGCTGACCGCGTGGTTCATCGTGCAGTATAACCGCCTATCATTATGTTATTAAGCCCATTCCATTAGTCACACTTCCTTTTATATCTCTTCCACATGTGCCGCTATTCTCAGAGTTACTCTGGGAAAGAAACATTAAATTTTCAAAACAGGAACATATATGCGTGACTTATGGCTTCTGACAGTGCTCTAAAAATTGGAGGGGGGGGGGGTATCGCTGAAAGCAAAAAATTAGTTTATTTTCCAAGAAATCACGAAAGAATACATAATTCGAAGACAGTCCAAACAGTAATTTATTTAGCCCCTATGTAATTTTTCGCGACATTCACCTGACACATTGCCGATAACCGACGCACTGTCAACAGAACTAAGGCGTTGGCAAGAAGGTGCAAGCAATATAGAAACTCGAATTATCGAAGCGTGAAATCTTTATTTGTTTATTACAACTTTAAATAACAAAAACTAGTGGTGCCCTCTTCCACCGTTCACTGATGGACTGGATCAGCCAGAACCTGAGCTTGGCAGTCTGAAGCCTCCATCATACTTCACGCAGACACCCTGTTTGGGGAAGCTAGGTGTACGGTCAAGCATGGAACATCTGCAACCTTCTGGGCAACCTTCCGTGGTACGGTTTTCAAATTCGGTGCAATTCTAGAACACATGTAAGTAAACGTAAGACCTATTAGAGAGCTATACAAAACATCAAAAATTTACTTAAGAGGAAGCTTTAGCTCGGGTGCAACTCCAACGTGGCTTATTGCAATAAATGTAAAACGCAGAAACACTTTTTTCAGATAACCCCTGGACCAATTTCAATGAAATTTGTTACATTTGATAGAGAAAGCTAAATTCTAGTGTGTGTTGCAAGTGGAATTTCGAATTAGGGCCTAAATGTTGTGGAAAAGATTTTCAAAAATTCGAAGTAAAGGAAATATAGAAGAATCAAGTTTACAAATTAATAGGTGTGCGTCAAGAGCAGATATTGCAGTTCTCTATCGGCATCCGTTTGATTATTAAAAGCGGACAAATTCGATATGTCATTTTATATCTTAGGTGAATTTGTTACGTTGTGTACAGGGCTGTGCAAAAGTTGTATTTCCATATTACTACATTTTTTGAAATTCCTGCGTAACATGAATTTTCTCAGCTTCAGATGTAGTTTTAGGTGCAACCCACAGAATTATGGTATCATTTTTCATAGCTGAGCTACAGAGCTGTAAACTTGACATTTTTGTTTCTGGAGATTTCTGGTTTTTGACAATCTTTAATAACAATTCGACGACCTAGAAAAAAATTTGAAACGAACAGTTACTATATTTAAAGCTTTTCTTTGAAATGCAACATACCCCGTCAAATTGGGTGCAGTGGTTGTCGAGAAAAACGAAGCTTTAGCTCGGGTGCTCCTATCTAAATACATGTAAAAGAAAAAGTCGTTTTTCTCGTCAACCACTCCACAAAATTTGACGAGGTATGTTGCATTTAAAAGAAAAACTTAAGACCTAGTGACTATTTGTTTTGAATTTCTGATTTAGGTTGTCAAATTTTCATGAAATATTGGGAAAATATAAAAATATAAAAGTTTACGGCGATATAACTCAGCAAAGAATAATGATATCACAATTCTGTGAATTGCCTATGATAGTACATCTAAAGTGGACAAAGTGATACGTTAGACATGAATCTAAAAAAATTCAGTAATATGGAAATACAGCTTTTTCAGAACCCTTGTAAACCACGTAAGAAACTCATGTACGATATATATTGACATATCGGATTTGTTCGCTTTGAATGATCTAATGAATGCCGGTTACAGAACCGCGATATCTGTCCTTGATGCAGACCTATTAAGTTGTAAACTTCGTGCTTCTATTTCTTTCCAAAGTTACAAATTTTTGAAAATCTTTTCAAAGAATTTCAGGCCCTAAATAGAAATTCCGTTTCCAACAGTCACTAGAATTTAAGTTTTTCTCTCAAATGCAATAAATTTCACTAGAATCGGTTGGCGGGTTATCTCAGAAAAACGTTTTCCCGTTGTAGATGTATTTAAATAGGCCGCGTCGGAGTTGGGCACTGTCTAAAGCTTCCTTTCAATAAATGAAGCGCCAACGGTAACGGCATACTAAGAAAGAATAAAAGACACGGCAAAGCGGCTTGTTCTGTCTTTTGTTCCTTCTTAGTGTGCCGTTACCGTTGGCGCTTCATTTTTTGAAAGCTATGCACCAACTAGTCCCGCAACGTGTTTTACTGTAATGATTCCTCTCAAGAGTGATTGTCGAAGGTGAAAAAAAAGAGGAAAAGAGCATCTAATAAAAAAGAAGGCGGCTAAATCGATCATGCACCGCAAATATTGGTAAAGGAGGCAATTAAAAAGGCAGCATTGGTGGTGAGGAGACGCGGTGGAGCCATCTTCCAGAAGCTCCCGTTTTACGTGGTCTGAGGTATAACACGGTGCGCTGTATACGCATTTCTTGGCTGCCGGCCCTCAACTGAAACACTACGCAGGCGCCCTCGTGGACGTTTCTGTTAGTGCTTTCAAAATGGGGAAAGTTGTTGGCTGCAAAAAAATTTTCTGTGAAAACTGAAAGCACGGAGCGCTTACAAACGCCACATACATAAAATACAACCAGTGGTCACTGTGTGCGTATGTCCCAACGTGGTGCACCAAACCAGCTTCTTGTGCGAAAGAAGCAATTGTTGAGAGGATGAGATGTGAAATATACTCTTGTTGTGTACTGTCTGTACAACCGAAGTCAATGATGACTCAATACAGCTATCGCGTGGACGCGCAGGGAGCGATTGTGTATCTTTGTTCATGTACGGCAGTGCTCGATGCTTCTATTTTGCTGTCGTCGGTACTGGCTGTGTATTTGCTTGCAACTTTCTTTGCAATATCTCTTTTCTTGTTGTGGGGAGGGGGTGCAGAACAAACGTTTTTTTATGATCACGTGTGGAGCATCCCCCCATTCGCCCTGATCAGGTGCAAGACACGAAGAGGTGTACCTTACTTTGACGACAAATTCGAATTTCTATGTGGTTTAATGAAATGATGCACTATCAATCATTTAAACCAAGTGTTGAAATTACAAAAGGTGCAACTGAATTTGCAGTCATATATGCTTAGCAGAAATGCCAAGATTAGCATCATTTTCGAAATATTGGTTTGAACATGCGTTAAAGCACGCATTATTGTTGCGGTAATACTGCGAACTTTGAAAGTTCTTATTTAACTGTTCACATGAACGCCAATATATTTCGTGTGTGATTTTGTAGATAGATATGATCCAAGTCGCCCTAGTTTTGGGAATTTAGTACATAGGCACATCGCTGGCGCTAAATTTTGCCATTTCAATGCGTAAAATTATTTGAATAAGAAGGTTTATTAGTCAATACTCTAATTAGCGGCCTGAAAATCGCAATTTATCATGGTAGTAATGTCTGCATCTTTAGGTGACCAACGCGAAGAGCCTGAATTGCTCTTTCACAGGTAATTAATTTAGAAATGGTTCCATCTAAAAAGGATGAATAAAAAGTGTTATATTTCAGAAGTGTTTGCACTTGATATTGTTACGCGGACGAAGGATTAAGAACCGGAGACTGGCACAACAACTTGGCGGGAAATAATTGGCGACAAAAGCGGCAAAATAAAGAGCTGACATGACGAAGCGCAGTTCTGTCCACTCTTTTTCTTTTTTTACCCTTACCGGGTGGTATTATACGTATTCACATGACGCTTCTTTGTGACGGCGTATGAGCATATGACAGGAAATAAGCCGAAACAATTACGAAAGAGGAAAAGGACGACTGAAGATACGAGTCACACGGCGCGCCATCTTGGAGCAAGTCAGTCATCGACCGAGTCGGACTCTTCTCAGTTTTATTAAATGTAGTTCGTCGTGCAAGACGTCGAGTCCCTTCAAGTGGTACCAAAACACGTCGGAACACTGAGCCACGGCGATGTTACAATGTCATCGCCGCCGAGCGTATCGACCTACTGACGCTGATCAAGGGCGCCTACCTTCGGCGGCTTCCAGGGCGGACATCAAGGTACGGAGCCACTGCAGTCAAAATGCAACGCTGAACATGCGCAACTCACGCGGCTGATCAAAGAAATCGACGGAGCGATGGCCTGCGCCGAGAGTGAAAGAGCGCCTGCTGGCTCTGCCCACCGACCTGAAGAAAACAGGCTCAGCCATATTATCGGGGCTCCCGGGCATGGAAACAGACAATGAATATGAACGCGAAGTCGACCACGACACCCGAGCGGTCGCCACATCTGCTAAAGGCAATCATCACTTGTGCAGCTTCCGAATCCGTGTCGGCCAACCGCTGCGACAACATCGGCCCCAGTACAGAGTACACAGCGATCCGCCGTCCCCTTACCGAGTATAGAGCTGCTGAAGTTCAATAGCCGACCATGGCCTTCTTTTACCTGAGTGCGACAACAGTATAGATACTCAGATTGGCAAATCTAACGTGAGGAGAGTTTTTAGATATCTTTTATATTGAAGCAGCTTCACATCAACGTTTGAATTCGCGCATTAGATAGCTGCGGACGATCGCTTGCAGTTCCTTAGGCAAATATTTTTCTCCGTGAACACGTAAGCAGGATGTACTGATGTCGCCCCAAAAAGGGGATATTAAAATTAGGCATTTTCTGAGCTGGCCAAGCTCGGTATAGCGACCAGTCGCCTGCGCTGTTCCCTCAGTCAGTTAGCCTTTCGAGCACCGGCTGGCAAAGAGCTTGCACGAGCAAGTAAAACCGCTGAGCAAGGCGGGCTTTTCCAAGCAGATCATTGCCTCCGTGATAGAGAGCCTCCTAAAGGAGGTCAGGTCCAAAGGAACAAAAGAAAAAGATCTCAGGGCTCAATAGGTAAACGGCCAGCAGTTGTCCCGTATAGGTGTGTCTTGTCCATCCACCTCAAAAGGACAGCCGCCAACTGCGGGGTTTCCTGTGCTCTCAGCGATGGACAGGCTGGCTCGTATGTGCCGAGTCGTAAATGATAAAAAGCGCAAACTGTCTGTCTGCTCAAAAAAGGCACGGGATCTCTTTTAATGTCTGCACTACAGGGGTTGAATAGAGCATCCCCCTATCATGTGGCAATTGCTACGTCGGCCAAGCTGGGCGCTGCGTAAACGACAGACTTGGGGAACATCTTGCTCAGGTACGGTCATTAGCGGGATCCTGCCACTTTATTTATTTATTTTGTATTACACTCAAGGCCAGGAGCATTGCAGAGGGTAGCATTAAGAGTAGTTTCACTTGGTTAGAAGAATGTGGTATGTTACAATGAAAAGAGGAAATAATGATTCCTGCTGGTATACAATGTTAGCTAAGGCCCAAACAAAAATGAGCATAAATCAGGTGAGGGAAACTAGGCAGTGACATTGTTTGGTGAGTACAAAAAGAGCTGCTACTTCAGTTTCACTTTCAGTTTATTATTTCTTAACTACAATGAATGTGTAAGAGACAATATACAGACGAGGGTCCCGAAGTCAGAAACTGCAACGGGACCCTCGGAACCTCGATACAATATTCGGTTCCTTTTCATAATGTTAATGACTGGTGTTCCATTGTAGTTAGAAAGAATGAAATGAACAGAATTATTTTGAACAAGTTCAAGATAATTAAGTTAACTTTACACGAATTTCAAACAGCTGATGTATATTCTAGTTTTGGGCATGTCAGTGTCATATACAGGAGTAGCTTTAAAGTTGGCGGAGCCGCATGAAATTTCGGCTCAAAAAATCCCAAGTCTGGTTGGCGTTGTTAATTATGTAAGCAGTATGAACAGCCCAAAACAGGCTGCTCGTACTCTGAACTCCAAGGTACTTGCCGTTGTCAGCGGATTCAAAGGCAATGTTATTCAGGTAATACTTAGGCAAGGCACGTGCCACCCGGGATAATATCATTACTTTGCATTTCCTAGTATTGAGTTCCATTAACCATTTGTTACACCAGCTAGAAATCATGTTTAGATCGGCCTGGAGAGCAGATATGTAATCGGAGTTACCTATTTTGCGAAAAACAACGCACTCGGCGAAAAGGTGAATATTTCAGAATATTTATTAAGTGAGATCGTTAATACACATAAGAAATAAAAGAGGGACTAGTAGAGGACGTTGTGGTACACCTGAATATACTTTAGTGACCTCTGTAAGCGATGCGAGTGCCCATCCTTGTTTCACAGCACACGTGTTATGGGAAAGTACAAGGACAAAAAAAAAAGAGATTCTTGAGGTCACAACACCAAGAAAACTGACCCATAAATGTATTAGCACTGCCTTTATTTTACTGACAATGGAAGAGTACGAAAATGTGCGTCGAAATGTATGTGATACACTTCGGAGACGAGTGGGGTGAGCGTGTGTCAGGATTCTAGTTCTTTCGTCTGCTACTGCGTGCCATGTGGATGCATTTACCGGAGATTAAAATCAGCTGAAGACCAGCGTCCTCGGAGTCCTGTCCTCTTACTCTCAGACATTTTTCTGTTTATTCAAAAGCTCTCAAAATGCACCCGTTCTGGGAAAAGTTTGAGCAGCTCCTTCACGGCAACGTAGAGCTGTCCGATCACGAAATGCTAATTTGTTTGAAATCGACTCTGACTGGCGACGCAGAAACCACTATCGCTGGGCGAGGACGCTCGCGATATACTTCTGAAACGCTTCGCCAAGGGAGATTTATTAATTCAGACGCACGCTATTCAACTAGCTGATCTACAGCCTGTCGCATCATCAATCAATCTCTATCTCAATCTCAATCTCAATCAATCAATACAACGACACGGTACAGTCTCAGATCCGCGGCCTGAAGCGCTAATGTCGGAAGACGGATATTGTGTGCTTTATCCGGCCTTGTTACGCTTCTACATGCCATGTCACTTGAATATCACAAGAACTTTCATGTACCATGGAACAGACGAAAGTGAAGACGCCGTTAAAGCTGGACAGAACGTCGAACATGAAAATGCAAGTCTGCTCTCTATGCTGAAATTGATCGCAATGGAGGTTGAGTCCCGGGAGCGTTCTGTATTCCACATGTCCGTCAAAAAAAAAAAAGAAAACCATGCCCAATAAGTCGGCTGCAGTCAAACCCATACCAAGTGGAGTGACACACGCGAGCCCGTCAGTTCAAACGCCGTCACAGCGACATCGTGCTACAACAGCCGTTCTGATATCATTTACTAACTCGCCTAGCAACAGTAAATTATGCTTCCTCTGAAAACGACTGGCGCATGGGACAGAACTCTGCTTCTTTAATATCTTGCTAGACAAAAAGAATCTACTGAAAGCAGGGGGACGACCGTTCCGCTGCACGCTAGACCACCACATGTCGAGGAGCTGCCAGCGAATGGTTACCTGCAGGACATGTAATAAAAGACATGCACAGACGATGTACGACGCTAAGTTCCGCAACGGCACCATTCTGAAGTCGTTGTAGAACCGATAACAGCTTAAAGCAACATGAACTTGAGCTTCAAACAGTCACGTATACTTGCAGGGTGTTGTGGCATGGGCTGCAGGAAGAAGACATCAGATACTTGTGCGGATCCTTTTGACGGAGGCAGCCAATGCACATTGGTAAAACAGGAATTGGCAGAGAAGTTTCTAGGGCACTAATGTCTCTCCATAGGATTTTTCGGAGAACACAACGCCGGAAAGGCCCTGCCTGGATCGAGTACTAATCAAAGTGAGCTCCGTTCACATACCAGAATCTGTGGTCGTTGAAGCACTCGTTATGACGCATATATGCGACCAGCAGCTATGTCGTCCGCATGCAAACGTCATGCACGATTTGGAACGCACAGGATACTAGTTCAACCCGCCGTGGTTGTTCAGTGGCTATGGTGTTGGTCTGCTAAGCACGAGGTCGCCGGATCGAATCCCGGCCACGGCGGCCGCATTTCGATGGGGGCGCCGTGTTTTCGCGAAATGCGAAAACACCCGTGTACTTAGATTTAGGTACACGTTAAAGAACCCCAGGTGGTCAAAATTTCCGGAGTCCTCCACTACGACGTGCCTAATAATCAGAAAGTGGTTTTGGCACGTAAAACCCCATAATCTTAAATACCAGTTCACCGAAGTAAAGCACACTAAAGCTACGGGATTTGTCGACATCTTTATAGGTAGGGACTGCCACTTATCTTTGGTAACCTGTAACGGGCAGAAGATAGAGTAACAACTTAGAGCCTTCGAAACGAAGCTTAGAAGGATGATGGTGATGATGAAGCAACATTTACTGGGCTCGGAATAAATCGCTGGTGCACGCAGACACCAGAAGGGGTGGTTCCCTAGTTACGGGGCCCATATGTTTCCAGCAGCCCCTGGCCCCTGTCCGTCAGTGTGAGCTAACTCGGTAAGGCGGGGCTGGAAAACAAGGTCTCCCATCGCTCAAGGGTTTGGGAATTGGGGGTGTTGGTGGGAAGGGGAGGAGGGGGGTCTTGAGTTCTGTGCACTCTGCCAAGACGTGCGGTAGGGTACCCTTTTCTCTTCTGCAAAAAGGACAGAGCATATCGTATTCCGCAGGGTACATGCGGTTCATGAGTACGGGATGCGCAAGCGATCCCGCCTGCGCTTGACGCAGGATCAGTGCGAGGAGAAGAAAGGAAGGAAGGAGATTACATGTACAAGTAGCCACATGCGCCACCAGCGATCATGCTCTGAAGCCTTAGTGCTTAAAGGGCCCCTCACCAGGCGCCATAGAAAATTTTGGTTATACGCTGGAAGTTGTTACGTGTCCTCTAGGGCGTGTTCTGCCGCAAAAATTTTACAAGTCGGCTGAATAATAGCATAGATAGAAATATTTTAGTGCCGCGAACACATGATTGCAGCAGGCGTGCTCCACTGCATAGAGAGACTCTCTCTCCGCGCACCTCATTTAGCTTCCGCAAGCGAAATTCCTTCCCTGCGTTCTCCCCTGCCGGGCCTCGAGGATTGCGTGACGCATACGTCACGGCGATGCGCACTTCCGCTGGAGGCGTTGCGCGCGAGCTGTTATCGTTTCGTGCAGCGTACAAGGACACATGACTAGCCGTATAATTCAGTGCTACACAAATACTGAGACAGAAAAGTGGGTCGCAGAACATGATCACGCGCAGCAACACGGTAGAAAATGGCATAGTTTCGGTACCTGCGCACGTGACCGCATGACCGTAGGAACAAACAAATGAAGTGGAAGTACATCTCTCTTGCTTTGGTGCGAAGTGAAGAAAAAAAAGCACGCAGACGTTCCGTTTGTGTGTTTTACAATTTATCTAAACTTCAATTGCTCAATTCAAGCAACAGATCACAAAAATACGCAGATAGTGACCTGAATAATTCTCGAAGTCACGTGTCACCACGAGCGACACCACACTGCGGACTCGAGTACGTAGGCGCAGGGATGCGAGTACGTCATCCTCCGGTTTGGAGCGCAGCAGCCGCGAGAAGGAAAAACGGTGTTCGGTTTGCAAATGGATGTCTTTCCGCGGTGCGTAGCGATGTAATACTTTGCAGGCACGATCATTATCACGCATTGTATGCTCAGCGCTTGTCAGCTCAAAACGGCCAGATCTGGTGAGGGGCCCTTTAAGACATCGGTTACCGACAGCAGCCACGCGTTTTCCGTTAAAAAAACACACGGAGCTCGAAACGCTTGGTATAAAGGAAACAGAGCAAGCAACCCCTGAAGATCCGGTATTGAAGTCCTTTAAGGAGAGAAGAACCATTGAAAACAGTCATTATGCGGTATCTTTACCATGGAAACCCACAATTATTTCGGACGGCAACAAACAGTCGACAAACGTCTTCATCAGTTGATTCGAAAGCTTCCACAGAATCTGATGTTTCGACAGGACTACAATACTGCTATTCGAAAATACGTCAACTATGGTGTGGCAGAGCTTGCAACGCACGGTAAATCAGGGGATTCTACCGGCAATTCTACTACATGTCGTACCACGCAGTCGTTCGCAAGGATCGTACATGAAAACTTCTAGTGGTTTTCGACGCATCGTCTCACTTCAACGGAGGACATTCTCTCAAGGAAAGTTTGATTTCCGTCCAGAAACTTAACGCTGACCTTATCGGTCTTCTTCGGCGGTTCAGGAACCGTCGCATCACTTTGATCACCCATATTGAAAGGGCCTTCTTACAGATCATCATCCCCCCCCCAAAAAAAAAAGAAAAGAAGGGATAGAGGTGCCTTACGACATTTGGCGCTCAAGAACTTACTGACCCAAGAACAGCCCTTGCCTAGGATGAGCACGTGACGCATCACTAAAGAGCCGTTGGGAAAGACGTGCATTATCTTTATCTTATCGACCACTATTTAGCATCATCTTGAGAAGATGGCTCCGAGGTACGCGGGCATGGTACAGGAGCTCCGCAATTCTGTTTAGGTAGATGAAATTTTGACCAGCACCAAAACGCCTGAGGGAGTGCATAGATTGCGCTCTGAAGCACCGCAACCTTCGAAAGGGCTTCCATGAATGTGGTCATCTAGCGAATTTCGATACTCGGTGCTAATTCAGTGCAGCTACCTGAATTACCTTCGACAAATCACTTGAGTGCTTAAAGGGCTTGGATAAGTGTGACACCCAGTCACCGACACGTTATCGTTCTTTCCAGAAAACGTCACAGAATTTGCCCATCAAAGGACGAGCTCTAAAAGATTCATGCTTGAAACGACATCACGCCTTTATAAAACAGCGGGGATTTCTGACACCATTTACGATTCGAGTGAAGATATCCCCCCAAAAGCTCTGGAAAAGGCACATCGATTGGGAAGACCAACTGTCAGAAGAAATCACTTTCCTTCTTAAATTCATTCCGGCATGGTGTGTCGCGACGAGGCCTACTGAGTAATGGATTTGGACAGCGTACTGATATTCAAGAGGACCAAGAAAGAACTAGGCCAAATAAGAAAAGCGACACGAACCAAAGAAAATACTTGACTACTTCTCACACCTCAAAATCTACTCGAAGTTCGTCGAAGACTGTGCGCCGTGGTGGGGTGAATTTTGTGAGCAGCTGATCAGGTCCGTGAAGCTCGCACCGAAGAAAAGCATCAAAGCGAAACGTCTCAGCGCAAGCGTCCTTCAAATTATTCTGACAGAACCAGAGGCCATTGTCAACTCCAGGCCGATAAGCTACGTATGCAAGCACTGCAAGGATCCGGAGCCTCTTACTCCAGGACATTTTCTTGTTGGGAAACGTATGACGTCTTTGCCGAATTCAGGCATCGAAAAGTTACAGACAAAGGCGTCACAGTTACTTCCGCTATGGACACAACGACGAGCGCCATGACTTACGCTTCGCGAACCTTGGTCGAAAGAGTGCCTGTCTGAAATAGAGCTTCCTACAACAAACGGGCTGCTTCACACAGGATCAAAGTCGGGGACCTTGTTCTCCTACACGGCACTTGCAAGCCCCGGCCAGATTAGAAGATGGGACTCGTTCTGGCATTGTATGTAGGACAAACGGACTAACAAGATCACATCCTGTGAAACTAAGCCGAGCGAACAATATCAAGAGAATGTGCAACACTTGTAAGCGCTTGTGTGTGAAGTCGACTAACTTTGAGCATGGTGCAGGTAGCTGAAACTTTTAAGAAAAAAGAAAAAAAGATTACTAATGACACGAGGTCCGCGGCGCGTTATCTTGGAGCAACCCAGCCACTGACTGAGTTGGATGCTTCTGAGTTTCAATAAAACATTGTTCTTCAAGAGTGGCGTCAGGTTCCTTCGGTATAAGAAATCATTCATTAGCCAAACCTTCCGGGAGAGCTTCAAAAATGCTTTCGTTTTGCAGTTATACGAACTTCGTAATGCATGGGAACATGCGATTGTCCTTCGCAATGACTTTTATGTCTTCCATCCATGTCTTCCATGTCTCTGTATTTATTGTAGCTAGTTAACCATAACAGCGATTAGCCAGTGGTGGCAATGGTAACCGCCAGTTGGGCGCTCGCCCTCGATATTAACATCGAGTTGGCGCAAATAGCAATGATCTTCTAAAAAATTTATAATAGTGATTTGGGGTGCAGCATTGTCTCCGAGCCTTGAAGACAGGGGAACTATGCGAAGTATGCCGTCTCTAATTATTAAGGCTTTGGGCTTGTCGAAATGGGGCTAACTCTCCGAGATTTCTGGTACTTCGCAGAAGCATGTTGTTCTTCATTCGTTACTGGAAAGTAGCGAATGAGGTGAGTCGGATACAAACATGTAAGAGGGACTAAACCATTCTTATGTAGCCTTTATCGTGTCTATGTAACTATGAACGCATTTTAACATCGAATACCATGCTGTCGTGTCCTTTCGACATATATCTCTTGTGGCCTGGCCGCATACTATGCTTTAATGTGAAAACTGTATTTTAGTAAAGCTTTCCTGTGTTGTAACTTTACAGGTATGGGCCTCTCCATTTACCCTTATTACGGTGTCGGTGAGGATCAAGCAGAGCTAATAATTTTCCCCTGATTTTCTCTGGAAGGCTGCATGCTAACGCGGAATTTGGCGCACCGAAGCTCCGTGACAACTGCAAACCCTGTGATATAAGTATTCATAAAGAGTAAAGCAGTGTGTCGGTATCACCCCAGGACATTTCTGTGGTATCTTCACGAGAGCTTCCGAATTTTAGAAGCATTAAGAGGAGACAGTGTTTTCACCCACATTAAGCCAGTTGAACTGTCCCTGCAGTTTACAGAAGCCTACGAGAAAAGGCTGCAGTTTGTGCAGCCTTTGGGCTTCCCGATTGTGCATTTGAGAAGAAATGGTGGCATTCTCCCCGACGCCGTTACATCGGTGGTTACACAGGGCTCGGTGTTCGGACTCCTTTTGTTTTTAATCTATAACAATGCAATTCCTTGAACATGACGTCATCAATACGGCTGTTTGCGCATGGCTGTGTTGTCTGTAAGAAAATAATAGTATGTGCGATGTGGATCAACTGCAGAATGATTTGCAGATTTACAGATGATGTAAATTATAGAGTATGCATCTGAACACTAAAATATGTGTGAATCTCTCTTTTAATAAAAACAAAAAGTCAGTTGTAAAGTATTATCACAAAGAATGGACTACTATCAAGATCCTAACTGCATAAATATCTGGTAGCGCTATTTTCTTGAAATTGTATACGGAGTGCACATGTGAATGAAATGGTCGCAAAAGCTGGCAGGGCGCAAGGTTTTATTCAGTGCCACCTCAAAAGGCCAGAGCTTTGCTTTGAAAAATACTGCATATTTAACATGCGTGCCGCCGATATTGAAATACGCTAGTCCCCTTTGGGATCCATGGGAGGTCACTTTGATTGACCGTTTAGAAAAGCTATAAAACCGAGGGGCGAGATTTGTTTTGGAACAAAATGACATAGGGGAGAGCGTCACTGCAATGAAGCATGAGATTGACGGGATCATCTTTCTTTGCGACGACGAAAATTGAGACTAAAATTGTTTTCCGAAGTGTATAACGGCAAAACTGGAATTGACAAAGAAAAGTACTTTATAAAAGTACACTACGTCTCAAAGCGTAATGACATTGTGCAGAAAATTAAACAATTACATTGTAGGCCGAATCTGTTCGTGAATTATTTTTTTGCGAGGAGTCTTACTGGCCGGGAGGGGGCAGCGGAACGGTTTGTCTGAAGGGCAAGAGTGCGCTGTAAAAATGAAGACGTGTTTTTTGAAATGCTGTAACCCCCTTGATATGGCGCCTTCTCTCAACTCGGGGAGATGTCTAAATAAAGAATCAAGAAAAAGAATGTGCAGGAGGCGATATCACCATGCAGTTTAAAAGCACCTATTCAATAGCGCATCTTTAGTTAAATCCACTATGACAGTAGCGAAAAGGGTTTTCTCCCCCGAAGCCATGATACGGAAAGAAAATAAAGTAAATACGGCCGGTTTACACTAGAAAGACTCCACAAAAGCTTTTATTGAAAGAGTCACTCACCGCGAAGCTCACCCTCCCTTCATCGTCCACTGAAAGCTGACACTTCAGCCCTGCAAGTTTGTACGCGTAGTCTTGCCTTATTTAAATGGCACGAGTGAAGCGCTAGCGAGAAAGAAGAAATGCAGGTAGGTGAAAAACCGGTTGCCGTTGTGAGTCTCTGATTAGGACGAGTTATATTACTGAACTCCTAGAACTTACTGCGACCAGACAATACTTTTCATGATCTAGACGACGAGCAAAACGAGCACAAGGTGAAAGCGGGAGCCTATGATCTAGTTGTGTTGTCTGGCTGCAACCTTGCTATATTTCATATTTTCGAGCTGGTATATAGCTTCATGTGACGAGGATAGAAAGACTGTCCGTCTAATCTGTGCGTTTGTTTTATTTGTTTACATGTACGCCATTGACTTGTATGGCATACAAGTTCAAAAACGTTACAATCTGTTTCGCTACGGCAGGGACCCATGGAGGCGGTTAAGACAAGTTCGTACGGAAGCGGCAAGTTCGGCCGGCCTGCCGGAATATGTCACCTATGGCTGTTCTAATAGGTCAGAACAGATAGGGAAGAGAAGGCGTCGGCACAGGAGGAGAAAGGCGGACGCGGTCGAGGCGTCAAGAATCAAACGTGCGAAGCGCCAAGGCGACAGAAGCAAAGGCGCCAAAGTCAAGATCCAGCCGAAGACTGAAAATGCGAAGGACGGTAAAGCTTAGGCGTTTGATGAAATAAGGGATCGGCGTGACGCACGTGGTGAAAAAGAGAGTTTCGCGAAGATTCAGGCGTAGTAGCCGTGGGTTAAACGTATCGAGGGCGTCTCGTTGTAAGCAGAGGGACAAAGGGAAGCTTATTGTAGGCTGCTACAATAAGAGCTGGTCACTCGCGAGGGCAAAAAAAAAAAAGGCAACTGCCTGGCCTAGGAGAACCGTGCGCGCGCGGGTCTGTGAATGTAGCCTCCTAGTACGCGAAGGCTATCCTAAATTTGCAGCTACGAGGAGCGTCAGGCGAATTAGCGGCTTTGACCTTCTTCGCGACCGCACTTTGCGAGAACCCCGGTAGGCGCGACCCCCTCGAGCTTGTCTGAAGGGATTTGTTAAGGCCTGAACAAGAAATCAGGAAGAAGCGTTGCAAATGGTTTTGTTCTTTTGTATTCATGTTGTAGTAGATTACTTGCACACGGAACGTTTGACAAGACGTAAGGAATACTACAATCTTTTATTTAGGTTATTAGCATTTTCGGCTCAGGCTAGTTGCGTAGTTTCAAGTGGAACGTTTACATGCCGACAGGTATAGAACTGCAAGGCAAACAGGTTCTTTAATGCATATAGTTTGGAAAGTAACGCGCAAGTTGATAAGTTGCGCTTGAGCGGGAGTTCATAAGGAGTCATGTTTGATGTGGCAGGAGTGCTTTTGGAGGCACGCTTTGTAAATAGCGTTCATGAGCTTTGATTTCTTCGACGACATTAATCTTTCGGAACGTTTAAGTTCGAGGAACTTTTGTTAGACAGAAAGCATCGTTGGTCTCTTCTGCTCGTGGTATAGAAGATTTTTAAAATTTAGTTTGCTTACTCACATAAAAACGTGACAGCTGAACGCTGGAGAAGGGAAAGCTTCAGTCTTTTAGTTTCTTTTCTTAAATGGAGATGAAGGCTGAAGATAAAGAGCCTCAATGTAAATTTAGTTACGACTTGTTTTGGATAATCCCCACAATTTTTTCGAAGTTTTACTCGGATTTAATTTATATCCTAATCACGCTGCGTCGTATTAGGATCATTTAGAAGTGCGCTAGAAGAAAAGTGAAATAGGTGAGGCCTCCTGAGCCAATTTAGGAACGTGACAAGGATTTCAGATGGTTTTCTCTTTTGTTGATTTCGCAATTTGGCGTTAAGTAATGATCATGTATAAACTGCAGCGGTGGCGTAGAGGTAGATCATCCGCCTCATGCACAAGAGGACCGTGGTTCGAATCCCGATGCCGCGCAATTTTCCACCGGATAAAAAAAAAATTCGCGTGTTGATAAAATTGCATAAACAGGCCTGGAGTGCGGACTTATCCCGGTGACCAGAACCGGTAACGCACTCCCTCACCAGAGCAGTACTTGGCCACCTTGGTGCAGTACTTGGCCACAACCTCTTATACGTATACAACAATCAACCCCCGGCACTCAGTCCCCAGCAGCTGCGAAGCAACTGACCACGGCGGCGGTCAGACCTGTGACGCAGCAGAGGGTGCTAAGAATCTCTGGGTCCGGAAAGGCCGCCATTGGAATCCGAACCTGGCAACGTTTAACGCTAGAACGTTATCCAGTGAGGCGCGTCTAGCAGTGCTATTGGAGGAATTAGCGGGTAGCAAATTGGATATAATAGGGCTCAGTGAGGTTAGGAGGCCAAACGAAGCATAGACAGTGCTAAAAAGTGAGCACGGCCTGTGCTACCGGGGCTTAGCGGAGAGACGAGGACTAGGAGTGGGATTCCAGATTAATAAGGATTTAGCTGGTAACATAGAGGAACTCTATGGCATTAACGAGAATGTGGTAGATCTTGTGAAACTTAATCAGATGTATAAACTGAAGCTAGTCTAGCAACGTTGCTACATCCAGTCATGATGACCAGGAAGTCGAAAGCTTATATGAAGACGTGAAATCGACGATGGGTAAAGTCAAAACAAAATACACTGTACTGATGGGCGACTTCAATGCCAATCTAGGCAAGAAGCAGGCTGGAGACTAGGCAGTAGGTGAATATGGCATGGGCACTAGGAATAGCAGGGGAGAGTTATTAGTATAGTTTGCAGAACGGAGTAATATGCGGATAATGAATACCTTCTTCCGCAAGCGGGATAGCCGAAAGTGGAAATGGACGAATGGCGAGACCAGAAATGAAATAGACCTCATACTCTGTGCTACCCCGGGTATCATACAAGATGTGGACGTGCTCGGCAAGGCGCGCTGCAGTGACCATAGGATGGTACAAACTCCGATTAGCCTAGACTTGAGGAGGGAACGGAAGAAACTGGTCATAAGAAGCCGATAAATGAGTTAGAGGTAAGAGGGGAAAATAGAGGAATTCCAGATTAAGCTACAGAACAGATTTTCGGCTTTAACTCAGGAAGAGGATCTTAGTGTTGAAGCAATGAACGAAAATCTTATGTAAAACTTATGTAAATCTTATGTAAACAAATGACAGGACCGGCGCCCCTCGAGACTAGCAAGCTGAGACTGCGATCAGGTTGACGTACAATATGGCAGGATCGGTGCGAAAGCTTTGTTGAAAGAAAGGGCCCAATGTAAAAGAAATATGCTCAAGTAAAACTCTTGCTCGGGCTCGTTGGTTCACGCTTGCGACATGCAGTTGTCACGCTTCCCACTACGATTCTTGACGCCTGTCATATGAACAAATTGGCCTGTCCACGCCGGAGTGAAGGTCAGTGCGAAGCTACGCTTCTTGTCACCTGTCAGCCGCACAGACTGGCATGACCACGCCGGGGATCGGAGTCAGCGTGCGTTCCCCCTACTTTTGTTTGTGCGTGCGTTTCCGATCCAGCGCACCCACAGGGGCACCAGGTCACAGATAACATCGGGGCACTGAAATGGGCAACCAGCTCACCGACGCCGGGATTGGTCTCCTGACGCCATCTGTCTCTTGACGCCGGATTGATGGAAACCGTGAACAATGACGATGCAGGCATAAAAAGCGGATCGTAGCAGCTGAGGAGGAGGATGCTGAGATACAATGTGACTCACACATGCTAAGACGCTACCATATCGTGCTCCGATAGTGGAGCCGTTTTGTTATCTCGACCATGTACCTTTTTGATTATATTCCTTTTTTCTTCATTCTCTTAAACCTTACTCGGAGCCCTTTTTCTCGGCACCTGGCACGGAACCATTAGGGGAAACTTCGTCGGCCGCACAGAACCTCGACTTCGCAACAGTGGTAGTCAGCGGCGACATTGACCTCACGCAACTTGACGACCGTAAGAATGCAGAGATAACAGTATTGCCTGACTGGTAGGCAGTCAGCGCGATGAGGTATTTATTTTAAATTATTTAACGATTTAGTGTGGTTGAGGTTCCAGGGAAATGCGGTTGATTATGTACATGTTTTTCTGAGTTGCTAAGTTATCCCGATTGTAACGCATAATATATCACGCGTCGTGCTGGTATGGACCGCAGGATGTCGCAAATATTGGCTCTTTGATTGTACACTATAAAGCTTGTTTCTTGTAGTTGCTTCATGGTGAAATTTCAACTGGTAGAAATAAATGCCGCTAGTGATCGTTTTGACGACAAACATAACTTCTTACGTATTGTCCGCAGTTCACTGAATCTCTCGATGTCGGCTCTCGAGGCGCTCGCAGACCCTCCGTTCTGTAAAAGCAAAGAACATACATAGTGATCACTAATTAACACCATGCAACATGGAATATTAAGATACGGTCCACTTTCAGCTGTTTTCTGTTATCTTTTTTTAATTAGAAAGGATTATACGGCTCATGAAGCGGTGAATCCGGTGGTGTGGCCGGAGACCGTACAAAAAATTGGAGGACGCTTAAGCTTCGCCTTCAAGAGTGGAACGCGACAGCGTTCCCGTCGACCCGCCAAGGGGTGTAAGACAATGGGCTACAGCGCAGCGATCACTTACGAGGCGCCCCGCATCGGACGCGGTGAGCGTCGAGCAACGGAGCGTTCGGCGCGGCTACGAAACGTGCGCCTGAGCAAGCGGAACGAACCAAAGAACTCGGTGTCTCAGAGCCCCGGGGAAACGATGCACGCCAGCCAAACGTCGTGATCGGCACGGGCAGAGAGATAGACAGATAGTGATCTAAAGAATGGAAGGATGCTTGATTCTGCAACCCGTGAGGGAGCAAGGAGAAACGTCGTCAGGGGAGAGGAGTCCGGGACGCGACGCGCCTCGCACCTGTCCCCGCACAACCCCAATGCACGCGTGGCGCGCCACCTGTCGGAGCAGCGCCGTACATTGAGAGGGGGTCTTCTGTGTTTGCCGCAAGATCGCTCTGCGTGTGCGGAAAGCGCTGAAAAAATGTAGCGGAAACGCACTTCGCTACTCGTGTAACTGCGACTTCTGTAAGTTACATGTTCATAATTACCGATATACACCGCAGTATAACTTTCTACGGCTCGTTTCTAAGGCAACACCGCATTCACTAGAGGTGCTTTTTCACCGCTTTGAAGCGTCGAACTCGTGGCTGAGTGGTAACGTCTCCGTCTCACACTCCGGAGACCCTGGTTCGATTCCCACCCGGCCCATCTTGCAAGGTCTTTTTTATTCATGAAGTGCCTGCCGGGTTTTATCGCTCACGGCCAACGCCGCGGACGCCGACGACACCGGCTTTTCTGCGACACGAGCTCCTTAACGCTGTCGCGTTAAAAGTCACGTGGTCACCGAGACGCGCTCGCGCCACTGCTTGCGCGTTCGCCATCGTCTTGCTCCATAGCTGGCTCCAATGCCGCTCATCATGCCAGCGTTCCCATAGGTGAAGTACCCCCAAAGTACGGAACACCAGAGCAGACGACATTGCGGCTGTCCTCAACAAGAGGAAAGAAAGACAAGGGAGGCTCGTGCAGCGAATGAGAAGGGGCTCGCGCAACGGAGATTGTTGGAACGCCGGCGCGACTAGGGCCACCGGGCCTACGGAACCCACATGTACCGGTGAGGTTCACTTGAACGGGCGTCCGTCTTCGGGACAGGGAACGTCTCGGGTTATTCCACGGCACAAGACCTGGGAACGGCCTACTGCAGCTTCGAACCCGCATCTACGCGCGAGGTTCGGGACAGCGAGCGTCCGTCATCGAGACGAGGAGCGCCTCGGGTCGTCGCCTTACACGAGGCCTCAGGTTGGCCTGCTGACATCTCGGGAACCCGCTTCTACGCGCGAGGTTCGAGTGACCGGGCGTCCGTCATCGAAATGAGCGCCTTGGGCCGTCTTATTGCTCGAGACTTCGGAGTGGCCTGTTCGCGTCTACGGAGCTGTGGGCCGTCCACCTTTTCCTGCCTCGTGCGACTGCTCTTCCATGCCGGTCATCATCCTACCAGCGAGTGTTCCACCTCAAGGACTCTTGGAGTCTCACCACGCTCCGGACTTCAACCGCAACCTCGTGGGACTACATTTCTTTTTTTTGTCGTGTTTACGAGCAGCCTGACATGCGTGGTTCTAGTTGAAGGTATTCTTCGTGTTTATGTGCCGTCTAATATAATTGTCGTGTGTTTGCTAATCAAGCACTTTGTCCTCCAACTTCCTCGCGTCACATGCTTTGCAACGTGACGATCCTAACTACATCACATATCTGGCGTCCGCGACAGGATCGCTCTTACGCTATCGAGAAGAGCAGCACATTGCATATGCGTGTCTGACGGGTGAGGATGGAGACAGACAAGCTTACGGCAATTGGAAAAGAACTGGGGTTGACTGGCCCAGCACTGAAACAATGGGTAGACGAAGAGCGCGCACGCGAAAGAGAAGCGCGTCAAGCACGTGTGGCTGAACGCAATGCAAAAAAGAAGCTGATGCCGAAGCGCTAGCGAGATTAGAGGCAGAAAGGGAAGTGCTCGAGCTCAAGTTAAAGTTGAGGGAGTTGGATGCGACAGCGGGTAGCATGACTACTGGGCAGCTTACAGAGAGTGTGCACGCAGGTGTTACCGAGAGCTACCAAAGTCCGCACAAACTAATCCCAGCATTCAACGAAGGATACGATGAGTTGCATGCATACAATCAACGATTTGAGCGCGTCGCGAGGAGCCAGGGTTGGCCAGAAGACAAATGGGCCCTATCGCTGAGCCTCTGTTTGACAGGCGTAGCTCTAAGTGTTGTCGGCAGAATGGCACCGGATCATGCCATGGACCACGCGACATTAAAATAGACGCTCTTGCAACGCTTCAGGTTCACAGAGGAAGGTTAGCGAAACAAGTTTCGGTCTGCGAAACCCGATGATTCGGAAACTGGTAGACAGATTGCCGGTCGTCTATTGGGAAATTTTGATCACTGGCAACAAATGGCCAATACGGACCAGACATATAATGCTCTGCGGGACACGATTGTCTCAGAACAGTTCCTGTTGACTTGCCATGTGAAACTGGCAGTATTTTTGAGAGAAAGGAATTGTCAGGGACTTGACAAGCTAGCGGAAGCTATTGATCATTACCGAAGGCGCAGGGGTTAGCCAACCTTGGCAAAGGTAAAAACGAGAGAGAACCTAACAAGCCACCAGGTCAAGCTCGAACTCTGGAGCGACAAGAAGAGGAGGAAAGACCACGCTGCTTTCTTTGTGGTAAACATGGTCACGGAGCTGCTGATTGCTGGACCATAACGAAGGGTCCAAATACAAATACATCTTTTTGCGGAAAGTGCCGCCGCACTCGGCATAAGACAGGCGACTGCCCCGAAAAAGGCAATAGTATCGAGAAGGCTTCGTGCTCAATGCAGCAAGTAGATATGTCCAAGGTAGTTAACGTAGAGACGCTGACCTTGAGTCAAGTTCCCGGAAGTTCGGAACGCGGGAGAACGCAAACGCATACACGAGACGAAAAGTATATGCCTGCTGCAGAAGGTGTGCTTGAAGGACATTCTGCTACTGTCTTGCGAGGTACAGGATGCGACTCTATTATTGTCAAAAGGTCCCTCGTACCAGACAGTACGCTGACAGGAAAAATTTCCTTGGTCTGTCTTCTGGATTGTTGAAGCTACCTGAAGCAAACGTGGAGATCGCGTCACCGTTCTTCACAGGCATGACTCGGGTCCTATGCATGGACAATGCTTTATAAGATATTGTCCTAGGAAATGTGAAACGAGTACAGAATACCTCCAATCCTGACAATGAATGGAAAAGAGATCTGTAAACATTGAACGCTGCGGATGAATCATTTAGGGCAGAAGGTGGAAACTGTTCTACCAATGAAAGTCAAAAGCAAGTATGCTCTTTGGAGACAACGTTTTAGGAGAAAGTGTCATTGAAAAGTTAGAAATACGTATAAAACAAGCTGATTAGTTTTGTGAGAAGTGACAGGAAATTTGTCTTGCCTCTCAACAGATATAACTATGTGATAAAAAAATAGTGGTACAATGAAATTGCATATTTGCTTAGTGACATGATACATACTTGCAATGAGCACGGTGCCCGTGTTCACTATAATAAGCAACAGCTCATTCTTGGCTAGGTGCTTACATACATTGAACAGCTTTAATAGCTTACATTTAACAGCACGTCAATGCAAGGGTGCAAATACAAACCACTGTGATTCTGTATTTTATATGCTGACATGAAGCACATAGAATTTGATGTCTTCCCTGTTATCTACTTTTTACACCTAATTCTAGAAGTATGGCTTCCTTTTAGGTTAAAGAAAGGGGAAGAGAATCCCATGTTTAAGCAGTCATTATCGTTTAGGTGAATGCTCACGAAACCAGTTCATTAGAACCACTCGTGCCTCCCGAAGCGAAAGCAAGGAGCAATTAGGGCCTTTTTAACTGTGTGCACCGTGGTGCGCACCTTACGTCTTAGAAGACGGAGAGTCACTTGGAATCGCAAATTATTTTGAAAATGTAAAATTGTGGTTTCTCCTAAGAAATAGGCATACGATAGCTTCTGGCAGGTATTTGTTATTTTGATTAGGGTCACTCAATCTATTGCCAACCAAGTATGCTAGTGGAGGTAGAGATGCGTTCAATGCAAAGAACTGAGAGCATCTGAGTATAACACTTGTTCATCAATAGGCGGACGGCAACACATAATGTTAATCAAAAGCCTCTTAGTTTCAGGGCTTCTGTAGAAAATTTTTACTAGGCAAAATAAAATAAAAGCATTTTTGCACATAGTCAATTTGTGGACTTAAGATAGAGTGCACAGTGAGGCGATGTATTAATCTTCCCAGACACATATGTACTTGGCTTGAGACGAAGATTTTGTGAAGTGCAATAATTTTTCTTACTTTTGCGCATCTTAGCCACTTCAGTCGGAAAAAAGCTTTGGTTTCAGGTAGTAGGTTCATTGTGGAAGTATATGCATAGTCACATGCAAAATCCACATGCATGGAAGGGATATGTGAAACAGGAGAGTGCCATTCTGAATTTATGTTTTGTTTCTGTCTTTTTCGGCACCTCCTTACCTGTACTTATGCTTATGTTGCCTTTGATGCATCGCATCACATATAATTTTTGTTCACATTTGAAGCCATGCTATACTTGAGTTAGATTGCATATTGAATAATATAATAATATTTGGGGTTTTACGTGCCAAAACCACTTTCTGATTATGAGGCACGCCGTAGTGGAAGCTCCGGAAATTTTGACCACCTGGGGTTCTTTAACGTGCACCTAAATCTAAGCACACGGGTGTTTTCGCATTTCGCCCCCATCGAAATGCGGCCGCCGTGGCCGGGATTCGATCCCACGACCTCGTGTTCAGCAGCCCAACACCATAGCCACTGAAGCATATTGAACGAGTCGCAATAATTGATCATGTAATTATGCAAGCTGGTCCTCGGAAGTATAGCATTATTTCCATAATGGGAATGAAAAGCTATCATATATGACAAGAAATTTGATGCACAAGATTTAATGTCAATGCTCCTTGTAGTTTTATACTCATTTGCTACACACTAGATAATATTGTAAACTTAATTTTATTTATTTGTGAGAAAGTGTAACGGATCAATCCCGAGAGCATCAGGAAACTACTTTCGTGAGGAGGCCAACCAAATAGGAAATATGACACGCCTCTGTACCGCTTTGAGACAGGGCAGGATATTGCTGCAGAACCACAACAAGACACTCAGAAATAATGACGTGCAGCCCACACATGAATAACGTTATGTGAAATATAAGCAAAGCTAGCTAGACCTGCGGTCTCTCATGAGAATATAGAACACATTTCTAGATGCACTGTACTCTGTCAGAAACATCCACACGTTGTACAGGACATTGTCAAATGAGCTGCTCTCCTAGAATATGGCCCACAAAAAAGTTGCTTGCACAATTTATCTACGTTACCAGCCCCGTGCTTAGCAGCTCATCTGGTAACCTCTGCCATATAAGTGCACGGGTGTTGTGCCAGTAATGTGGCGCATATTTCTCTTCGATCATAGTGTCAATACTTTGTGAGTTTGCACACGTTTGTTCTATGTTTAACTTTCCATTGTACACCTTATTTTTGAAAAGGAGGAGCCAATTGGATATTAAAGAATATTTCTACACTGTAATACTGATGAAACTTTAGAGGATATACTTATGTTTTATTACAAGCTGTGTTCTAAAGCTCATGGACATCACTGTAATCTGCTTTATGTGTTAGTATGCTTCTCAAATTATTATTCAGTTTGTTTTGTGACTGATCAATAAAGATTTTGACCTTCTATGAGAGAAATTGTTTCATTTGAGTAACTCGGCGACTACAGATTACATCCCATTCACCAAGCATAAGTGCAGGAGCTGCTTATGAAGGAATAAAATATTTCCCACGTGTAACTGTGTAACTCTTGCGAATCCCTTCTAACGTGACCATGGATCTACACTGTGCTTTCACATTTTTCGGAAGAGTACTAGCACTCTGTTTGGGGGAGTAGGAACACTCGGTTTGGAGTAGAAGTCTCAGTTTGGAGGAGTAGAAGCGCTCGGTCTGGGGGAGTACTATTGCCCCTGTAGGGAGAGTATTCACACTCTGCGGAAGAGTACTAGCACTCCCTTGCGGTGGAGTAACAAAACTCTGTCACGGGGAATTGTCCTACTCTCTCTCAGAGGGGGTTGATCTATTCACAAAAGAGTGTGTAATATGGGACAAGCACACACTCCCTCAAAGAGAGTGCCCGGAAATCTGTTTGTTTTTAGGGTGTATAGTGCGAAAATACTCAAGTCTGCGCCCATTCACTTATTCTTCACATGTTGGCGATAGTGTGGGCATAAGCTTCCGTGCCAGTTGGGGTAATGTGTGCAGGTACTGTGCGCAAAATTTACTATGACAGGAAGCGGCGCTACTTTCTTTGTCATTGCTTAACGGTCCGTATTCACTCTTGCAGACATTCCGGGGCTGAAGCCCTTTCTTCTAAGGTTAAAGATACAATGCTGGTGGATGGAGCAAATTTCTGCATCCTCGAGCAAAGCCGTACATCTTGAAGTGCCGTACATCTCGAAGTTGCAGCAGCGGTACGCGGACTTGGGGCGCTATAATGTAAAACTATTCCAAACTTGTCTCTTCCAATTCTGCAATCAGCCCACCGGGATTGGTCAAAAACCTTATTGGACCACCCCCACTTCACCTGTCTGTCACGCGACGTCACGAAAACCGTGATAGCTCCCCGTCTCATATGACGTGTACACACTCATTGTGCACAATTTGACCGAACAAAAGAAAAATAATTATTTCTCATTCGACGCCTTTTTGCCAATAGCCCTCGGCTATTGGTCAAAAATTTGCGGGCTGCACTCACTTCATCTGCCTCTCACGCAACGTCACAAAACCGCAAAAAGTTACCGCGTCAAAGTTACGCGTACGCATTAAAGGTGCATTAATATGCCGAACAAAACTGAATTTTCTTCTGAACAGCCGCAGGCTGCCCCGTTGCGAAAGGAATAAAAGATGGCTAGCGCCGATCGCTCAGGCACTGGCTGCTCGCCCCTGCCGAAGAGCATGGGTTTATTTGCGTGTACTAAAACTTTTTGCGTGGCCGTGTAACGTTCTCGAGAACTTTAGGCACGTTTACGACCTCGTTCTGCCAACTTTTCTTTGCTGAGGATCCGTTTTAGCGTCATTCTTAAGCTTCCGTTGCACGCCGCCGCGATTGTCGACGAGCCACCGCAAGCTAACACAAAGCGGCACAATCACAGACGCCGGCACCACCCTCTTCATGCGGTTATTGATATTCAATGCAGTGGCTCGGCCCCATCGGATCCGTCTCCACTTGAGTACGCTCGTCGCCTCTTGTTTGCCAATTAGATAAGACAAGCCTCTCAGTGCAGGCAATGTTATTCGCTTTTCAAGCAAACAGAAGTGACCTCCTATGAACGAGGGGAGCATTTGATTGGTTGTTCATACAACCCTGCGGGTGACCGCCCGATACTTGCGTCCAGGGTTACGCAAATTTGACGTCAAGAGATTGTAATAAAAACATATTGGAATAGTTTTACGTTATACGGCCCTTGGCCACACAGGTTCATTCCATTCCTAGTCACTATATTTTGCTGCCAACTGCTGCACACGTCGTCAAACCACATTAGTCAATCTAGTATGATTGGAGCACAGTGTGTTAGGGAAAACTCAGCGGCATTTCTGACAGCTGAGTGCAGCGACGCAAGGTAAAAGCGGTAATGGTTTCGTATTCGTGCTCTCTCGCTGCGGCCACGTGCCGCGCGTCACCGAAAGCGCCATCTCGTTTTTCTATAACAAATTGCTCCGCGAAAAGGGTCAATATTCTCAGGGCAAAAGATGCTTGAAAATATTTTTATGTGAACTAACTTGTCGGCAGAACTGTGTTAACGCGCACCTATGCTGGCTTGGCGCATTTAGCTGGACGTTGCATCCGCGACGTGAAAGTCACAAATTCCTAGCTAAGAGTTAACTTTAAGTTCTGGGATAAGCCTGGAGAAGCCCCTATTGAGACATATAACATGATTCACTGAAATAGGGAAGAAGTATTATCCAGAAGCCGCGTCTTTTAATGTAACCAAATATACTGATAAGGCAGAGTTTGTCGGCTACGCTATCCCTGAGTTGCTTGCCCGTCAACATCACATACCGCTGAAGCTGCGATGTGAGGCAGATCCTGCATCCCAAATGCCTATTAGGTACTTTGCCGATTTCTACCGATGGTCCAATCTGACTTTTGCCGTCGAGCAGCCCTGTGAGCAGCCACGAGTGCACGAACGCTTAAAGCGAGCCAACTCTTTGAAACACTCGGTGCTTGCGTCTCGTGCCACCTTTTTTGTCTTCTGTCCTCGTGACAGCTCCCGCTTTAAGGTGTTGTGTGAGACTGCACAATCTCCGGGACCGGATCCTTTCCTCCAGTGCTTTCCTCGTAGCAGCTACCGTTACGTAGAAACTGTGCTACGATGCACCGACTTCATGATCGCCCAAGTGAATTATGTTTTAACATTTCTTTGGAGTAGAAATGTCATCGCCGCTTTCAGATACACCACGCAACCTAGAGATAGCTACGTATGAGTTATAGCACTTAGGCTGCAAATGGCGTCACATTCTCTGTGAAGTGAAGTGATTTTTAAAGAGAAATGGAAGAGATAAGTGCAGTGCCGTAACTGTCTCTCACAGGAGGACACCTCAACAGCATTGCACGGGGAAAGGGGTGTGGGGAGAAAAAGATGGAGATAGTGACCGGAAGTAAAAAGGAGAGAGAGACCGGAATAGCAAAAAAGAAAAGACGACAATGTACCATCCGGCTAACGCCCGTTGAGTACCTATGTAGAACCGAACAATCGGCATTTATAAACCCACGTGAAACGGCTGCAGTAGAAATAGTGCAATTGTCGCCATTCGTTTATGTTCAACATTTTCGTGCTGTTGTTGACACACACACGGATGCTTGGGTTGTAGACATAACTATTTAATTTACATAAAAGCGTAGGTCCACCTAGCACCGCTCTACAGAACCAGCACCACTCTACAGAAATTGGCAGAAATAGAAAAATTTTGCGAAACCAAACTATCATGTTTAGAACTCTGTAACTCAGCAAGGAAAAATGATATCACAGTTCTGTGAATGGCATCTGATAGTACATCTAAAGCGCACAAAATATATATGTTTCAAATGAATTAAAAAAAAATTCAATAATATGGAAATACAGCTTTTGAAGAACCCTAGTAAACTACGTAACAAACTCACATGAGATATAAATTGACATAATGAATTGACCCGATTTGGATAATGTAATGGATACCGTTTACAGAACCGCGATATCTGTTCTTGATGCAAACACAATAATTTATGAACATCGTGTGTATATTTGTTTCAAACTTGCAAATTCCTTAAAATTATTTAACAATGTTCAAGCCTTAAATAGAAATTCCGCTTCCTACAGTCACTAGAATTTAACTGTTTCTCAAATGCAACAAATTAATTAAAATTGGTCCAGGGGTTATCTCAGAAAAGTGTTTTTGCGTTTTAAATGTATTTGATTAGGCCACATCGGAGCTGGGCCCGAGCTATAGCTCCCTCTAAGAGAAATATTGATATTGCAGTTAGGAATGCTTTTATAACAGATGAGAACATCCAAAAATGACTCTCACACCAATTGCTATAGTGCGTGACATTTCTTGACTTGCTTTGAGAAAACTGAAGCTGGCATTTAGCACAAAACAATGCCTTTGAATTCGCATGTTTTCCCACTGAACAGACTCAAACCTGGTAGATTAACCGTCTCACACTTTCTGGTAGTCTGTACAACAGTCGGAATTGCAGAGATGTAGAGTTGAATATGTACCTCTGAATGGACAAAGCCGCATGAGTTTACTGAAGCGTTCACCCTCGGTGGCAGCACCATGCCGAAAGCCTTATTTTTGAGTCAGAAATGGCGACACGCCGACGTGTTCTTGCTGGGTGACCGCACATGACGTGAACATGGAGATTTCTCTCACTTAAGTGTTCTGTTTGCATTTATCTGAGACTAGGCATGTCGCGAAATCGCGACAACAGGCTAGAAGAGGTTAAGTACTTCTTAAAAGACCACATTATCATTTCATTTGGGGACAGTACCAGGCTATTACGAGGCCCTTCCGACAAGCCCTGCATTTAGAAAAGGCCTACCACTGGCGCCACCATCCGAACTTCGTCAACTCATTTATGTTGAGCCACCAAGCCGCGGTGCAGTTTCCCAGCTCCTCGGCAATCAAAATTACTTATACCTAGAAGCGGCCGTTACACCCAACGCTCTGCGTCGCCATACTGTTGCCAACAAACGTAGTTGAAGCGGGAAAGGCCGCAGGGTAATGAAGCACCGTAAACGTAACACCAGTCACAAGCACAGCGACAATTACATTGATTCCAATAAAAAAAAGTCGCAGTTTCGCCCGAAAGGCGAAGCCTCTATTGCGATAGCAAATTAATGTACAGCTATACGAAGGATAGTAGTTTTACGGGCCATATAAGCTTGTAAACATAGGCATACTAAATTAATTAACAATCATGGCGTCACGCGCGCACAAGCAAACATGAACGCATCTCACTCGACGACCGCGGAAACTCGCTGTCAAAACGCTGCAGCGAGAAAACGCAGCAGCAGCAGCAGCAGCAGCGAGCAAATTGACAGCGTTGCGCGGACTCTGTACCCGTCGCAAGTGGCTTTCAAGATGCAGTGGCCCGATCGGGCGTTCTGCTCCGCCCGGAGTAGGACGCTCCCCCTCCCTACCCTCCACCGGAAGCCTCGCGTGCGACGGAAGGTGGCGCGCTTCCTCCCTGCTTTTGTCCGTTGCGTGCGCGAGATTGAGGCGAGATCGCCGGCTGACCCTCGCACGCTTTCGCTCCCAGATACAGCATACGCGGCGGCGATTGTATCGCCCTTGGACTTGATACGGAACCTCACGGCGACGCCAACGACAGAAATGCGCCTGGAGTGTTCACGTAATTGCTATCGATATAAAAGTAAATTGGGCTTCGGCCGACTTGTCTAAGGACTGAGTCGAGACGCAAATATACACGTCACCAACGTTATCCTAAAAACTCCGAAATTTAACATATTTGTTGTAAAATTGGTAAATCTGTCGTTATTCCCAGGCAACGCGATGGTCGAGTTCAAGCAACGATAATCATGAAAAGAAAACTAGCGCTACCATAGAGTAAACACGGTATATACCCTGTAAGCTATTAGAGCCCATCATGTACTAAAACTTCGTTCATTTTTTGGAAGCCAGCTCAGCGCTGCTTAGTGAGCCATCATAGTTTTCATCACGTAAAGACCCCAGAACGAAAGCAGGCGTTCATAATCACAAAACTAACTTCTTTTCTAATGCGTTAGCATTCTTTTAGTACTCCACGCACTTTCTAGGGGCTATCTGTCTATGTATGTTTGTTTGCATTCAGGTATCTGTGTTTGTATTTAATCATATTCCCGCCTACCTGGCTCACTGGGTAGTCCATGGTCGAATGGTTAGCGCATCGGACTGCTGTGATGAGGTAACAGGATTCTGAACCAAATATCGGACATGCTTTGGTCGCTGAGTATATGTCAATGCGCACATACAGGTGTTGTATATAAACGTAGCTATTTCACGCCGGCATGGTTCACTGGAAGCGGGACTGGTGTGCAGGGCTGTTCGAAGAAACTCTTTGATGCCAGCTTGGAGCACAGGCTATGTGCCAGTCCGTCTTTCCTGGCCTTCAGTGAACCTCTTTGAGGACAACCTGAGTCAGTCGGTAGGTGCCAGTGGATGTGTGCCGCTCTTCGATGTACACCCACGAACAAAAGTACATGGACTACGGGAGCGCATCGCGAATTCCATCGACGTGCCTTCTGGCGGTACGGCACCTGCAGTCGAGAACTAAGCCAAAGCCCCACCATGTCTGACAGCGTGGCATGTTGCTTTCCCTGCCGAGGTTAGGTTCTCGTCAACTTACTTTTCTCTGCTTCGTCGCATCTGCGCAGTCATTTCACTGAGTGGCTTCGGCAGGGCTGGCTCGCACGTCCGCCGCGCTTAGGATTCCATCAAATATTGTGTGGCTAACAGCCTCCACTGGCGCCTTTTGATGACTCGCACATAATTGCTTGCTCCCTACGGCGGCGTTATATAATCGAAAATGCTTCCCACATTCGTTGCCGTGTAAGCAAGGAAGATTTTGGAATCGATGTAGTTTGTCGCCCAAATGAAGTGCGACTGAATATCAATGGTGTCCGTATGTACCGCCTAAATACTAAGATAATAGAGGCACCGTGCAGCCATTATCTTCTAAAAACTGTTCAACGAAGGCGGCAGCAAGTAATGCGCGGGCGGGGCCTCCTGCACTACAGGGGAAACATCGCCACGGGCTGAAATATAGGAATAGGGCAGTAATATGCATCACGCTGGTATAAAGTTCAATTCACGTCTGGCATTAGAAAGTACATTACGTTCCTTAACTGGGCGAAGATGACCGCCTAAGATTCATTCATCCTCTGAGTATTAGGGTAAGCTGACGTGCTACTGTTGCTTTCAGATACTATATTGTTGATACTCTTTCGCACTTCACCTGCATTGCAAGATACGCCGATTGGAAAACCATGCTTCAATGCGCGGCATCAGCTATTGGAATCGTTTCCGATTATATAACGCCCCAATAAGAAGCAAGGCATTCTGTGTGATCCAACAAAATTCACGAGAAAAGGCTGCGCGCTAACAGAAGAATCGCAAAGCGCGACCGTTGGGCTGGCTAGCTCTGCCGCACCGGCTAGACGAAACAGCGGCGATGATGCGACGGAGCAGAACAAACGGCACCCCGTTGACATTTCGTCGAAGAGAAACGTAACCTCGGCAGGGAAAGGAACATGACGCGCTGTCAGACATAGTGGGACGCGCATGCGCACCGGTGCTTTGGCTTCATTCTCGACTGCGGGTGCAGCGCCTCCAGAAGAACCGCCGACGCAGTCTGGCGCGCGCTCCCGTGGTCCGTATACTTTTGCTCACGGGTGTGCGTCTTTGACGGCAACTTGGGTATGTGCTTGGAAATGTGAAACTCTACATGACGAAAAATATTCCCTAAATTTCTTCGATGCTGAACAGAATCGAACCCACGTCACAAAGGTTCATCAACACTTAAGAAATATTTACGCTCTTTGGAGCTTATCTCGTCCCGCAACAATAATCGTCATCTGTCTTGCCCGTATTTCCTTTAACTCTGCGACCGCGGCACTACCAAGTCACGAACGGCTTGTGCGTTCTCGGCGTGACACAGTATCCTTGACAGGAAAGTAGCGAGCGCTTAGCTTTCAAGAAAGGAAACGCAAGCAAAGCATATGACGATTATTGTTGTGCGACAAAGATGCACCCCAAAGAGAGCAACTGTTTTAAGAGGGAAGAGTAGCAACCTGACGCATTTGGAGGCTGCGCCACAAATGCACTGATTATGTGCCGCTTTCAATGAACATCCTTCTTTCACGCCTGCTCTTTAACGAGCTGCGTCATGAGTGCACTGGATATGTGGCACTCTTCAATGAACCTCCGGCCGACTTGGATCGCTGAGTATTTACCACTGAATGGGCACCAAACGAGGGAACAATTATCTCGGAGGCCGCTTGCGGACTTCTCGGCAGTACCATTAGAAGGCGCAGAGTGTGCAGAAAAAAGAGCGACGGAGGTGCCCCGTTTCCTCATGATGTATTTGCCAGCGTTCGCTCGCAGCCTTGCATTTTGGAGGCCAGGATTCGCAGTGGTTGATCTGGATGGCACCGAGTGTTCTCACGGAAGCGCGAAAGAGGAATCCCGCTGCAGTACACACCTCTTACGTAGCTCGTTTCGACGGTGGCAACACATTGTGTCACTATGTTGACTCAATTCTAAATGCATTACAACGTCGGCAGTCATCGTGAGATGGGTTTCGCCACTTTTCTTGCTCGCTTATACCCCGTAGAGAGCGAGTGATAGGAACCACTTACCCACCTGCGTCTCAAACATCATTACATTTCCTTATTTAAAGCTGCCATTGATGACTATTCTACACTTCATCATGTAGCTATGCGCATTTAATCTTTCATAACCATTCCCTTCTTAACGCCATTGGTCGTTGGACGTACCGGAATAAACAAATAATTCGTGTTCAAGCTGGTTTCCCGGTTTACACGTAGAAGCATCTCTACATTTTAGATGTATCTCAGTAAGGAAATCAAAGTTGTGCCTAGCTAATGGCTTCCTTTGCAAGTGAAGCGTTATCAAACTACGGCAGAAATTCAAACTGCTTCAGCTGATAGGCTAAAGCGCATTCAAGATGAAGCTTTCTTTGTGTATTTCCATTACATCCTGAAAAGGTGGCAGTTCTGCGTAGATGGCCTAAGAGACGACTGAGACGTGATGTAGAGTCATTTTTGTAAGGCGAATAAATTAAGTTTTGCACGCTCAATCATAGAACTTCTCGTTCAGCTGTACCTCACGCAAGGATAGTCATTAAAGGCCATTAAAACCATTAAGCGGCCGAAAAGGGCGAGCGTGCGGTGTTAATAAAAGCTGCAGGTCCTCTTATTGTGGAATTTCATGGCAGGTAAAATATGAATGGGAGAGGGAGTTAAATTAATCTGTAGACTTGGGATGCTGCCTCATCAAATGTTTCTTTAGCCTTCAAGTGTTTTCTCTGTTGTATTATAACGCATTCATTTCCGAGGTCAGATTCGACAAGTTGAGTTAGGAGCAGGACTGCATGCCAGTTTTTGTAGAAAATTTGGTACATTTGAGTCAGTGTCGGAATCAAGCCCGGGCCTACGGGTGAGAGTCGAGCACGCTTCTCTGACGCCACGGTGGCATCACGGTTCCGGGTGACTAAAGGTGTGCCTAGTGCATGCGTTATAGCACACGTCGCAGTCATCTTGCTGTGACGTTAGAGTGGATTAAGGTGAATTAAGGTTGGTACAAATTAAAGCAAGGTGCATTAAAGTGGATTAAGATTGGTACAAATTAGAGAAACGTGAATTTCGGTAAATTAAGGTGGATTAAGGTGGATTGAGGTTGGTACAAATGAGAGCAAGCTAGATTAATGTGAAATAAGGTAGAAAGGACGCGTGACTGTATGATCTCAAGTATTATGGTCATAACCAATTAAATTGAGAATTCAATGCTTTCGCATCCAAATGATCTAAGGATACTTAAGTGAATAAATTTTTTTCTGACTTCAAGTTGTGAATCTCTGACACGTCTTCCCTTTGCACTCAGTATGCGTCCTGTGTAAATATATTATGCCCAGTTGATTTTACCAGCAAAGGCATCCCTCCAACTGCATGAGCACGAAGAAACGGGACTCTTTGAAGACTGGGCAAAGAAATATTGAGGTTTTCCGTATACCGCGTCCTCCCAACGTCACCCTCACGTATCGGCGTAGCAGGACATGACGTTGATGTGCCTTGTACGCAGAACATTTTCCGTTCATTGTCGTTTAGATGTTGCGTGACCTCCAGCGTTCGTTGTGGTCTCCACTAACTGAGGCTACCCTCGTACATCGGCATCAAATAGCACTCATGCGTGATCGCCACGTGTGTACTTACAGAGTCTAGGTGATGTTGACCATTATTGCGTACTGCAGCCTAATTTTGTCACTAAACGTTAGTCTTCATTAGGTGCACTAAACCATGAGTGACATTTCACACAACGGCCACTGATGTATTACTGCGCAAAGACATAACTATAGAAGGGAGCTTTTTCGGTTCCTCCTGAAACTCTTCCTTCACTGAGAGTTTGGGAGTAAACGGCGAGTCCTTTGGCCAGGCTAGTAGAACCAGCTGATATATAGCGTACAACGTTCTGTGCTCTGTACAACCCTACCTTTTGTTTTAGTCATGTCTGTGTGATTTTGTATACATGGCCTTCAGTGAGTCCAAGTGCTGAGAATCCACGGAATTTCATAAGTGAAGCTCGGGTGGACCATTTTTAGGCAGCATTTGCTACGCTAGGCTAGCTAGCAGCTAGGAACATCGAACGTCGACCAGATCTCGAAATTTGTCTTGTTCTTCCTGCTAGCTTGCACCTGTAATCTAATACAAATAATATGTGGTGTTTACGGCGATTGCAACGCATCCATTTGCGGGTAATGTTTCCAATGGGCTATGCTAAAGTTAGTTTTATGATAAAGGGAGGCGATAAATCTTTTGGTTCACTATCCGTTTTGCTGTGCATGTCTAGTTCACGGAAGTGTGTAAAGTGAAGAATTTCATATGAAGCGTTAGCTACAGCAACCAGTGAAATAAGCGATTTAATTTCTAATTCAATGTTTGCCAGTTTGCCTAGGGCTCGGGCACTTTTCTTTTGTATGACTGAGGTGCATGAACGTTAACTTAGAGTGCGTTGCCATTTTTATTGCAGTCCTAACCAGTAAATACAATAAATATACAGGCGCGCCACCTGAAACACACGCGAAGAAAGAGGGCGGGTCGTACGAGCGCCTCTACATCCGTGTTCAAGGTTGCACTTCTATAAATTTAGTGAATGTACAGCAACAAGCCCAGATACGAGTATTGCAGTCCTACGCAGTCCCGCACCTATGGTGACCCACGTTGGTGTGTAATATATTTGTTGAAGAGAGGCACATATGTACACATTGTCACACACTCATTGATCCAAGTTGATCCTATGGTTGGTTTCGAACCGTGTTACCTCAGCAAAGCAACCCGCTGCGCTAGCCATTCTACCACAGGCTGCCCAGTGACACAGGTAGCTGGGGGACATACATACATACATACATACATACATACATACATACATACATACATACATACATACATACATACATACATACATACATACATACATACATACATACATACATACATACATACATACATACATACATACATACATACATACATATACAGACAGCTAGACAGACAGATAGACATACAACCCCCTGGAAGTGCGTGAAGTACCCTCAGAATGCTAACGATTCCAAATGTAGTCTCTGTAATGGCATTCGTCCCGTAAAGGACACGTGCAGCGATACTCACATCACAATAACAGCGACAGCAAGAGACACAACTCGGACACTACAGAGACGTGACATCTTAAAGTCGTAAGCTTGCCCTGTTCATAAAGCTGGTACCAAAGTAGATCGCATTTAACTTCGTCTTTATATACTGAGTAGCGGTGACATCAGCTTAGGAACCACGTCAAGAGGCTGCTACTTTATATATTAACGACGTATAGTTCTGTCTTCCACGAAATTTTAAGAGCTAGAGAAGAATTCGAACAACGAATTTCACCTCGTATGTGCAAGAGGTATGCGATGACGTTAAAGAAATTACATAATACCAGGAACCTCTTACAGCTCAATAGAAAGTTTTACCAGCTTTCTGAAAGGCTGCATACATTTATTCTCTGAAGGGTTTTCTTTAGTGCAAAAACATACGGGCATTGCATATGTGCAATAAACCTTTTACAGAAGCGACGAGAGAAGGTTGTGTGCACCAAACATAGTTGGACGAAATGTTTCTTCACGCAGCTAAGGCTTTACCCTCATTGTTCCGAGCGCAAACATCTGCGCTCGGAACAATGAACAATCCAAAAGGGACAAAGATCGAGATATTGGTGTGCGTGTGTGTGCGCGTGTGCGTGCGTGCACGTGTCTGCTTTGTGTGACTTCGTGCATTGGTTGTACTACTGAAGCAAAATTTTACAGCGAAGCTTTGAATACGATTTTAAATTTTTAAGCATGTTAAGGGCCAGATTTTGCGGTTTTCAGAAACACAAACCACTCAGTAATGTTTACTTGGAAAAAAGAAATATATCGGCAATAATAGCCGCAAAGTGCCGTGACTTTTTGAAGTGCGTCAATTAGGGGATAAAATATAATTGCTCAACCCACGTTTTTAACCCGTTAAGAGGCACTATATGAAATTCTTAAGAAGGCTACCCGCTTTTCTGAGAGGACTGAAATATGGCGCAGCATTCATATTTAAATGAATTAAAATACACTCTGTAGGTGGCGTGTACCGAAAATGTGGAGTGAGTATGTTAACTAGGGTCTTGATACATACTGAATACTAGACTTCTGCAAATTTTCATGCCGTATACGAGGCATGCAGTCACTTTTCACTGGTAGCCTACGTGGCACGAGAGCATAGCGTTTATATTTTTATCAAGTAGGAAGCATCTTGTAAGTAACGATTTCATTCTTGTCATTCATATCAGGCGTGCCATGCAGGACGCGCCGATTTGGCGAAACTCGGAATCTTCACGACCCTTGGCGACACCCCAAGATGGAAGACGTAATGGTACCAAGACAATATTTGCCCCTCAGCACGCCTCCAGCTTCATTGGTTTATCTAGATGCACACTGGGTGGCTATCAGCCCGTGGGCGCTGCTTTATGGGCGGTCGACAAAGTGGGGCTCACGTGATCATACCATCGGTGAATGGTCAGTGCCTTATTTCACTTGGCTGTCTTTCCACCAAGCGTACTACATGTACAATTAAGTTATAAATGGAATGTATTTAGTACAATATTTGTAGTCACTTTATTGTGGTTTACAAGCCTTTTAATGTTTACAAGATGTATACTGTATATGTATTAGACTAAGCTGTAATTGATTACGTTTCGCGTTATACCACGAGGCAACGCTGCGGTGACGTCAGCAACGGGAGAGCGTGGTGCCAAAGCAGACAGTGTAAGAAATCGAGGAGGCAGCGTATACAAACTCGTACAACGAACTTGCAGTGCGCGACGTAGTGATCATGCAGACTTGACGATGGCCACTATTCCTTGTACAGTTCTGTTCCTCTGTGTGCAATCTTCCCGTAAGACTGCCAATAGTTTAGGCGGTCTGTAAGATCGCCACTAACTGTTCAATGGCGTAATGCTGAATAAACAACTTGTCCGGTGTTGCTTCTGTGGGACTTCTTGATTCTGTGTTCCCTCTGCGTGACTGTGAGCATCCCGAATATGACATGCAGTATGCAAAATGAAGGCAGCCTAAACTTCAATTTTATTTCCTTAAACACCCCTCACTGGGGGTATTATACATAAGTGGTGGAGTTTGCAAATATTGTTTATTCTAATTAGTGGCCACATGAGTTCCATGAACAATATTAGTAATAAACTTATTAGCAAACGTCGATGAACAGGTGATTTCGGCGATGTGACGAGGCAGGCCGTTCCACTCGGTTGATAATCGGCAAAAGAAAGATGCAGACAAGGTTTTAGTATGGCAGCGTGGACTGTTACTTGCAAGGATGGCGTCGACGATGACTCTCTCAACCAACACAGTGAAGGAGGCAACAACAAACTGCAGATAAGTATATTTGCACTGTTTCATATTTACCATAATAAGATCGCATGAATTAAGTCACTGTCGTAGTAACGAACTGAAAGTCCTGCAGTTTAAAAGGCACTGAGGGACCAATGTGCCTATGTGCTTTCCCATGCATGAGGGCTTGCGAAGATTTAAAATTGATTGCGTTTGCCCGAGTTTCGAAGGCAAGCCACTTCCCCCAGATGGCATATATGCCATAGGCAGAAGCATCGCGGAAAGTGAGCTCGCACCTCCCAAGCCAAAGAAATTTACGTCGGGGTGCCATGCGTCTGCTCTTTAAAAGGAATAATTTGTAGCGTTCTGGAAGAGGTATCCCGACGTAGCCAGGCCGAGCAGCGAATTATCCGGGTGCTTCACGGGCCATGAGAGTGGTAATCTGTGGAGAAAGCAGGAGGAGGCTCTCAACGAACGTTGCCCTGCAAAGAAAAGTGCGACAAGTTGGCGACGGTATTGGTCCGAGCTCGTCGCACAAATCAAACGGGATGCAGTCGTGTCAGAAGCTGGCGCGTAGGTTGCACTGCTATTATAGTTATTTAAGGAAAAAGACGCTGCTGTTATCGGTCTGCCCTACGCTCACAATGTAATGTCTCGTTATCGTTAATTCATTAAATGTTGACCAACTTAGTGCTGCAGGGCCGTGTTGTCATAGTGGCTTTTGTTAGCTTTAATTCATGTTGAATACGTTACAATAAACGATTGAGAACAATTGTTGTGGCGACTAACTTTTTAATTTGGAAATTTTCAAATTACCGCCTCCTTAGACACGTTTAACCCTCAATTTCAGTGGCATAGGTGGTGAAACGCTACAGGGGCTCGGACGGAGGCTGTTGTCATTGATTGGCCGTGAATTTGCCGTCGGCTAGGGGCCTTCACTGTTTCTGAGGTACCCCACGCAAGTAAGTACAGTACTGCGTATGCAGTTCAATTCGATTTGTTCTATCTCTATGGTGAAAGTTCAATCCTTAGACTTCATAAAATCTTCCATTTCCACTCGACTACAGCTAACACCATATGAGTAGTGCCGAAAGCTCCATTAGCGCACAACTGTAGAGCTTGTACTCAACTCAACATCGTACCGTACGGTTTAGCACTGCCATACTTTAAGACTGTTCCGTTAAAACGGAAAGAGTGAGAAGACGATAACATAGAGTTAATGAATGGAACATTACAATGGTACGAACACAAAATTGAAGCAGGATGTAAGGCACCAGGGCAACACGTAGGTAAGTTTTCTGAAATAACAAAGCATCTGATAAATGAAAAACGTGAGTCTGTAACCCAGAAGTACGACAGAATTCATCAAACTGGCAAGGCTAATGGACAGGAAGATTATTAAGGATATTTAAAAAAACAGTATTGGAAAGAGCAACAAAAGAGTGAGGCCCAAACAATGACACGTTCCTTTCCTTCGAGCGCTTCCTAACCTTACGTGAGGCCTCCTTACAGCGAAGGAGCGATGGAGGAAGCAAGCGTACTATGGAAGCTCCCTTCGCCCGTTCTCACGTAAGAAGCGGCTGCCGCATGCCTGGGTTCGAGATTATCGCTTAAAAACTTTACGCTAGCATCATTATTCAATGAAGAAATGTTGTATCGTCGCACAATTTTTAAATTGAAGATCTAATATAGAGATGCGTGGACGCTTTCTTCTAGTTTTGTTTACTAAACGCAAAAAAATACCACATCATAGTGCAAAACTTGATGTGCTCCAGCAACGCTGGCACGCCGGCGTCGTGCAACGCGTAGCAACGCTATCATGCCACACGCGTGACTGAAACGAAGATGCCTGGCAAGACGTACCGTGCTTGCGCTCCTCCGCAGGTGAGCGACAGCGCGCATGCGCAAGTAAGCGTCACGTAGCTAAGCAGTGAGGTGAAGCGCGTGAAGCGCCCGTGCAGGGCCACGAACGCCGTGAGGACGCATGAAGGTAGCTTCGGAGCTACCTTACGCTGAGGAAGCATCAAGGAAGCCTTCACCGAGGGTCCCTCAGTAAGGAAGCTTTCAGAGTGGCACAAGGTGGCCTCACCGCAATGAAGGCTTCCTTACTGAGGTAAGGAACATTTCATTGTTTGGCCCTGAAGAATTCAAGCAGCATGACATTTGTGGAAAGTGACGCTCGAGCTTCATTAAAGCGTGAGATGCTGTTCTTTTCTTTCGCAGGCGTTGAGTCTTCCGTTTTAAATGTATTATATGCCTGCTCATCCATGGTGCAGATTTGGCCGTTCTCTTTGTCTTATCAGGTACAAAGTTACGTAAGCAAAACTAGCACACATTCTTAAACTTGTTCCAAAGAACAGCAGCATCATCGTCAGAGAAGTCGGCTAACTTCTAATGTAAGTAGTCTAAAATGGCAAGATGATCGGCATTCTCAAAATCCATCACTCTTTTAACAACTCGTGTATTATTCGTACATTTGCGAGCGAGTGCAACGCAAACAGATTCGACTTTACGATCGGATAGGCCGGAATGTACAGACACTTCATAGTCATTGAGGCAGCGATGAAGAAAAACCAAATGAGGAATAGACCAAGAAGAGTTGCCTACTCTTGTAGGTTCACTGACAATCTGAGTGAGGTTAATATCAACATAATATCAAATATAGCATTGTCATCGTTGACAGAATGGGCACCTGATAGCAAGCGGTTCCACTCAAGGCTTGGAAGGTTGAAATCTCCAATCCCAATCAACTTATATTTGTTGTAATGAACCATATGATCCCTTAGCTTAACCAGCAGATCCGGCATCGACCCTGGTGGTCTATATACAGCATACAATAAGAAAACATGTCCAAATAGGTTAACCTTAAACACAACATTCAACATCATTTAGGTCTGGAAGAAGAATGGCTTCTATGCCCGATTTGATGACGACAGCGACTCCTCCACCTCTGCTTTGCCTATCTTTGTTTGCGTCGCGAACAGACGCAAAGAAGTGTGCGTCTTTCACCATCGACAAGCAACAACCAAAGAACCTTTATTATCAGAAAGCAGCGGCTTTTATAGACCGCATCACGAGTGCCCCAGCGGCGCTGTAACTGCTGACGCTGCCCAAGCTGGCGAGCTATATTATCGCACATCTTCCTCTCTCTCTTTTTTTTGTAGCCACTTTTGTTACGAAGCTTGAAATCGTTCTGGAGGAACCACACACCTTCCGCTTCGTGTGTGATTGTGACAGAGATCGTTACACTGTCGCGCGCTACTTCTTTCATCATCGCCTATTTCTGGTGATTCCGCTGTCAGTTGCGTTGTTCCTCGGCTGTCTTCTGAACTAGTCGGAGGCAGCGGGACGAGATGAGTGCGATTTCTGCATAGAGAAGTTTCCCCGGAGTCGACCCAGTACGACCTGGGCTCGTCGGTGCTTCCTCGAACAACTCCTTCTCTTTGGAGGTCTACGAGCCATACGTCTGTTCCTTCGGACAGTTCGGACAGATCGCGCACTCCGTGGCGTCGGTCGTAGTCTCTCTTCTGGCGCTGACGCTGCGACCTCTCGAAAGCTGCCAGTTCTTGGAAGTCTGGTGTCCGGGGCTGGAGGCTTTCGCTGGACGTGGGCAGGGCCGTGCGCAGTGGTCTCCCCATGAGCAGCTCGGCGGGGCTGTATGCATTCTTTAGTGGGCTTGCCCTGTAGGCCAGAAGAGTTTTATAAGCGTCAGCAGTTTTCTTTAAGGAGCCCTTGATAATTTTCACGGCGGACTCTGCCATTCCGTTGCTCTGATGATAATGAGGGGGAAGATGTCACGTGTTGAAAGTCGTACTCTGATGCAAACTGAAAATTCAGCGCCGAAGGCTGTTGAGAATTGTGGCCCATTATCAGAAACAACTACTTCCGGAATCCCGTGTCTGGCGAAAATGGATTTGCAGTGGTTTATTACTGCTGAGGAAGTCCGGCTATTCAGCGCTACGATGAATCCGTGATGATCAGCCACCATTTTCCCTCAAGAAAGAATAAATCCATCGCAATGCGCTGCCATGGCCTATCTGGAAACTTAGTCTGTTGCAGAGGCATCTTTCGGTTGGTGCTCTGCTTGAGGCAGCTGTGGCAGTTCTTAACAAGTCGTTCAATGTCCGCGTCAATAGTTGGCCGCCAAACTGAGCTCTTGGAACGTGCCCGGCACTTCTCAATGCCGAAGTGTCCCTCGTGAATTACTTTAAGGACGGCCTGCCGTAGTGTCGATGGGATCACTATCCGAGAGCCGCACATGAGCAGGTTTTCAACAAGGGCAATGTTTTGCCTCACATTCCAGTAATGATTCAGGTCAAACCCAACGTCTCGACGGCTTGGCCAGCCTTGTGTACACAGGTTGATAAGAGCTTGACATACCGGGTCTTGCTCTTGCTCCTGGGCGATAAGCTGTAAACTCGGCGCTGTTACTGGGACTGATGAAGTCACCAATCGCAGATAGCTCTGGATCTCGTCCTCCAGTTCCAGGGATTCCGTTTGTGGAAGAGGTGGCCCAGAAAGCGCGTCCGCCACCGTCAAGTCCCGGCCTGGAACATACACAATGTCATGTGTGTAGCGCATCAGACGCATGCGCATTCTTTGTAACCTCGGTGTTAGTTCGTCAATTCCTTTTGACCCAAACAAAGATACGAGTGGTTTGTGATCTGTCTCGAGGCTAAAGCGCTTTCCTACGAGATAATCACGGAACTTTTCACTAGCCCACACGAGGGCAAGTCCTTCTTTTTCAATTTGGGCGTATCGCCGCTCGGTGGTTGTAAGAGTTCTGGAAGCATAAGAAATCACTTTGAATTGACCGTCTTTTTGCCTTTGGCGCAGGACAGCTCCAAGACCGTATGATGAGGTGTCTGCTGTGACCACTGTTTCCATGTTTGAATCATAGATTCCCAGAACAGGGTCCGATGAAAGAAGAGTCTTCCACTTCTTGAAGGCGGCTTCCTGCGCGGGACCCCACACAAAATCCTGTCTTGAGCTCATCATGGACGAAAGAGGCTGAAGGACTTCCGCCATGCGGGGCACAAAGCGGGCCAGATAATTTGCCATGCCCATCACGCACCGTAACTCTGTCTTGGACGTCGGGTGTGGCATTTCTGTCACCGCGTCAAGCTTTTGCTTATCAGGACGCACTGCGTTGTTCCCGATTGTATGTCCCAAAAATGAAATCTGCGTGACACTGAATTCGCACTTATCTCTGTTCAAGGTAATACCCGCTGTGCGGAGGCGGTTCATCACTGCCCGAAGCAGCTCGTCATGCTGCGCCTGCGTGGCACCCCAAATAAGCACATCGTCCATCTGGCAGACGACTCCCTCCTGTCCTGAAAGAACCTGTCCCATTCGTCTTTGAAAATGTTCGGGGGCCGACTACATTCCGAACGGAAGTCGGTTGAAATAAAATCGTCCGAACGGCGTGATAAAAGTTGTGTATCCTTTGCTCCCTTCACTCAGCGGTATCTGCCAGAAACCCGAGTTCGCGTCGAGTTTCGAAAACGTGCTGGCTCCCCGTAGCATTCCGATGGTGTACTCGACGGCGGGGATGGGATGCCATTCTCGTTGAACGTATCTGTTGAGTTCCGTGAAGTCAACACAGATTCGAACAGCACCCGAGGGTTTAAGAACGACAACCATAGGTGCGCATCATGTAGTAGGCTCGGTGACAGGAGAAATGACGCCTAGTGCTTGCATCCGCTCGAGCTCTTGTCTTGTTTTTTCGAACAAAGGCAGGGGGACTCTACGTGGGGACGACAGCGCGAAAGGCTTTGCTTCCGGGTTCAACTTGAGGTCGTACTCTCCTTTGAAGATCCCCAGTCCCTGGAACCCTTGTGGAAAATCAGATTCGGGGTCCAGTTTCTTCACTACGTTGATTTGTGGTATTACGCAGAGCCTTTCTATCGCTGGTTTCCCAAGAAGAGGGGTTCGGAGGCCTTGAACTACGTACACGTCCTCGCGCCTGCTCGTTCCTGCAAACTATATTCATGGCAGCCATACCAGATATGGCAAGGGATTTACCATCAGGCCCCTGAAGCCGACGCTTTGCTGGTTGAAGTTTTATCGCGGGAAAGATGCGAGTGAAGAGCTCCGCCGGAATGACCATTTCGTCCGCTCCAGTATCTATTTTAAATACCACATTCGAGGATTCAACAAGAATGGGAACTTACCACCTGTAAGCGGATGAATGGGACGCGACTCCGAGGAAGCCTGGTTCCTCGGTCCGGTTTTTGACGTTCCTGACAGCTCTGGTTGAGCGGCAAACCGCTTCAAAGTGTCCTCTTTTGTCGCACTTTCTGCAGACTGCATCTTTCGCTGGACAGGACGCTCGACTGTGCCTGCTTCTTCCGCACCAGCCGCATGGTTTGAGAACGTTGTTTCCACTTTCAGGCGGAGGCGCGTTTTTCCCAACTTGTCGCGTACCGCTCTGGGACTGTATTCGGTGAACTTCCTGTTCTCGCACGCGGTGAATATTTGCCTGCTGTTGGTTGACGGTCTCGTGCTGTCGTGCCACCAACAACGCTTTCTGTAGTTTTAGGCCCGGATCGAGTTGCAGAGCTCTCGAGATCTTACGGTCTTGGAGATCCACCACGAGACGATCTCGAATTAAATCCTTCCGCAGCTCCCCGTAGTCACACGTGGAAGCAAGCGCGTGCAGTGCAGTAGCAAAATCCTCGACGGATTCGCCGTCTTGTTGCGTTCGGGTGTTAAACTTCACCCTTTCATAAATGATGTTCCGTCGAGGAACGAAGTAGGCCTCGTACTCTTGCAGTACGACCTCAAACTTCTGGTCGCCGGGCTCAAGCTTGAACGTTTTGAAGATATCCTCGGCTTGAGGTCCCATTAGATACACCAATGCATCTACTTGACTCTTTTCTGGCTTCCCGTCTAGTCCAGATGCAGTTCGGAAGCGAAGAAATCGCTGTTTCCAGGGAGGCCAGTCGTTGGGCGTTGCGAAGCTGAAGGGCTCGGGTGGAGCAATTTGAAACGAAGCCATCTTACTTGGTCTTTCCTTCTAAGGCACTCGTTGGCGCGTCCGGCGTCTGGCACTGTTTAGTGGGCCCGCAGCGTCGTCGTTTCAGGGCTAGTCTGACGTCCGAGAGCCGCGGTGCCTCGGATCAGCGGGCGTCACTTCTGACACAATGTTTGCGTCGCGAACAGACGCAAAGAAGTGTGCGTCTTTCACCATCGACAAACAACAACCAAAGAACCTTTATTATCAGAAAGCAGCGGCTTTTATAGACCGCATCACGAGTGCCCCAGCGGCGCTGTAACTGCTGACGCTGCCCAAGCTGGCGAGCTATCTTATCGCACAATCTTTACGAAACATTCTGAATGCTAGAGGAATAAGATCATCGTTGCTAATAGAACTGTGGAGCCAAGTTTCAGTAATGACGGTGATGTGTGGGTTATAAGCAAAGGGAACTGTTTCAAGTCGGGTGGTCTTGTTAACAATACTCCGAGCATTTATGTTTAAAAGTCTGACTTGCTTGTCCTGAACGGGTCATGGGAGAGGCGCTTGGGGCGATTTTGAAATTATCCGGCGTTTATGTTTTGTCTCATGCCAGACAAACACGTCATTGTCGATGTGCAACTTATCGTGATGAAGAAACACTTTCTTGCCTTGCAACTTCTCGGATTTCGCACTTAGCCACAACATCTTCCGTCTTTTTAGAGTGGCCGGCGAGTAATCGTCTTGTGTGGAAATATCTGTGCCTTTGAGTTGGGTGACATTTTTAAAAGAAGATTCTTTTTCATTAAAGTCCTGGAAAAAGACTATAGCTAGTCTATCTGTTGTCTTCTTACCTAACCTGTGAATGCGACCAATTGACGCACATTTTATGCCAAGTTTTTCTTCAAAGTTTTCTCGAACTTCTTTGCGTTTAAGGTCGGATCCAGTTTCATTAATGCCTTCAGGTATACCGTAAACAATCAGCTTAGAACGCCTGCTTCTGTCTTCGACGGCGTTGAGCTTACGAGCTTGATGACACACAGAAGTTTGGTACGTACGGAGCGCGTTTTCAAGCTCTTCAAGTGTAACGGTCTTAGTTTTAATTTCAGAAATGTGATCTTGAATAAGCGAGAACTGAGCTCGGATGTCCATAAACATGCTTTCTGTTTTTGTTTTTAAGTCAAGTATTTCTGCTCGTAGGGAAGCCTGACCTTTGTTACCTTTTGTAGTAATTCATTGTTGGACATAGCGCCAGGATTTAATTCAACGTCTCCGCATAAGATGATTTCGAGAACATGACAACACTCCTACGCATCTCAAGACACCGTGGTGGACACGGTAGGACAAGCAAGAAACGACAGTAACTTTTGAGGGAACTATAGTACGAACTAACCTGCATGAAGTAAAAGAATGGCTTGATTAACGCCATGCTCTCGCCAGGCCCAGCGTGCCCACTGAAGGTGTAATGGCGTAGGTAGTCCTTTAAGTAGACGCCAGTTGGTGACGTCATCAATCCCAGGGTGGGAGCGGTCGGTGGCGTAGCTGTACCGTGACTGACAGGATGTAACAGAAAAAAATTTTTCGTCACTGCTGATCGTGGAAACGTCATGCTGCTTGGATGACACGTGGAAGGCAGTTTGTTGATGCAAACACGATGGGTCAACAGCACAGGAGCATAGCGTCGACGTTCCGGTGAAGCAGAGAAAGAATCCCTGCACGAAGTAAATGAGGGCTGGATTAACGCCATGCTCTCGCCATGCCCACCGTGCACACATCCTACAATAATCAACCTTCTTCCTCATTCACCGACCTCAGTCCTTCTTAATCCACCCTAATGGCCCTTAATCCACTTCACCCACCCTTATTACACTTTCATCGATTTTAATCCTCCTTAATACACGTCAATCAATCTTAATACAGTCACTAATCAATCATTAATTAACTTTTCTAATCAGTAATCATCTCTTATACATGGCTGGACAGGTTTTGGTTCGCTTCCGGCCTTCCTTAGGTCACGGGATATTTTCTATACCTCAAAACACGACCTTGAAAGAGAGATCAAAGGCTTTTGCTTAATTAGTCACATGCAGAGGGATGTCACACAAGCAATACTAGATCAGGCGCTCAAAGTAAAGCATCTCACCAGGTGGCAGAAAAATTTTCTGGAGTATAGAACTCACCTCAAAGCTCCTTTACATTAATATATCCCGTTCATACGGCTTTACGAAAAAACAAACTTCCTTATAAAGATTGCCTTCAGCTTTATCGATGCTGTTATCAGCATTTCTCAAAATTTTCAACACCACTGGAGCGTGCAGCTGGCCCAAAATAACGCGCGTTCACAGATTCCTGCTGAGGCCCGTTCGCGGGAGCCCAGGGGAAAAAGTGTGCCGTGCGCAGCCGGCGTGCGAGGAGAATTGAGGAGGAAAACGCCGTGGGTAGGAGAGTGCCACTATTTTCAAATTATCAAGGGGTTTCAAGCGAGGCTAAAGGGCGCACGGGGCGCTCCAGGGGGTGGGGGAGGAGGAGGGGAGAGGAAAGAATATATAAGAGAGAGCGTGCCTATCAGACGGCCTTTCGCGCCATGGACGCGGAAGGTTTAGGAGGTCCCAGTGCGCTCGCCGGTGAACTCCAGCCCGTACTCGCACCGGAAACAGCGGACTCCGAACGGCTAGAACGTCAGCGCTCGCTCACCTGGGAACGCCAGCGCCGTCGTAGAGCGAAGAATAAATCACAAGGGAAAGACAGGAGAACCACAGCTCCGGCATTTCCTCTAATTTCACGAGCGTGGAACTGGCGTTAATATTTATACAATAGCATGAATGAAAGTGTTGTTTGTAAACGCGCTGTGCATATTAGGACACTTGTAACATGCACTTAGTGTCTCTTTAACATCGGAAAATATGCAAGCGGACCTATGCTACTCTTCGACCATGCAAATGAAGAATACAGCACGGCGGCATACATGTCATTGCGCTGTTTGTTTTTCCTATGCGCAAGAATACAGTGCGCTTTCATTAGCTACAAGATGAACGGCGGGCGTAATTTACACTGAAAGGACAAGAAACACAGCAGGAGATTAATAATGCTTGCGCCTATAAACTATACATATGATTGCAATACTTCCCGATTCGAACGTGCCATACACGCATGTTCGATACCACATATTCTTTAACCATGTCGTATATTTGCGTTTACTAATTTACACACAGCTTCTACGGCTTAAGCCTTTGCAAACTCCTGATAGCGCTTTCTCTTGCTCAATACGTGCTAAATAAAGGTGTTTTCCGTGAGCGGAAAAATCCCGCGAATATACGCAAGATTGCCGTGCGACTGGCCGCTCGAGGCACTTTGAGTTCATTCACTGGCTTCTTTCACGCTCGGAAAAACATTTTTATGTAGAACGTATTGAGCAACAGACAACTCTATCGGGAGTTTTTTTTTGTGTCGCTCTACAATGTTCTCATTGACACTTTTCATGTAACTATAATATTTTAGAAGCTTTAGATTAATTATTTACTCTAATGTAAGAAGGAGGAATGCCGAAAATACCTCAAATATCTCCAAGTGACGGCAAACAATGTTACCTTGGTCCTGTCCAGCTATGTAGCATTTGCCAATTTTTAAATCATGGTACATGATAGTTCGGACACCCTGTATGCACGCTCAGCCTCACTCTTCGGGAAGGGCAGCCACCGCTCACACAATGCTGCATTGATAAGTGCGTCAGACACATCTCTCGCAAAGCGGCTCACAGTGTTTTGGTGAAGTACAATGTAACACTCGGCGCCGACGCTTCCCTGAAAGCTCCCAGTCCCGTACAAACGGAGGTGGTAGAGATCTTGCTCTTAGACTGTGAACAAATGAAGTCCCCCGCCTTGCTTTCTCCGCACACGAGGGTCTTCGCCTAGCTCATCACACAGCCAGCGCACTGATGTTTTGGAAGCCGAAAATGACGCTGAAACTCTACGTCGGTGACGTAGACGAACGGGCCCAGATGGTCATATCAACACGTATAGTTACTCTTTTCCCGGGGACTGCATTATCGCTCAGCGCATGACGCGCCCGCATGAATGGAACTTACTGGAATGTTATTGATGGTTCTATGAAAGTCTCTTCTCACTAAAGCTTCTGAGCTTCGATGCGAATTGTGTAGCACTTTCTGGAAGACACGCTTTCACCAGCGATTACTGTGGAAACTTCAATGACTCAGGTGTAAAAGCCGACGCGCTTGACCTGCAGATCACGATCGCAGACTCTATTCGCCGCTATCGTTGTACTTTGAGTGTAACTTGCTTTTGTGGGCACAGGCTCGTTCAATGAAGATTTAAACTATTGACAGTTTCGCTGCTCTGTTTTTCACCGTCACTACTACGTGACAGTATCTACGCTTGCTGACGCTGGATGCGGTGACACAGGCTGCTGCTGCCACCACCATGTTCCCGAGTTCAAATGAGGGGGGGGGGGGTAGAGGGGTGTTGCGATGTACGAGTTTGGCACGAGTTCGCCTGTCGATCAAAACAATAAGTCGCGCCCCGTGCGAGGCATGCAACCCTTGTGCGCGCACCCATGACGGTTGGGCCACGTCCAACCTATTGTTCGGCAACAACGACGCGGAGCTGAACTGAGAGGCATCAACAGACTTGACCGCCGAAATAAAACATGCGCAACTCACTGTCATCGGTGATCTACTGAGCATCACTATCAAAAACAGTGTCGAATTTCGAAGGCTTATGCAAATATCTTCTCGGGCTGTGATGGCCCCACAACACGGTTTCATACCTGCATTGTGGCGAGGTAGCGCACAGCCAATAATTATCGGCACGTCATTGTAGCTGCTTGCAAAGGGTCGATGCGCCGCGGTGGATGATGATGCTGAGGAGTGCAGAGTCTTCTCGAACGGCAACGTATCACAACTGTGGTTTTAGATGGGTGCTCTGTAATAGGTGTTATATCAGAGCCGCAGTGCCGCAAACACGGCCAGCGTCGAGAATCGCTCGCTTTACGAGACCAAGTGCAATGACATTTCTTCATCGCAAGCGCTGAGTATTAAGCAGTTGTCTTCCTCCGTTCGAAGTTTCAGTTGATAACTGCACGCGAGAGCCGTCGCATGCCAAAATGCCATTGCTGCGGTGCCATTACGATATCCATTTGCGATCGCTGTTAGCTCCACGGAGGCAATTCGCAAGCACCTTGAAGTGCATGCACGGCACACTGAAATACTGCGTGCATGCGCACAGAGGCACCTTCCCTGGACAAGCGATGAGAACTGACGAATTGTGTCACTGGGCAGCACACCCTTCGCAATACATCGGGGAGGCTTCGCGCAAGCAGATAAACTAGTCCATTTTCACTATGTGGCGTCATTACGGACCCTAGAGTACCGTAACCCGCCGTTGCTCAGTGGCTATGGTGTTGGGCTGCTGAGCACGAGGTCGCGGGATCGAATCCCGGCCACGACGGCCGCATTTTGATGGGGGCGAAATGCGAAAACACCCGTGTACTTAGATTTAGGTGCGCGTTAAAGAACCGCAGGTGGTCAAAATTTCCGGAGTCCTCCACTACGGCGTGCCTCATAATCAGAAAGTGGTTTTGGCACGTAAAACCACATAATTTTTAGAATACCGTACCGCCATTTTGCAGCGACAGCCATTGCTATCATCGTCATGGATAGAGTGTTGTTTTAGGTTATAAAACGGTGGCCTCAGCGAAGCGCCTGCGGTGAACAGCCATGCCGCGGCACTGCGTTGGTTGCCATTCCAATAATGGACGGAGAAGGGTCAGATCACTGTCATGAGTGAATTTATCGAGAACTAGGGAGTTTCGATGCGAGCGCCATCTCCCGCCGTTCAAGGTGGAGACACCCTTTCGCCATGTCAGCGCCGCACCTTGGCCATATTGCGTCGGAGCTGTTGGAAGCTCGGTCTAGTGGAGGTAAGGAATACCCGTTTTTACAGCTTGAGAAGAGAGAGTCGACTGGCTTCATTCAAAAGTAAAAAGGTTTGCCGAGTGGCAGTGGTGGCGTCCCAGTCTGGCAGTCGCCTCGTTTCCAAGAAAGAGCAGGCGGCAACGACCCCCACGGCGTGGACAACGAAGTGACGGACGGTCGCTACAAGGGCTCGCCCGCTAGAATACCTGGTGCCTAGGCGTGAATGCCGGAAGGAGTGAAGAGTTAATGACCAAGATATACTGGTTTCACGTGGTCGCTCGACACTGTCTCTTAATGATAGAGTGTGTAAGCACGACTGAATGAGGACATAGAAGGAAACCGATACACAGGGACAGCGCTGTCTCTGTGTATTTGTTTCTTTCTACGCCCTCGTTCAGCCCCGCTTACATACTATATCATGGATTCAAACTGACTAACCAGCCAAACGAGTTTTAGCTGTCTCTTTTAGCCGCGAATTTCAATCTTCAAGGTTTTCTCTGAACGTGAAACCGCACGAAAAGGGCCCTCATAGGAAGGAGTCAGTGGAGGCTTGATAGAGTCGCGTCGCAGAAAGACGTGCGCGGTTATATTCATAGTCAGGAAACTAAACACAAGCTGCCCGCATTGGATACGTGGGGGTGTAGATCGAAGTGGGTCGAGCCAAGAATGTAGCCTCTCCAGTACTGCGTGGCCGCTTGCGGAGTGCCTTGCTGAGTGGCGAAAAATTGTCCTGGAACGCGAATTGATGACCCATAGACCATCTCGGATGCAGTGACACCGAAGTCATCCTTCATTGTCGTTCGCCGCCTCCATAGTACTAGGGGTAATGTTTCCACCTCGTGTTGTCTGTCGAGCGTGAGTGTCAATGACGCCTTCAGTTGTCAGTGGCGTCGCTCGACCATTCCACTGCTGTATGTGTGGTAAGCAGTGGTATTATGAAGGTGCGTGCCGAGAAGTTTCGCCAGGGCAGGCAAAAGCAAGCTTTGGAATTGCCGGCCTCGGTCAGTAGCTATGCGCAAAGGGCAACCGTACCGCGACACCCACGCACAAATGCTTCCGCTACTGTTTCGGCCATGATGCCTTGTAGAAGCGTCGCCTCAGGCCACCTTGAGTAGTCGACATACGTGAGGAGGTACCTGAAACCTTGGCAGGGCGGAAGAGGCCCCGCCAAGTGTAAATGCACGTGCTCGAATGGATCTCTGGTGGTCGAAACGGCTGCACCGCTGAACGCGTGTGCCGGGCCACTTTCAGTCTTGACAGGCTTGGCAGATTTTTGCACAGCTTCGAACATCTTTTTTGATCCCTGGCCAGACGAAGCGGTCTTTAATAAACCTGTGTGTTGCTCTGATGCCACGACGGATTCGCCTGTGCAGTGAGTCGAATGTTGACCGCCGAAACTGATGGGGTACGAACGGGCGAGGAGGTGCCTGCGATGTGTCGCACGTGACCACTGTTGTGTAGGGAAGACGCACCCCCGCAAGCTGGAGCGACGAGCCTTTTTGCCGCAACTGGCGCAGCTCGGAGTCGTTTTGCTGGGCGGAGGCTGGATCTTTGAAATCCACGGGGCCAGCAGGCACCGCACCGCTCCACGACAGCGGGTCAGATGTTTGATTTCCATTCCCAGAGATATCGCGGTTGTCCATAGAAAATTTGGAGATAATTGAAAGTGGCCGAAGTTGACGTTCTGAGTATGAGGAACTGTTAATTTTGTAAACGAGGGTCAACGGCTTGTGGCCGGTCAGAATGTTAAAAGCTACAGCTTTCAAGAAAAAAAAAACGGGAATGCTTGACAGCGCAATATATGGCTAACATCTCCCTCCCGAAGGTGCTGTAGCGAGCTTCTGTAGGTTTGAGGCGCTTTGAGAAGAAGCCCAGCGCCCTCCAGTCTATGCCATCGTGCTGCTGCAGTACTGCACTCACTGCTGTGGTCAACGCGTCTGCCATAAGGCGAGTTGGCGCGTCAAGCAACGGATAAATAAGCAACACTGCAGTCGCCAACCGCGCCTTGGCTTCCTGGAAGGAGTGTTCGTGCTCTGAGGACCAATGGAAGGCAAGCGTTTTTCTGGAGTCGCGATGCAGCATGTCGGTAAGAGGCTGAAGAACTTGTGCACAGGGTGGCATGAAGTACCTGCGAAAATTTATGAGCGCCAGAAGCTCGCACAATTTTCGGAAGGAGGTCGGAGAGGAGAAGTCCTCGATTTCCAGCACCCGTGATTCCAGTGGCTTAATGGCTTGGGGGGAAATGCGGTGTCCAAGAAAATCCAAGGCTTCCACACCAAAAATGCATTTCTGGGGCTTTAGGACCAGGCCATGCTCATGCAGTCACTCAAATAGAAGGCGGTGTTCATTCTGCTCTTCGCTACTGCGACTTGCAACGAGAATGCTGTCAAGATAGGCGCAAATGAATGGGAATCCACGTGTAACCTCGTCCGTGAACCTTTGAAAAGTTTGCGCCGCATTCTTCAAACCGTAAGACATACGTGCAAACTCATATAGGCCAACCGTAGTAGTGAATTCTGTCTTCGGAGTGTCGCTCGGTTCGACGGTAATTCGGTGGTACGCGCTCATCAAATCGATCTTGCTGTAAAGTTTGGTTCGTGTGAGACGAGCGCCGAAGACATGTATGTGGATTAGGGGATATTGTTCCGGAGTAGTGATGACATTCGAAGCACGGAAATCCCCACGAGCCCGCCAGTCACCATTGTACTGCTTGGGAACCAGATGGAAAGGTGGCGACTAATTGCTAGAGTAAGGACTAATAGCGCCGAGCTGAAGCATGTGTTTGAAGTCATTGTGGGCGACTTCCAATCTCCATCCAGCAAGCCTCCGCGGCCGGGCGGCAACAGGTGGGCCGATGGTGGTGATATGATGTGTCACCTTGTGTTGCACGGCCAGCGCATCGTTTCGGGGCTTCGTAAGTTTCGGCTACTCAGCAAGTATAGTACGTTGAGACCGGTCGAAACTTGTGGATGGCGGATAAGGAGAGATTGGACTGCAGGCCAAGCACATCAAGGGATCTGACGCTATCGTTTAGGCGTCGATCGCGAACGCCCACATCTAAGTTGAAATGGATGAGGAAGTCTGCTCCCAGTATTGCAAAGCTGACATCGGTGATCACCAACAATCATCTGTGTAATCATCTGTGTATGCCTAGCGTTATGAACGGGAGCCCATACGGCACGATTGCAGTCATGTTTACTGCGTGGAGCATGGGTGTGGACTTGCCGCGTTGACGGTCTGCGGCCGCGCCGGGAACAATAGACAGCTCGGCTCCGGTATTTATGAGGAGGAGGATGCCGGTGATGCGGTCGACCACGAAGAATAGGCGGCTTGCGCGAGGGCCGATGCCGCACGCCGCCGTTAGCGATTGACCGGTGCGTTTTCCATCCACGAACAGGGCTTGTTGCAGTGATTTGCTTGTTTGCGAAAGCTACGGTGGTGCCAGCACAACTGCTGCGGCACAACTGTTTCTAGGTGCATTTCGAGACTGTGAAGCCGAATGGTTGCGCCGAAGTTGGTCGCCAGTCGTCAGCTACCCCTGTGCATTGATAAGGCGGTCGACTGTCTCCTCCACGCGCGAGAGCCGGTCTCCTGGCTCTGAGGCTCTTGCAGCGGCGTTAAGTGGCTGTGCCGAAGACAAGTATTCGCATATGCAGTCACCAAGTACAGCTAGCTGATCGAGACTCATCTCGTCGGAACCAGCCAGTATCATGCGTGTGAACTGTAGGAGGCGCTGCAAGGTCAGCTCGCGCAAAATTGGAAGCTGGCTCTTGTTTGCGGAGTGCTCACCCAGTGACTGACGCAAACAGTGCAGCAGTTGTGGCGTTCGTTGGTCTAGAGGAGCTGTTGGAGCCTACTTTGTGGCAATGGCTCGAGGCGCTGCAGGACCGTGCGTTTCGGTTCGTCGTATGCGCTGACCGAAGGCGTACCTGCTAGCAAGTCGTTTATGGCATCGGCGATGTCCGAGGGTAGCGCAGCGACGTGCAGGCACTTTGCTGTCTGTGAAGTGATGCGCCGGAGTTGAAAGCATGCTTCTACTTACATAAAGCAAACTCAGTCGGGAATTCTTGGGCCCAAAGCTGGAAAGTTGAAGCTCTGCTGCGATGACAGCAGGCGCAATCGAGGCGTCGTCTCTGTCAGCAGGAGTAGCAGCAGCATCGTCCATGGCTATTTTTATGTTAAAAAATAACGTAAATGTCCTGGGTCATCACTTGTTGGGAGCTCTGTCTGGTGGAGGCAAAGAATACACGTTTTGACAGCTTGAGAATTGAGTGTCGATTGGCTTTATTGATAACTAAAAGCATGTTTGCCGAGTGGCAGTGGTGGCGCCCCGGTTGGGCAGCCACCTCGCTTCCAAGAAAGAGCAGGGGGCACTGACCCCCACTGTGACGGATGGTCGCTACAGAGCTGTTGAAGCGGCCGTGCATGGGCTTCCATTAGTGCGCCGCGATCGCCAACTTGACTTTTTGGGCTTGCGATGTGAGATAAAGGGCATGTGACAGTTTTGTCGCTAAAAATTCTCCGTGAAGACCGCTTGCGGCGTACACTTGTGCGCCAACTCAACGGAAAAACGAATCTTAAGCCTTAGATTTTCCAGCGACGCAGAATGCAGAAAAAAGACAAGAACATTGTTCGTCTTAGCCATGATGCTTGAATTTCCGTCTTCGTGTGAAACGGTCTTCAGGAAATTTTCTGATGCCCTAGGTGTTTTCCATGTCAGTCATTTAGTTAAGGTGATGAGAAGCCTGCTAAAACACAGTTTCCAAGAATCGATGCACTGAGCATCCAATTGTTAGGAAAACGTTCTTGAGTAGCGATGCCTTGTTGCGACTCAGAGTTCAACCAAGGGCGAAGATTCTCAGGACCTTGTAAATAAAGTTCTCTGTCTGTCTGTCTGTCTGTCTGTCTGTCTGTCTGTCTGTCTGTCTGTCTGTCTGTCTGTCTGTCTGTCTGTCTGTCTGTCTGTCTGTCTGTCTGTCTGTCTGTCTGTCTGTCTGTCTGTCTGTCTGTCTGTCTGTCTGTCTGTCTGTTGGTGCATGTTTCAGTAAGTCTTTCTTTCGTTTATGTATACACCGAGGTATTTGTGTTATTTTACTACGGGTACGACTTGCCGCTGAACTGATTCCATGTGATCACTCATATCTTAAATATCACAATTTCCGATTTGTGTGTGCTAAACATAAAGCCTCGATTTGTCAATGCGTTGCGGCATGTAATTGCAAGTCTCTATATATACCTTGCATTGTCGGCTAGTAGCACTACGCCGTCCGCATACATCAGTCCCAGGACCTTCTGTTGCATTGTTTGCCTATTACGAATAAAGGATATATCGAACCCTAATTCGCTGTTTTTCGGTTGTCTTTCTGTGTTTTTAGCACAATGCATGAGCAACAATGGAGAGAGAGAGAAAGGCTTAAGTCCTCAGTGAATATCCGCCGCTTCATTACACTTTCAGCCTTCTCATACAATTTGAACCCGGTTGTCTTTATACATCTCTCTCAGCCGCTCCACTAAGCAAGAAACGACACGGATGACTACGCTCAGCCTTGTTCACGGACGAGAAGTAAGGAAAGTGTTGGACGCTATGCTCCCACACGAATGCCATAGCGCTGACATGGATGCAGATGCGTTTACGCAACGCATCGGAGAACCTAGACAGTTCGCACGCGTGCGGATCAGCCAAGAGCAAGACTATGGCCGACTCAGCCCGCTGCCATGCTCACCATAGACAACCTACGAAACGGACAACGCCCATCCTAAGACGGGTACTGTCCGAGAAGCTGTTAAGGTGATACTTCGTACCATATTCAGTACTGCGACGACCGAGTGACGTCACCTAGTGACGTCACCTACCAACAGGTAGCTCCTGTTGCACGAGGCCCCGCCAGCACCGGCCTTGTGTAGTGCGCGTAGTACGCATGAAACTGCACACGTCAGCGAGTGGCTGTGCGAGGTACCTCTAGCATTGGGACGATGCTTCTTTTTAGAGAGAGGCAAATGTCATCCCTCTGTCGATGACAAAGACAACGATGGGAACTGCGGTAGGCTTCGTCTCGCGCGTGGGCCTAGCGGAGATTAGAAGACGAAGAAAACGGCTCTGCACTCGATTACTAAAACATGCTGTGTTTCTGATACGTGCCCCCTTCTCCTATTTTCGTTGCATCGTCACAATATTATCGTGAGTGCCATTTATGTCATATTAATAAGGGCCACTTTCAGTTGGCTTTTTAGTAGTCTTAAGTAGGTTGCCGTGTAATACAGAAATCCCATTCTCCGAGTTTTCTCAGCACCCCTTTAGTTGTCGCGTGAAAGTAGTTGTGCAATGAGTGAATGAAAACCTGACTGTTAAACGGCCAATATAACTATAGTGCCAACATTGCGCCATCTCTCCCTGTTGTCTTCCTGTAGGAATCAGTAGGATTGTTGTCCGGCGGTGGCAGTCACTCACATCGACTGGAAATATAGAGAGCAAGAGCCCAACACTTTGAAAATCGAAGTATCCGTGAGTGCACATTTTTTGGCTTGGTTTGTTGCAGTAATGGAGGTCATAGCGGTGAATTGACACGGACTAGAAAAGCGACAGGACTTGCGCTAACTATCAACTCAGAGTTGATAGCGAACGTCCTGCTGTCTTTCATGTCAATTCATCGCTATATCCCTAATAAGGTATCCGTGAATGAAAGTGAATAGAAATGATTTTTTTTTTGCGGCAAATATAGGTATTCGGGAACAAGCTTTTAGCGCTCTTTCTTGCCTGCAGAAGCACCACATACTTCATGCTAATTTATGGCTTCTACTGACTCTTTAGAATAACGTTTCAAAAATGAGCATTTTTTTTTTAAATTTCGGGGCAACAACCGCACTTCTGGCATAGATTATAGTAGCAGCTTTGCTTTCCGTTAAACTTTTTGGTTTGCAGGTAAAGAAGAACAGGATATAGGTAAATACGCCGCAAGGTGACCTTTCGCCGAAATCCCAACTCATTCGTGTAAACAAAACTCTGATGTCGGTAACAACCCATTAATTGAATGATATTGGTGTTTTGGCCGAAGGCACTAAATTTCGCTGCGCTAACATAAAATATGCAAAAAGTGACTATATATTCCGAAGTTTGCTGTCGCCATCTAAGTTTTCAGGTTACTGCTCTTCGTAAAGCTTCTGAAATTCAAAGTACGGCATATGGCAAAGAAACGAACAATGGCCGTTGCGATGTTTCTCGAGCTTTTAGCTGGAACAACATGTTGCATGAAATGAAACACGTGTCTGATGTATTGGGGAATTCTAAGAAAAACCTGAAAAATAAAAGGATGTTTTCTTCGCACTCAATGAGACCCATTCTTTCTTGTTGAAGCCGAGAGTGCGACAAAATCTCACCTGGTCGTGAGGACACGTGCTATTATGCGTAAGCAGAAAGGTGCAAGCGCAGTTGCGGTCAAAGTACATGTACTTTTTTCTAAGTTAGTTCACTGATAAGAATAGGCGACTACAAGTACAGGGCTCACGGATGCGAATGCGACAGGAAAAGTGTGCAATAGAACACTTAATATGTACATTTACTCGAGGGTACCATCCAACTTTGCAAATAATCTGGTCCGTATGGCGATGTGAGCTCTGATCACGTGCGCGAGCCAAAATTACTCCGATGTCAGACTAACTGCCGACGGTGAAAACGAAACCAAGAATTAGTTAGCCCTAAATTGACACATTACATTCGGAATATATATATATATATATATATATATATATATATATAATAGACGGAGAGAGAGAGAGAATACGTTAGGAAAATCAGGAACTTTCAAAGAAGACTGGAGGAGCATTGAGCATTCCTCGATCGATGTGGACAATAGCAGCATGAGGACTACCTGCAGCGCCTTTGTGGAACATAGTGATGCCAGAAGTCACGAGATAGGTTGCGGCAGCACGCGTGTAGTTACAAAAGAAAAATGGTTTAATCATTGACTTAATATTGACTCGCTCACTGTCCAGACTAATGCGTGAATTTTGAATAGAAACGGCTCAAGTATTAAACCGATTTACTCTCGCACGCTACGTTATCAGGTCAACCGCATATAGCTTGTTGGTGATTGTTCGAATCATTCACTGCGAACATGGATTCCCTGTGGACATGCGTGGACAGCTGGGCCAGTCGGTTGTGAATAACATTATGAAACATCATTCCAGCGTAGAGATAAACACGGAGGAACAGAGAAGGACAACAAGAACGCCAATTGTCCTTCTCTCGTAAAGACTCATAAAAAGGACCCCAAGCAAGCGTTCTTGTTCTCCTTCTCAGCTCGCCCGTGTTTATTTGTGTGCTGGAAAGATGTTTCATAATGCTTCCCTGTGGAGGCCGAGACATGAAGTCATTGTATTTCTTAAACTTGTTCGGTTTCAGATTTTATTTCTCTATTGTTTACTGCTGTAACTAAATTGTTGGGAAAGTTAGTTAAGACATGATACAAATGAGCCACATGCAACACACATCTGTAACCTACTTTCACGCTGCATATAACCCCATGCTCCCTATATCCTCGCCATGGAGAATGATATCAATAACGGCGTGGTACTGTGTTGTAACAGTCATTGTCGATTGTTCTTGTTTTCAGCTGTACTTTCAGGCTAAAGTGGAACATATGGCGCTTTTGGTAGAACGGTAGTAGCTGCGCGCGCCTGCTGGTGTCGTTGAAGCGCAATACGTTATGTCGGGCGCCTGCCCTCTGAATATGTTCGCTTTTGACCTCTGAATGCCGACGAATTGAGATTCGCGTGGAGTTCTTCCCTTTAGCGGCTCGAAACACTCTAGGTACATAACCTCATTGAGGTGGAAATGACAGTTCCTTGCCACAAGAGACACTCGTCAGCCTATTCCTTGAAACATCCTTTATAAATTTCATCTGATACTTTTAACCGTCGGTTCCTTAGGCTTAAAGCCGACCTACATGGAGCGAACCTTCCTGACGAACTTTCGCTGGCGAGCGGCGGTGTTGAACACACATGCAACGAAAAACAGGCGGCCCGTGCCCACCGTTTCTGGACATTAGGGTTTGGTTCGCGGGGGGGCCACCAAGTGACGTAGGGATCTAAACTTTTCAAACTTCCCGCGGTGACGTATGATGACGTCGGTGCAACAAAAATAAGAACATTAAAAGCTATCCCTGCCCCCTGAACTTCACCACAAAGCTTGTCCCACCGGCGTTATCAGTGTTCTTGATAGAGAGTGGCCGGTTGTCGGCTGGAAATTACTTGCCATCTTAAGAACGTTTAGTCGCAGCGAGGCAGACCCAGCGGTGATTGATTGTGGGCTTTTCGGAGGCTTCCCAAAAGGCAGCCACATTTCTTCTCCTTTTTATGCTTTTTACTTCAGCAAAGTCAACGGCTTAAGATAATCGTCAAAAGCACTTAGCGGAACCATTAGCTTGGGCCTAACTGCGATGTCGCCTATTCAAATACATGTAAAACGCAGGCACGCTTTTCTGGGATAACCACTGGGCCGATGTTAATGATTTGCATATGAAAGAGGGTGTTACATTCTGGTGAATGTGAGAAACAGAATATGGAATTAGTTCTGGATGTTCTAAAAAGAATTTTCAGAAGTTGGTAAGCTTGAAAAAGAAATAGAAGCACGAACAAATAAAAGTGAGGCGTGCAGACAGGACACTAGAGAAGTGGACAACACGAACGGCGTTCGTGTTGTCCACTTCTATACTCTTGTGTCCTGTCTGCACGCCTCACTTTTATTTGCATAATGAATCCTTACCAACTAGCTCAGTTTTCTGTCGTTCTAAGAAGCACGAAGCTTACAAATTCATACCTATGCACCTAGAATAGATATCGCAGTTCTGTAGACTGCATCCATGAGAAGACCCAAAGCGGACAAACTTGATATGTCGATTTATATCTAACGCGAATTTGTTACATTGTTTGCAAGGATGTCGCAAAAGTTCTGCTTTCAAATTAGTGGTATTTCTGAGAGTCAAGTATAATATATCAATTTTGTCCGATTTATATGTGCATTTATGTGGAATTGACGAAATTGGGAGATACTTTTTTAACAGATAGCTTCGTTTTTTGAAAATATGCGATTCTTGGAAATTTTTCTGAAGAAATGGACTACTTAAATGAAAATGTGAAACGAAAAATTACTATGTCCTAATTTTTCCTTTAAATGGAACGAACCTGATCAAATTTGGTGCTGTGGTTGCCGTAAAAATGATTTTGCAATTTCCATGTATTTAGACAGGAGCACCGAGCTAAAGCTTGCTCAGTGTCGCGCAGCGCCTACGAGAGACGCCGTCCTGGACGACTTGATTTTCACTTATCGGTTTCATTAAGGTGCCCCATATTATTTCCTTAGCAATTCTGCTGTCCGTAGTGATGGTCGCCCGCAGCAGCTGCAGATCGACCAAAGATGTGGTCAGGTATGAAGATGGACGCATGAGCAAGTTGGTTTTGCACCTTGGGGCAAAAGCTATGACACAATAATGGTTCAAAGTGTTTCTTTGTCGTCGTCCATTAGGATGCTGTGGCCGAAGCTGCTCACAATGTCGCGTCACATTTACTTGTCGCCGGGCCAGGTACACCTTTGGACATGACATATACAATACTTGCATTTAGTTGTCGAAGCAATACCCTGTCCCGGTTATTTACGTGTGTGAAAGATGACCACTAGTTAAGGTTATTGTGCAGTAATACATGCAGGATTTGTCTGTTCTCCATATTGTCTGCCATGTTGCTGTTCAGCCTTTATAATATAGCCGCAATGCAGACTAGCAGGTATCTAGCGCCAGAAAGGCTGCCCACGTACAGAAAGACCTCGCGCACAACCCTTCGCCCTTGCGTTCAAGAGTTGTGCGATTGGCGAAGATATCATTAGGAAATGTTAGCAGTTCGAGGAAGGTGACAGTCGGTACATCAGACGATTTGTTCGCATCCTCATTACGCGAAAATGGGTATCAGCCTTCGAAGAATGACAACGTAGAGTGTATTGTAAATAACGTGATGGGGTCCACGTCTCAAATTTCAGACCTATGACTCACCGTGTAAGTACTCACCCTGTAAGACTGACGACTAAGTATCTCGCTTATTTATGAATTCATCCGATAACTGCCGGGCGCTGGTGTCGGCCATAGGACCTACTGGACCTCTCTTCAACAGTTGCCGATATCGTCCCCTTATTTCCTACCATCGGGTTTAAGCTGAACTCTTTGAACAGCGATTTGTTCCAAAATTTGGCCTCCATGCCAACGTACGCTATGGCTTTTAATCTTTAGGTTTCCTTGATGTTTAACTTAGTGGTGTCCTGAGATTTCCAACGGTTCCACCTTTCCCAATATGCACGCATATTTGTCGGCCTGTTTTCAAATTTTAGGGGATTTTAGATAGACTGATAGATTTTTGATGGGGACCGTAGATCCCGGGTGCACGGGGTCCGCGGGGGGGGGGGGGAGGGGAGGGGAGTGTCATATACGTCTGAAGACACCTGAAAATTTTCGATATGCTCGCCTTCCTCGACTACACCCGCGGGGGGGGGGGGTGCCAGAAGAGCTAAGGTCCCTGGGTGCCAGATGACCTAGCTACGCCACTGTCAACACCTTCTAATTACTGGTATTTATCAAAATATCACTCTATGTGTCAATATAGCCTTGTAGTCAAGGGGCCAGTTCCACCATGGGAACTGTGTCGAAGCTCATATTTCACATGGTAGTACTTATGTCTGCATTAACTGTCACAAAATCACAGTATTTTCTTCTTTAGGCCTTAATCACGTGGTCTTAACATTAGACAGCCATAATATATGCAGCGAAACCCTCATCCTAATACTTCTGTACTTTTCGTTCTGACGTACATATGTTCTAACGTACGCTGTTCCATATGTTACAAAGTACCGAAAATATATGCAATGCGTTCCCCCAGACAGCTGGATCATGGGTGCAAGCCTCTTGAGGATCAATGCACGATTGTTTCCCGTGGCAGAACGCAGCTCATCCGTGAGATATCTGAAGCGCAGATGATCGCGAAATTGGGTGATGCGTGTGTTAGCTTCCCGTCTCTGGCTCTCACAGAAAAAGAATTACGTTACTTGGACGCGGCGTCACATGACACGTAACCATGTTACATGACTTCGCACTTAATTTCCTTGTAAGCGCATGTGCGATCTACGTTGCCTGCCATGTATAAAATGACGCAGTGGCACAATAAACTTCGTTGAAAGTTTGCGCTTGGTGTGTCGTCTTCTTCTTTCACGTCCGTGTCGTTTTTATGTCGCACAATATCATTTAAGCAATGGATTACCAACTTGCCCGGAATGCTGCTCTCTTTAATAGACAGTTTTAGTTTAGCGTTTACAACTGAATGTAAAAACATTCCCTACGTAAAGAAATAGCGTCCTTCTCACTGCGCATGTATGTAACATTATTGGGTTTTTGCGGTTCACGCGTGCTACGATAACGTACGTTATTTGGCGAGTTTAACGTCCGTAATGTTTACGGACGTTAAGAAATAGCGTTTTCGAACATGGCGGCACCCATGGCTCTCGCTTCAGTGTGAATTCTCGTGATGGCTATACGCGCTCACTCGCGCTGATCGCCAGTAACTGTTGAAATGAGCTTTCGCTTTCCCTAAACTCGCCTGAGAGGTTAGTTATGAGTGCGTAGCACGTCCATTTTCTGAGATCGTTCGGCGATTCTGACACCCGTATGCCTTAACGAGACGCGTCCGCATAGCAGCAGCGGGATGGTTGCTCCTGGACCGTCTTAGCTTGGATACGTTTGACACGCGGCACCAGACGGGGCCCCGTTTTATAACGTTTTCTTCGCGGTTGTTTCTCCGTAAGGTAAACTAAACGACTTGAGAGGACACGCACCGTATTGTCCCGCAAATGTGCTTGCGTTTAACGTACGTAAGGCGACAAACGCTATTCTAAAGCTGTGTAATGTAGATATAGCCGGGAACGTGTGCCGCCGAAAGTTCGCTTGGTCACCGAAGCCCTAAATTACGCAATGATGGCGCAGATTTAGCGCATCGCTGGCATCAAGGTAATGAGCTGCCACAGAGGCAAGGAAGATAACAAAGCTGAACAGCTAGGTCGCTGCTCATTGAGCCGTATCGATGGTGACGGTGCCATTGTGACGAAATCTGGGGCGGCGATATATTGACGGCCCAGGCGCCTTTTTTTCTGCGTTTATATCGCTTTCAGTAAGAGATGATGCTGTAAATGCAGTGTCATTCGTTCTTGTCTTGTAGATTTAAACATGGGTTTAAATAAACTCTATATCCTATTCGTCCCCGAGAGGAGGTGTAAGCAGGGAATGCTCGCTCGATCACTCACACACGCATACGCATACGTACGCACGCACACTCGCACAAAGCTACATAGCTACCACACATGTTCGTCGGCATACACAATTACACGTGCCCACGCATGCAAACACGCACAATAATAGCGAGCTTTAGTTTAGGGGACGCAAGCGGCTTGCGTACGCAAGAACTAGGGGCCACGGTTCTGCGCATGCGCAGACCCCTATGTCTGGGTCTGCGCACGCACAGTAACGTCGCCCCTAGTTCTTGTGTACGCAAGCCGCTATCGTCTCCTAAACCAAAACTCTCTAACTTACGCACGCACGCACACACGCACAAACGCGCGTTGCTAGCATGCGCATACACGCACTCGTGCACATGCAGATTCAAATACGGAGACGCAAGCACACGCGCATGCGCAAATACAAGTACACGCACGCACGCTCGAGGTGCGCCTGGATGCATACAACCTAACTCTCCCTCCCTGCTGCCTCACGAAAACATGCGCGTGTAAACAGACTGAATGGCACTCGCTCTGCAACCACCTCTGAAACTCCAGCTGTAATAAATCGCTTTACTATTGAAATTCGGTGCTTCTTCAAGTCAACGTGCCCTCTGCCGAGAAGGTACAAACCATTTTATCCTGTTTTGTGACGTAACCGTCCATCCCTGAACAAAAAAACTGCTTTAACGCACGAGAAATGTTCCGACAAGTGCTATAATGCATATGTTGTTAGAAGGAACTATCCACTCAGAGCAGTCAGTTGAAACTTGTTGATACTCACCCGACATATTGAAATAGAATTTTGTAAAACTTTCCACATTAAGTTACGGATGTGCATTGTCTTGAAATTGCGCAGAATGGTGAACGTGCAATCTCCAGAATTCCTGAGTATGTCCGTGCTACGAGGCACGATAGTTTTTTTTACTTTTTTTAACGTAACACAAAGACATGCGCGTATTTGTTGTTATGTTGGCCAAGAAATAAAATATGATTAAAAAGGGCGACTTAACGACTGAGCAACACATTGGTACTGTTTAGGAAGGAAAAATAGCAAACATAATATGTGAGGGGCACCACTGAAAAACCAAAACCGAAACAAAATCTTGAATTTTGTGATGCGTCCATCTAGTGGGAGAATGTGGAACTAAGTCCTATTTGGTTTTTAAAAAAGAAGCTAACAGCGCGGAGCACGGTATTGTACCGCTGCCAGCATGACGCGGGACGTTGGTGCGATTAAACGACTCGGCCACGGCTTCCAACGCTTCCGGAACGATAAGCTTGGGTTTATCAAGATACAACGTGAGTTTGCATGACTGTTTCAAAAATAGCTTTTGGGATCAGTGTTATACCATGTGTAGAGAGTCGAGACAGGCATCAATCGAAAGCTGAGTATCCGCGCTACATACGATGCAACGGCTATTACGATAGCAGCTGTAGTGTTATCACATCTATAGTTTTCGTCTTGGAAGTCGAGTACACATTTTCGTCGTTTTAATAGGCTTCCATTGCTGAATCTTTAACTGCTTTGGAAACAAAATTCTAGCTCTCCACAGCATGATCGCTGCATTTGTCTCGTGTGGATTGTAGTCTAGTATACTCGTATACCGTCACCGGCCTTTTTCAATAATCGACTTGCACTTTTCATTATTCGCGAAATACCAGCTCGTTCCATCGAAAACGCGCTTGCTTTATGCTGCGGCCGCTTGCGGTGCTAATTGGTACGCGTCCAGAAAAGCTGGATATTTCCGCCACAGTGATTTAGTTGCTAGAATCGCCGCGGTTCATTACAAAGCTAAAACAAGTACACTTTTGTTTTTACAGGCACACCATTATTTACTGGCGACATGGGAATGGCTTATTATTAGGATTCTACGCCAACTTGAGAACTTTAACTTTTTTTCCACCGTGCCTAGACCGCAGAAGGCGGACGAACTGCTCCAGTTGCTAACACTGTGCTGCGGTAATCGTGATCGGGTGCCGAGTCGGCGAGGCTTGAAAACTCTAGTGCCAAATTTTCATACGAGCTAATTGCTGAACAATATCATGAACACCAGAAAGGAATGTATCAGTGCGGCAAGGAAGGGATAGGCTGTGATTTTAACTATTGCTGACAAAGCCATGGTACGCATGCAGCGCCTTCTGCTCAAGTTGTTACTTTTGATAAAAGAGCAGGACAAAAAGAAAAGGAGGTTCGGGTGCATCGAGTACGGCACAAGAAAAGGTCAAAAGGAGAGTATGACACGGCGGTGAGTATGAGCTTGCGTAGTTTCACGCATTCTTGCCTGTGTACTATAGTCCTCCAACCTGCGTGGATTGTTTTTCAAGGCACCGATTTGCAGCTTCTTGAAAGCTATCTACCGTATGCTGCGTTTTTTGTGACCCCAGATCGCGTGGACGCTGTGCAATAGTAATAACGAGCTACGTAATACGTTCGAAGACTGAAACAAGCCGGCTAACTGATTCGTCGGCGCGCAAACGGAATTTTTTTTTGCCCCCGAAACCATTGCTCGGTTTGTTCTGATGTTGCATGCTAGGAGACCGTGTGGGGCCGAGCGAGGAGGGGACAAGGTACACAAGAAAAAAAACAAGGACGAGCACTTACTGCCAACTAACATTTTATTGTCTAATATAAGGTGTTATATAGAAAGTCTCATGGAAAACCAACTAGACCTAGCCACCACCCTTCTATGTGGCGTGCAAGAAATTAGTAGGAATTTGCTATCGGAGCGTCCTTATTTTTCGCACGCGCTATACACGTTCGTAAGAACGGCTACACCATGCGACTTGAAGCTATTTGTCATGTTAGTCTGTCTGTCACCTGTAGAGAACATGGGAATTTTGCGTGCTAGTCGGCAAAATCTTAAATTCCAAAGCGATCCGCAGTGCTCGTGCGGAACTGGGATTGTTCACTACATCTAAATGCAGAAGCATTACTTCTAAATGCACTTGGAAACGCTCCCTTAATAAGCAGGGGCTGCGGGGAAAGAAATGAGTGTTCAGTTTGTCCAAAACATCCAATCAGCAACAAATGCTAGAAGAAATTATTTGACTGTTCGTCCTAAGGCGGCCTCAAAGCTCCCACAATATCTAAATGGGAACAAGGCCACAAAATGACTCCGCTGGTCTCCCATGCTTCGTCGTCGTCCAATTTAAAATGGCAGGTTTGATTAGGAAAGCAACTTTAACAGTTTTTTTTTGCACTCGCAGAATGTGCCCCCTAATCGCATGCAAGCAGATCCTGTGTTTAGAAGTGCTCATAGTCATGATCTTTTTTTTTTAGCTTCAGGTGTTGAAAGATGATGCGGCTTTATTCTTCAAGCATTACCGCATGACGCTCCAAAAATTTGATGAGCTACATCGCATCGTGCGGAAGCAGTTAACGAAAGTGTTCCTTTGTCGAAAACTTTTGTGTTCTAAAGAGAGGCTAGCCATCACTCTCTGGCATAGGCGGGAAGCTTTAATTCTTCCGGGGGGAGGGGGAAGGCTGGGGCCCGAGCAGCTTTCCGAACCCCGTATATATATATATATATATATATATATATATATATATATATATGTATCTTTATTAGCTTTAATAACAGTTGCAGTTGAAGAAACTTCGCATGACCTCAACTAATTTTCACTGAACACCTCATAGTAGGAAACAGCTCAATTTCAGCTCGGTGATGTAATCTTCCTTCGTTAAATTGTTGTATGCTTGTCTATCTCTAATACTGCTTCACTTTCCGGAGAAAGTACAGCACCCGTCTCTCTTCTTTTCTGTTAGTCCGAGTATAGGCGCTGCTGCGCGTGACTGCTGCTGATTCGGATTTCGCATGAATCCACCGTCACCTCATTTCGGCTAGTGAGTGAATTATACAGTGTCCCGACTATCACGCAGCAAGAAAGAGCAACTGCGTTACTCGAAGGAAACCTAGTGCATATTATTTCCAGTAGAGTGGAGTAGCGGCCAGTAATTCTTTCGCTACTGAGATTTAATTAGGAAATTATAATTGCTTATCTTACTCGAGAAGTACTGCCGTAATTATCAAAATGTCAATGTTCTATTTGTAGGCACCCCCAAATGCCATCTAACTGCGGTGTTTTCAGCGACGTACTAATTGCGTACAATTTTTTCTGTGTGGTTAAAGAAACACTAAGAAAAATGAAAAAAAATACCACGTTAGTGCACTCCTCCCCGCATCCATAAGGCAGCGTCCTCAAATAGGCTGATTGAAAGGAACTGCTTTGCCTATCGCGAACCCGAAGAGACAGCGCATCACTTTGATGATGGTACGGAAGGAGCACCAACAACAGGTTTGCAGCTTCGCAGCTATTTCTTCCCCTAATTTCTGCATCGCACATATTGTCCGTCTCTCAAGGCCTACTGATGACATTAATAATAAAAGCGCCTTCATAGCGCGGCCGAAGCACCGCTCTGACCATGCACGAAACGTGAAAAGCAATGGAATAGGCATAGAAGGTTTCGAAATCCCGGCTCTGCTCGCACAGCATCGAAAAAGTGCAATAAACAGGCGGGGAAATGACTCACGTGTAGAGAAAAGGCAAAATTGATGTGTTTACGAAGGTAAATGTACCACTTCTAAATAAGCCCAATTGGCAATTGGGACGTCAGTACAAGGAGGAGGAGGAATAAACTTTATTTGAGGACAGAAGATTTGAGATCTAGGCCTCTCTACCCAGATGAAGGTCTCGAGCCCTTGGGCCCTGACGGCATCTTCGGTCTCCTGGATTGCCTTGAGTTGATCTTCCAGTGCACAGCTGAGCAACGCGGTCTCCGACTGCTCCCTGGTCTCGTGTATATTATTCTGTGTGGGTGTCCAAGGACAAACCCAAACCATATGTTGTAGGACCGCCCTTTTTTGACAGAATCTGCACCTATCCGTGTAATGGTCTGGGTAGTAGCGGTGGTAGGCCACCGGGTTCGGATATGTATCTGTTTGTAAGAGGTGCCATGCAGTCGCTTTCCGTCTACTCAGCGAGGAGTGTGCCAGGGGAAATGGGCCCTTCCCAATTTCTAGTGTTTGGTGAACTCGTTAAAGCTGGTTATCCGGTTTCTCTCCGTTCCCAGTATTTGCATGTCACCTGCTCGGCCCGTCAGTTCTCCAGCCAGGTTGTGCGTTATTTCGTTCCCGGAGAGGGAGGAGTGTGTGGGTGCCTATATAATGTGAACGTCTCGATCTTCACGAAAAATCCAGGCAACATCTTCTCTGGGGTTTATATTGACACGTCTACTTATATTTATCGGGCGACCACGTTTCGCCGCCTAACAAATGTTATCGCACGGCGCGGGACGCGCCTGCATGTATCCGAAGTTTCTGGAAAGTTATCGATGCTTTATCCGCTGTCTGTTGTCGCCGAACTTTGTGTTATGTAATTTCATCGCCTGGCGCGAATGGTGCAGAACTTTGTGGAAGGCACGCGGGTCCCAATGATTAGTCTGGAACATTCGACGACTGCTGTATAAAAGCCGACGCGCTTGACCCGCCGATCAGATTTTCGACGATCGCCGACAGTGTTCACCGCTATCGTTGAGTTATAAGTGTAGCCTGTCTTAAGGGCACAGGTTCACCCAATAAAAGTTAGTTTTGTCATTCACATTATTGCTACTGTGTTATTCAACGTCACCACCACGTGACATCTGGTGGAGGTGCTTTACGTTCGTGTACCGGACGCCCCCGACAAGCCCTAATCCAAGCCCGGACCGTAAAGACAACACCAGCGCCGTCCCGGAGCATCGAGCAATCCGCGGGCTACAGCAGCTGCCCCCGGAACACTGAATTCTACCAGAGACGACCAAGAAGATCGTCAGAGAAGTTCGTCCAGAGACGACCAAGAAGACAGCATCAATGGCAGCCGGAGCAGCCCCAATAGTTCTGCAGCAGCCCAGGGAGCCACCGACTTTCCGGGGTTCCACATTTGAGGACCCCGAAAGCTGGCTGGAGACGTATGAGAGGGTCGCTACGTTTAACAGTTGGGACAGCGACGACAAGCTGCGGTATGTCTATTTCGCATTGGAAGACGCTGCCAGGACCTGGTTCGAGAAGCCACCTTAACGACGTGGGACCTGTTCTGCAGCGGCTTCTTGCAAACCTTTACAAGCGTCGTGCGAAAAGAGCGAGCCCAAGCACTACTAGAAACCAGAGTGCAGCTGATAACGAGACGATCGCGATCTTCACGGAGGAGATGGCCCGTCTTTTCCGTCACGCCGACATGGAAATGTCGGAGGAGAAAAAAGTCCGGTTCCTGATGCGGGGCGCCAAGCAAGAACTTTTCGCCGGACTTATTCGTAACCCGCCAAAGACCGTAGGTGAGTTTTCTGCAGAGGCATCGACGATCGAGAAAACTCTGGAGATGCGCACCCGGCAATATAACCGCGAGGGGCTCACGCCGCAGTACGCCATCCAAGGGCTGGGTTCCGACGATCTGCAAGAGACCATCAGGGCCATTGTGCGCGAAGAACTGCGCAAGGTCCTGCCTTCGTCGCAGCCTCAAGTGGCCTCGATCGACGACGTCGTGAAAGATGAGGTTCAACGATCACTTACAGTTCCTGAGGTGCAATCTCGGTTACCGCAGCCCCAGCCAGGAGCGATGACCTACGCCGCCGTCGCACGCCGTCAAGGCCCCCTCCGCGACCAAGCCAGGGCCCTGTAACGCCGCAATTCCGTCGACCGCCGCCGCCACCACCACCACGCCCACCCGTCGCCCAGCGCACGTACGCGAGGAAGACGGACATTTCGCGGGCACCCGACCATCGCTCGTTCTACTATCACTGCGGAGAAGCCGGCGATGTGTATCGCCGATGCCCATACTGCGTCTTGGGAGTGAGAGGGTTCGCCGTCAACGCGCCGCGTCCACAGCTAGGAGAGCGCCCACGTGACACCGCCGACTACCTCGCCGCTACTCAATGGAGACCGCGACGACCGTCCCGTTCGCCGTCACCAGGCCGCTACCAGTCGCCGCAGCGCCGTCCATACACTGGCCCAGCCGGGGCCGCTCTGCGAGCCCATATCCGGAAAACTAAAAGCAGCAACCGATGGAGGTGCGGTTGCTGTTCGTCGAACTGACGAAAATCCTCCGCCGCCGACGAAGACGACGAAGAAACCATCTCGACGACCTAATGACGACACGCCGCCGTCCCGACGAAGTCAGGAAGCCAAGACTACACCGACGAAAGACGACTTGACGACGCGACGTTCCCGCTTCAGTTCAACACGATGCAGCCATGATCCGAAGCCAAGACCCAACTGCAACGCCAGACAAAGACAGACCGACCTCGACGTGCTTCTCGACGGCCACGCGGTCACTGCCTTAGTCGACACAGGGGCCGATTACTCCGTAATGAGTGGACACATCGCCGCCCAGTTGAAGAAGGTTAAGATTGCATGGGAGGGCCCCCAAATTCGGACCGCTCGAGGACACCTCATTACGCCGACTGGAATCTGCACGGCAAGAATTACCATTTATGACCGGACTTACCCTGCCACCTTCGTTATCCGCCAACAGTGTTCACGAGACGTCATTCTCGGCATGGACTTCCTGAACCAACACAGCGCAATCATCGACCTGAAGTCGAAATCGATAACGCTTTCGCAAGATCAAGCAATACCATCGGAGAGCTTTCGTGGTCACCACACCTTGAGTGTGCTCGAAGATCAAGTGAGCATCTCGCCGCGCTCCAGCATTGTTATTTCCGTCGGCACCGAAACACCCGCTGACGAGAGGGCGTCATCGAGGGCGACCAGCATCCCCTACTCGACCGTCAAATTTGCGTCGCAAGAGGGATCGCTCGACATCACGGAGGGAAAGCGGAAGTGATGCTAACCAACTTCAGCCAAGAGTTCAACCACATCAGCAAGGACACGACAATCGCGTACATCGAGGAAATTCTGGAAACGAGCAATGCCTTTGTCCTCTCAGATTCTGCCGCAACTACCCCGCCAACCATAGTCCCCGAACCAGACTTCGACGTAAATCCAAGTCTCCCCATGAGCAAGCAGCAACAGCTCAGAAGTCTTCTCCGTCGATACAAAGACTGCTTTTCGACGTCGTCGAGGATTCCACAAACACCAGTTGCAAAGCACCGCATCATAGCCGAAGACTACGCTCGACCACTCCGCCAGAGCCCTTACCGAGTTTCGACGCGAGAACGTGAAGCTATTAGGCAACAAGTCGACGAAATGCTGCGCGACGACGTCATCCAGCCATCGATAAGCCCGTGGCCATCTCCTGTTGTCCTGGTGAAGAAAAAGGACGGAACTCTTCGTTTCTGCCTCGATTGTCATCGACTGAACAAGATCACGAAGAACGACGTATACCCCCTTCCGCGGATAGACGACGCATTGGATCGGCTCTGCAACGCTAAATACTTCTCGTCGATGGAGCTCAAGTCTGGCTACTGGCAAATAGAAGTCGACGAGAGAGGTCGCGAAAAGAAGACCGCCTTCATCACGCCAGACGGCCTCTACGAGTTCAAGGTCATGCCTTTCGGACTGTGCTCGGCGCGTGCAACATTTCAGCGCGTCATGGACACGGTGTTAGCAGGATTGAAGTGGCAGACGTGTCTTGTTTACTTGGATCTCGTCGTTGTCTTCGCCGAAAATTTCGGCGACCACCTTAGGCGGCTTGCGACAGTATTAGAGGCCATCAAATCATCCGGGCTCACTCTGAAGCCGGAAAAGTGCCGCTTCGCTTACGATGAGCTTCTGTTCCTAGGCCACGTCATCAGCAAATCCGGAGTACGCCCCGACACGCAGAAAACAGCTGCCATCGCAAAGTTCCCGCAGCCCACCGACAAGAAGGCAGTGCGTAGATTCCTTGGCATGTGTGCCTACTACAGGCGCTCTGTCAAGGACTTTTCACCCATCGCTGAGCCGCTAACGTATCTAACCAAATCTGATGCCGAGTTCAAGTGGCAAACGCCGCAGGCCGACGCATTTCAAGAACTAAAACGACGCATGCAGTCGCCGCCGGTACTTGCACATTTTGACGAAGACGCCGATACCGAAATCCACACTGACGCCAGTAGCCTAGGTCTCGGTGCCGTCCTAGTCCAGAAGAAAGACAGCCATGAACGAGTCATATCTTATGCTAGTCGGTCGCTGTCAAAAGCGGAAGGCAATTATTCTACGACTGAAACAGAATGCATCGCCATCATTTGGGCAACAGCAAAATTCCACCCTTACATATATGGCAAGCCATTCAAAGTCGTCAGCGACCATCACGCGTTGTGTTGGCTAGCTAACTTAAAGGACCCTTCAGGACGGCTGGCGCGGTGGAGTCTCAGACTACAAGAATACGACATCACTGTAACCTACAAGTCCGCACGAAAACACTCAGATGCCGATTGCCTATCACGCGCCCCCATTGACCCGCCGCCACAAGATGACGAGGATGACGATGCCTTCCTTGGAATAATAAGCGCGGAAGACTTCACTGAACAGCAACGAGCAGACCCGGAACTAAAATGCCTCATTGAATATTTGGAAGGGCACACCGACGTTGTCCCTAGGGCATTTCAGCGCGGATTATCTACGTTCACGCTTCAAAACAACGTACTCGTGAAGAACTTCTCACCAGTCCGCGCCAACTACCTTCTTGTTGTTCCGTCGGCGCTGCGTCCAGAAGTACTGCACGCCCTACATGACGGTTCGACTGCTGGGCACCTCGGTTTCTCCCGGACGCTATCGAGGATACAAGAAAGGTATTACTGGCCGCGCCGAACCGCCGATGTCGCCCGTTACGTCAAGACATTCCGCGACTGTCAGCTATGCAAGACACCACCGACAAGACCAGCGGGATTACTACAGCCGATCAAGCCTCCTTACCGACCTTTTCAGCAGATGGGGATGGACTTGTTGGGACCGTTTCCGACATCAGCTTGCGGAAATAAGTGGATCGTCATGGCGACGGCCTATCTCACCCGCTTCGCTGAAACTAAAGCTCTACCGAAAGGCAGCGCAGCCGAAGTGGCGAAATTTTTCTTTGAGAACATCTTGCTGTGATATGGTGCTCCAGAAATCCTCATCACCGACAGATGAACGGCTTTTACAGCAGAGCTCACCCAAGCAATTCTGCAATACAGCCAGACAAGCCACAGGAGGACAACTGTCTACCACCCGCAGACGAGTGTTCTCACGGAGCGCCTCAACAAGACCCTCGCCGACATGCTAGCAATGTACGTCGACGTCGAGCACAAAACGTGGGACGCGGTCCTGCCGTACGTAACCTTTGCTTACAACACGGCGGTGCAAGAAACAACACAGATCCCGCCGTTTAAGCTGGTTTACGACAGGAACCCGACGATGACGCTCGACGCCATGCTGTCGCACGTCACTGACGAAGAGAATGTTGACGTCGCTAGCTATCTCCAGCGCGCCGAAGAAGCCCGACAGCTCGCCCGCCTACGGATCGACAACCAGCAGCCTACAGACAGCCGACACTACAACCTCCGACGACGCTTCGTCGAGTACCAGCCCCGTGACCGTGTTTGGGTTTGGACACCGATATGCCGACGAGGAATCAGTGAGAAACTACTTCGAAGCTATTTCGCACCCTACAAGGTCATTCGACGTATTGGCGTAGTGGACTATGAGGTCGTACCCGATGGCATTTCGCATTCACAGCGGCGCCGCACACGATCTGAAGTGGTCCACGTGGTGTGTCTTAAACCCTTTTTCGGGCGCTGACGAACTTTCCTTATGTTGTTTTCTTTGCTACGAGTGTTTCTTTATTACTTTCGTTTGGTTGCAGCATCGGGTCGATGCTTTTTTAAGAGGGGTGGTATTGACACGTGTACTTATCTTTATCGGGTGACCACGTTTCGCCGCCTAACAAATGTTATCGCACTGCGCAGGACGCGCCTGCATGTATCCGAAGTTTCTGGAAAGTTATCGATGCTTCTATCCGCTGTCTGTTGTCGCCGAACCTTTTGTTATCTAATTCCATCGCCTGACGCGAATGATGTAGAACTTTGTGGAAGGCACGCGGGTCCCAACGATTAGTCTGGAACATTCGACGACTGCTGTGTAAAAGCAGACGCGCTTGACCCGCCGATCAGATTTTCGACGATCGCCGACCGTGTTCGCCGCTAGCGTTGAGCTATAAGTGTAGCCTGTTTTGTGGGCACAGGTTCGCCCGATGAAAGTTAGTTTTGTCGTTCACAGTATTGCTAATGTATTATTCAACGTCACCACCACGTGACAATAGGAATGATGCGCAAGCATTTCATAGCACAGACGTGGTGTTCCGCGGTATTATGCTGGTGCGTTTCGTAGAATTGCGAGAACGACTACGAAAGACCGTGAAACGGAGAAGCACGGTTGCAATAGCGAACTGTTAAGTGAGACCTGCACGAAACGACGTAGAAGAGGCGAGTACAAGCAACGTTCACTGGTGTTGTAGATAGCCTGCAGCGGTGGTGGACGTGTGATGAAAGGTCGATGGAGATGTAGCAAATGAAGGAAATATGTGCAACATTTTTAGGCACACTGAACCATTATGAACCGTGATCAACCGTGCTCCTGCGGCGGCTACGTCTGGCGCGGCGGCGCGGCCCATATATTGAAACCGATCTGTGAAAGCCGCAGAGTGCAGCATGGGAGCTGCAGTTCAGCTGCAGATTGCAGTTCGTGAGCGATTAAGGTAAACTTAATCGCTGCTGAGGGCGCTATGTTGAAAACGATCGTCTTACCGGGTGGACGGAGGGACATTTCTGTCTTTTCGTAAGGATAGACATGCTTACCCATTTATAACCATCAGAATTCAGTGTGCATGCCCTTATTGTCTATGGATTCGTAAGCGCCATTTAAGACCACCTGCTGACTAAAGGACGTGTCCAAATAGGTGTCCTGGAGCTACGCGTTACTGAGTCCGCTTTATTGCATGTTCTGTGCATGGTTTTCTTGACTGACGCTGGAATTTTACGGCAGACATCCTTTACTCTTACCTTGAGCTCAATTGAAGTCCGTCTGGATCATGTATCACTATCTCTCGCATAACCCAAAAGAAAGAAATTTAGTGAAGAGAGGTCAGGTGATCTAGCCGGCCGATTTGCAGGCCCATGCTTTCCAATCAACTACGCATGAAAAGCCGCATCTAGCCAGTTTTGTGCTCGGCTGCTGCTGTGTGCTGATGCCACCTCTTGCTGATACCACAAAAGTGGAAGATTTGACAGCGGAACTTCGCTGGGAAACTCATCTATCACTCGCTCAATGATTTCGTCCACGTAACACTGTCCAGTCATTGTGTGATCGAAGATGGGACCGATTGTAGCACCGGTATAAATTCCGCACCACACGTTGAACGACCACTAGCACTCGTGCCGAGTGCGCTTTACCCAGTATGGATTGTAGTCACTCCAATAGTGTACATTATGCAAATTGGCCTGGCCATTTCTGGAAAAATTGGCTGCCTCTACGCACACGATGTTGCTCGAACAGTCCGGATACTCATCACTTTTGTGAGGACCCAATTCGAGAAATGCAGATGATTCTACAGGTCCCTATCTTCCAAGCATTCGTGCAGATTAAGGTGGTACGGGTGAAAGACCTAGTCATTTAAACTCCTCCAAACTGATGACTTGGAAATTGACACTCGGGCGGCCATGCCACGCACGCTAATATGATGATTTGAGGCCATAAATGCTAAAACATCCGTGCGTAGGCTAGGACTCAAAGATGGAGTCCTCCGCCGCTGTTCCTAAAACTACCGGTTTGTCTCAGGTTTTAATAATTTCAGATTACAGTCGATGCGTTTCGTCTACAGCCGCACTACCGTGGCTGCTATATATTTGTGGCCTTTCCCTTGTTGTCATTTGAAGCTCCTAAAGCAAGGATCATGTTTTCCTTCTGCTCATTAGAGAAAGACATGCCGACTTGGATGACACAAATCGCACCTTTAAACATTTGCACTGACGTCAATTTGGTTTTGTGGTGATACGTCTTGTTGCAAAAATAAAGAAAAAAAATTCCAACCGTACACTTTATCTGCATTAAGACAACAGGGGCACCATCGGAGATCTTTGTTTGATACGCGTTCTGTTTGGTTGCTGCAACGTCACAAAATGGCAGTATGCAAAATTTCTGAGAATGGGGCGGAGAGAGCAGTCAATCGGCAAGCGGAGAACTCCCCGCAAGTTCACTTCCCTCGTTTGTCGTCTGCTTGCAGACACTATACTACAGAACGAAATGTTTCTCGCCTTCCAATGAATGAAATCTTTATCTAAAAAATGTATTATTTTTTTCTTCTCAAGCGTTAACACGTTTTCAAATAGTGGTACGTTTGACTACTACAATTTAGAACTATTAGTTTCTCTGCGTCGTCCCTAGGTGGTGTTGTGCTCACCGAGGAGAAAAAAAAAATAAATGACGGGAGCAGTCGCGCACTTTTCAAGAGGCAGCAACAACATTTCAGTGGCTTGCTGCTACCGATGATGGGGTCGATTTCGCTGTAGAACCAATGCACTATTTGTTTAGAGAAACGAAAGCGACGCCGGAATTTGCGTTCTGCCATTTCTTCAAACACGTTTCGCACCGCCACCCGGTCTCCCTCCTCCTCGAGCAACGCCAGCGCAACAACCTAAGTTCCCAACGCAAGCGCCATTTTTTCCAAATAAACCATGGATTGGATCCGAACATGCTATTCAGCTGCCGAAGTCACCGTTTGGATCCCATCCAATCCACCAGACGCGCCATGCGAAGCCGGTCTCGTAAGCGATGATCGCTCCAAACTTCCGAACTCCCGCCGGGTTCGGCGCCTAGCAGACGAAATGCTCGGTGGGAGGATGATTGACAGGAGCGTCTCGTTATTTTGACGTCACCAAAAATGTAACCGCGGCTGGCGACGTCGGCGCGGAGTAGGCCAATCGCGCGCGCCGGTAACTGAACGAACGCGCCGAACAACCATCTCCGATCGCACCCCAGCTATAACATCTTGTTTCCAACTAGCCCCAAACGCGCCGTGTTACTTCGGCCGGGACGCGGCAGATAAGGCACTAGTTCGATCACGATGTTTTTCTTCATTTCGTTCTGGCTAACTCAGACTCAGCTTGTTCGAGGGCGCTGCTTTAGGATGTGGGTAGGAGCACAGTCAAGTGGTGTTTTTCATATTTCGCTGGGTTTATTTATCAGTCGGAAAAAATTAGTACCCAATTAGCACGTCGCTGAAAATACCGCACTCAGATGTCCCTTGGCTGTAGCTACAAATGCCTCGTTGATAATTCGATAATTAGGATAGTGCGTCTCGAGTTAGTAATTCATTACAATTACCTAATTAAACCTCAGTAATTATCAAAGTACTGGCAGCTACTGCACTGTACCGCGAACAATAGGCAGTAGGTTTTCTTCGAGTAACGCAATTGCTCTTTTTTTAACATCTGGGTGCATAAAAGTTAATTGGGGCACCTTGTATATATTTATGACCTGTGCGTGCAAGTGACGTTGTTTCCATCCCTAAAAAATGTTGTAAATTATAAGAAGAGTTTTTTCCGTTTCTTCATGAGTCGTTAGCCTTGCTTACTGGAAAGAGAAGCGACACTGAGACGCATCGCTGCTGCGATACTTGAAAGACACGGGACTTTCTGACAAATTGTGACAGTACACTGTGTGGCATAGGACGGTACGGTGACACTGCGTAAGACTAGGAATGCTTTTGTGGGCTGCGTGACAGTGCCCACAGAAATAGTTCGTGTCTACGTGCGTGTGTGTGCTTAGGTTTTTTTTCCTTTCTTTTTTATCCTTCTTTCTTTCTCACCTATTGCATCCCCTTTCCCCTCCCCCAGTACAGGGTAGCCAACCGGAGATAATCTCTGGTTAACCTCCCTGTCTTTCCTTTGCCTTTCTCTCTCTGAGACACATCATGCACGTGAATTTTAAACGCTTTTGATAAAAGACTCTGTGAAGGGTCACTGAAGTCTGCATGTTCTTTGTAGGGTCAAAAAAGTGCGCAAGGCAATTCGGAACGAGGTGAACATACAACATATTCATTCTCAAGACATAGGCTATCCATACCTTAAGAAATAATTTTTAATTGTCTATACCTCCTTCTCTTTCAAAGTTATAATAATCTTCCTCTGTGTATATTTAAATATGTTGTGTATGTGCATGGTGTTTACAGTGGAACTTTAAAACAATGTTGAAGTGAGAAAATACGGATAAAGCAGCCGCCGCTGGTGCTTCTAATGCGCGTGTCCTCCTATTGTCATGATTTGCAGAAATGAAGCAAAAGTATGAATTAAAAGCCGCGCACATCCGGGCCAACAATGATGCAGTAAGCCGTTAGCCACAATACTATATTAATTAAGAAAGGTCGAAGCTAGTCAAAAGAAACCTCAAATTATGTGGGTGACAACACTCTGGTAATGCCATATTATTTTTGTGTATGTGGGGGGGGGGGTCTCTGCACCCTGTGGAAAACTCAGGAGGGGGCTCGGGCCCCTGAGGCTCCCCGTAGTCAGCGCCTGTGCCCTCAGGTACAGTAAGACTCTTAGTAATATGGCTCGTTTTTGAGGATTTAATGTGTGCAATGACCTTTACTTTTTATACAGGTAGCTCTAGTCTTGAAGCGCTGTGAAAGATATAGCACAGGCCTTCAGGAATGGCATCGAGACATGCAAAACTGTAATTGAACACCTAAATGAACGCTACATGTCGGTAAATATGTATGTGCTGGAACACTGATTTACATGAAGTGTGTGCAAATGTTCGAAAGTTAAAAAAAATTCAATATCCTGTTATTGAAATTGATGAATGTTGGAGATTGTGTACACTCAATATAGTTCGAAACAATTTGAATAATGCTTTCAGATTTGTGAATGAATTTCGAATATTTGCCAGAAAATTTGAATAAGTCCTGCTTTTGTTTTCTTCGACTTAGATGTCATGCAGCCTGCTCCCTTAAGCTGCCTACGCAGCATCGAAGGCTCGCCTCCGCAACAGACCTGTTGCCTGTACGTCCAGCCTCTGACGCCTTTCCTAATACATAGCTGCCATTTCTGTAAGGTATTGAAATGCAAGTCTTGTTTTTCTTGTGAACATCAGCATAAAAGAACAATTTTCCACATGACGGTAAGGTTACCATACTAGTGGGTTTCGTACTTGTTACTGTCGCTTGTAGTGGTCGCTTGTCGCTGCTGCTTCGCTTCATTACGCCAGCGTTCCTACAGCGAGTTTACCGTCAGAGAGATATGTTCATGTTTGGCTTTGCGCATGACACCAAGTTTGTTGATTTAACAAGGAAGCGAAGGTTTACTGTAATGCATACTGGCGATGACAGGTACAGGTGCTTAATTATAGCTGTCGGGTAATTTGCTGTCACAATCACTGATTCCCTTTGCGGACGAAATTGCGAATTTTTTTACTGTTATCAGCTCCTTTCACAATAATACGCTGACGTAGAGACTAGGAGAATTCCTTTTATCTTTGGGCGGAGTTGAAATTATTACAGCTCGTTTCTGATGACTGTAGCTCAGCAAACTTGTACAAAGCCACAAGCAAGCGAAGTTGCTGTTAGAACCAGCAGATTGCTGTAAAAGTGAAGGTTGTTGACATGCACATGGTGAATAGTATTTTTCGTACATATTTCTAACACGTTTCGTTGCATACTTTACAGCCATGCTTTGTTCCTGCCATCAGCCTGGTGCACGGAGTAAGACATTTAGGAGGTGAAACTCCCGTCAGCGCGAGCGAGTGCGGGCGACCAGATAAGGTCACAATTGTTGTATGCGCCGACGGGGCGGTATACAGTGGGGGCGCCATGCGGCGAGTCATAGAAGCCCCAGCGAAAAAAAAAATTCAGCGCCCTGGCAGGCGGCTCCGGCGTGCTCTCAACGGCGGTAATTTCTTTCCAGGCCGCCAGGCGCCGCAAGCACGATAACGGCTCCACGGGCTTGTGACCTTTTCTGGTCGCCCCAAACAGCGGAGTTTTCACTCCTAAATGTTTCTTGCTCCGTGGCCTGGTGTCAGTTTGGGTCGACATCGTTCTTCGTTGATGATCAGCACAAAAACAAGCCCTTCTTAGTACTTCTGATCTTAATGATTGCATTTAATTAATTGTGCAGTCGCCAAGGTACCTCTGACGGCTTCAGACATATTTGGCTGCGACCACGGAAAGTTCGCATTCAGCTTCTGTTTATTTGCACAGAGGGCTTCGAGACTGCGAACACTCAGGGTGAATTTCTATCTGTGACCACTCATGTACAACAAGTATCTTGTAGCTTCTAGTAACTGTGAAATCAGTTTGGTTTTGTGGTGAAGCAAGTATCTTGTAACTGCATTTGTACCTGTTTATTCTCCACTAATGCTCGTGTCTGCAACTGATTAAATGACAGTTTAATAATTTCACTAATGCCAAGTGTATCTATCAATACTTTAGTAATAATACTGTGTGCCACCACAGGAGAAGGCCCACAGAACGTCTGGAGTAGGCTTCCTTCATGGCTGAGACACCTGTGAACTTTCCAGCATATATTGCATTTATGTGCCTGCGACCGTTGAAGTTAGCCGGCCAGCCGTAGGCCTCCTACTAACTTTCTTTGTAATCCCACCCTTGCAGAAGGCTTTTAAAATTTACTTACTGGCCGAGGTGCACCTGCAAAATATTAGCTCAAATGAAGTAGTCTGCCACTACACGAAAGTGTCAATGTTTGCTCTTGTGACCTTTCCCAGAATTTGTTATGGATACTAAGCGCATTTGCTATATATAAAGGGATAATCATACAGCAGCTGTTTGTTTCTATATATGACCACGCAACTAGTCTCAAGTAATTTCGTTAGGGCCTCATTTAGTTGTGACGTCTTTAGCACAGCTGGTTTTAATGTGTGTAACTACTAATTATGACCTAGAGAAAGGCTCTGACAACTTAAAGTGGCTAACATATCTTAACTCTTCAGCAAATTTTGTATATATGTACCTGCGACCATGAAAGTGAGCCCGCAGCAAGCATAATGGTAACTTCTGTAGTGGCCCCACTGCGAATTCTTAAATATTCTTGCTACCCAAAGGGCATTGGTGAAGAATTTAGTTGATGCTCACTTTTACTAATCATGGCGCATCATAAGTAAGTCCTAGTGGCTGAGCTTGTACGATGAAGTTATCGAATTTTTTTTTGCATTGATGCGCTTTACTGAAAACTGCTGAGTGTATTTGAGAGTTCAACTTTTGATATTCCTCCACCTGTGTTATTGGAGTAAATGCTGTATTTTTATTGAGATTGTCAAATGATTCAGCAGCCTGCAGGACTTAGTTCTGTAGATTCGTTCCTGTTAGCCCAATAAAGTAGAGCTTGCATGTCTATATGTTTTGATTTAATGCAGTTTGATCAAGTGGTATGTAATGTATTGGCTTACCATAGCAGGGAATTACGTGCACAAAGCTTAGCAGAAGTGCAGCCTTCTTTGGCATGTTTTGAGATGCGGTTGGCTGTATTCCTGGCCTGTCTCCTGGTGCTTAATCTTTTACGTGACAAAAATATTTGGTCGCCGTATTGGACCGGTGAAATGGATCTTCAAGAGCCATGCAGTTCCTTTTCATCATTGCCCCATACGCCAACACAAAGCCGAGCCAAGCATTGTTAATGGTATGTAAAATGCAGTAAGCCTGCTGCACTGCTAGGGCACATAATGAGGAACGTCCCTATAATGTTAACTTATAATCAGTATGCACGTCCTGTGGATATCCTAAAGCCAAAACCAAATGTCCCACAAGCGTCCTTTAAGGACAGGTAACACACGATGTTCCAGAGGCGTCCTACATCCTGGCAAATATGTCGTTAGAACGTTTTCGGGATTAGGCAATATGAATAATCCATATTTAGACATCTGTTGGACGACCAAATAGCCCATTATGACGTTCGTGGGACGTTTCTGTGAACGTCTATTCGCGTGCATGGTACGATCCCATGGACATCCAAGAATGATCCACATGTTCTTTACGTATGTCCTATGGACGTTTGAATGTACCGCTTCGGATCTCTGCTGGACATTTCTAGGACGTTGGTGATCCAATGGTTCGCACCTCGGCTTTGGTTTTCTTTAGATTAAGCGACCGAACGTCCTTCCCCTGGCACGATATGCAAGCGAGGAGCGAGGGAGGGCGAAGTACCGGTACGGCTATGTCTGCGCCGCTCACGCGAATGCTCTTCTTTGTGCAGGTGCTACTCCCTTCGCTTTCGTGCCCGTGGTTTTCAAGAAGTTGGCAAGGCATATCTTTGAAACCTGCGTCATCGGCCGAGGAATCTTCGCTCGTCTGTTCTTCTTGGGAAGCCGCTGAAAGAACCAACATCTGTGACGGAACGGACACCACCGCCACTCTTGGACTTTGTCCGATACCAGTCAACGAACCTTGGAACGTCGCTTACCGCCTAGACAGTCCTCTCTCTCCCTGTGATCTTTGTTTTCCCCTTTCTCATTTCACCGGTGTAGGGTAGCCAACCGGACGTTATTCTGGTTAACCTCCCTGCCTTCTACTTTTCTCTTCCCTCCAGCGGAACATCAGTCTGCCTCTGGGGCGTGGTACCGGTACGGCTATGGCTGCGCCGCTCACGCGAATGCTCTTCTTTGTGCAGGTCAGTCAGAATGCAACGTGCGATGCTTATTCTATTGTCATTCTGCCGGTACCACCCCCAGTGCTTTTTGCGAGTGTAAGAGCTCATGCCTGTCGCTTTCGACCTGTGTTTTGTAGGCGTTATCGGTTCAAGTTGCTACGCCACTTCGCATTTGACTTTTTGTTGTTACTTGTATGTGGTGACGTCGAGATGAACCCTGGCCCTGACGATACAGTTCTTAACCGTCTTTTAGACGGAAAAAAGGAAATTAAGGAAAAACTTGGTGCTATTGAAAAACACCAAGCCGAAAGTAACTCTGCCATATCAGACCTAAACGAACGTATGACTAAATTAGAAACAACGCTTACTAAACTTGACGAACTGCACAGCGTCGTAAAGGGATCCAAACAGATTTGCGAAGTGCAACAAGCTGAGCTAAAGGCGCTTGTAGATAAGGTTGATGACCTTGAAAACCGCAGTAGGAGGTGCAATTTAATTTTTTATGGTGTGAAAGATGATGAACACGAAACGTATGAAAAGGCTGAGGAACGTATCTTAGAAATTTGTCAGTCGAAGCTTCAATGTGAAAACGTATCGATAGAGAGAGCACATCGTCTTGGAAGGCATAATCCTAATAAAAAGGGGCCAATAATGGTGAAGTTTCCTTCGTTTAAGGAAAAGCAGGCAGTGTTATCAAGCGCGAGGAAATTAAAGGGCTCAGACATTAGTATTTCAGAGGACTTTTCTGAGAGCGTGCGCAAAAAGCGGAAACGATTGTGGGATTATGCTAAGGCGAATCAAGTGAATACTGACAAAGTAAACCTCAAGTTCACTACTCTTTACATAAATAAGGTAAAATACGTCTATAATGAATCCCTGGACCAAGTTGTACAAGCAGACTGACAGGAACTGAAGGCGGATGGGTCGGTGCTTTCTTTTCTTATTGTGAATTGCAGAAGCATAAGAAATAAGGGTGATGAATTTTCTAGCCTCGTTGATATGTCTAGACCAACTGTCGTTCTTGGATCTGAATCCTGGCTCGATGCTGACGTTGAGGATAATGAAGTATTTCCCAGGGGCTTTGTTTTTTACCGTAAGGACCGAAATCGTTTCGGGGACGGCGTTTTTATTTTAGTGGATGCGACAATGTGCTCCCGGGAAATTGATATTGAATGCAGTCAACGCGAAATGTTGTGGGTAGAGATTAGATTGAAGAACGGCAGGTCATTATCGGTATGTTCGTTCTATCGCCCACCAGGAAGCAAAGCTAGTATTCTAGGTGAGCTTACCGCCGCAATGGAAACAGTGAGCACCAATTATCTAGTTATAGGCGGTGATTTTAATCTTCCAGAAATCAATTGGTCTCTGGCAGATCCCGCTTCCAGCGCTTGCAACCAGTCAAGTAAAGAAATGTTGAAGGTATGTCGCCTCTTCGAGCTAACACAACTAGTTCTAGAGCCCACACGAGCAAAAAATGCTTTAGATTTATTTTTCACTAACACGCCAGAGGCGGTGCGTTCTACAGTAGTGCTGGCGAGCATAAGCGACCACCAAGCTGCATTGTGCGATATGAATTTGCAGTATGTGAGAGCTGCTAACAGTGGTCCACGGCGTATCTATAGCTATCAAAAAGCACGTGTAAGTGAAATGACCCCGGCTCTAGATTCCTACTATGATGTAGTTGAGACACAGGCTGAATTCATGAATATGGAAGAATTATGCGAAGTACTTAAGAACAAGTTGCTCGAGATGGGTGAAAGATATGTCCCATCATGGGTTATGACTGCGCGGCGTAGCAAAAGTAAGCCGTGGTGTTCTCGACACGTGAAATGCAAGGCCAGGCAGAGAGCTCACGTTTACGCTGCTTATAAAAAAACCCTTCGTCGAAGCTTAAAGGTAAACTCAAAAACAAAACTGAAGAGATGAAGGTAGCTACGCAGACAGCCAAAGATAAATACTTTAGCACGTTCCACCTGCGTATACAGAAAATACCGAAAGAACTGTGGCAATTCTTTAAAATGAACAGTAAAGATGTATTATCAATACCTGCTCTTGATAGCGACGGTGCTACCATCCATAACGAAATTGAAAAAGCCGAGTGCTTTATCTCGTTTTTCAGTTCTGTGTATGCTGCTCGTGTTGACACTCAAAACACTGTGGCGCGATCCACCCAAGTGGTGGGTGAGCCCATGGACGATATCGTGATCGACCAACGAGGAATAGAGGCAGCTCTCAGAACATTGAATCCGTCTAAAGCAACTGGTCCTGACGCTTTGTCACCAGCACTGCTTTCTTTGTGCCCACGGGAGGTATCCAAATATCCGTGTGTAATCTTTACTAAATCGTTACTAGAAATATCTTTACCAGATGACTGGAAACTTGCCAATGTCGTCCCTGTGCATAAAGGTGGATCGCGAAGTAGTGTTTTGAATTACCGGCCTATCTCGCTTACTAGCGTTGCATGTAAGATACTTGAGCATGTGCTTTACAGTAATGTTATGAGCCACATGAACGTGCACTCTTTGCTCAGCCCCCAGCAGCATGGATTTCGCAGTGGATTTTCGTGTGCAACACAGTTGCTGAGCTGACGCATGATTTATCAGGAGCTTTGGATAAGGGTTTTTCTGTTGACTGTTTGTTTCTAGATTTTAAGAAGGCGTTCGATGGTTGTCCCTCACTCTTATAGAAAAATTGGAAATATATAATATAAACAGTACGGTTGTTAGCTGGATAAAAGAATACTTAAATTTAAGAAAACAAAAAGTTGTGCTTAAGGGCAAAACACCCCGTAAAGTTGATGTGCCCTCTGCAGTGCCTCAAGGATCAGTCATAGGACCACTTTTATTTCTTATCTATATAAATGATATTTGCTCCGGTATTTCATCGCAAATCAGGCTATTTGCCGATGAGTGTGTTTTGTACAGGACTATTCATACTACCCATGACTGCAATGTTTTACAAAACGACCTGTACAAGGTAAATGAGTGGTGCAACAAGTGGCACGTGCACATTAACATGAAAAAAAAACCATTCATATGCGTTTATCGAGGAAAAGAACCCCAGATGACTTCTGTTACTCTTTAAATTCAACCATGATAATATCGGTTCAGCAGCACAAACATCTCGGCGTTTATTTCGCACCTGTTCTTTCTTGGAGCCGTCACATTGATCATATCACAAGTAAAGCATGCCGCATTCTAGGTTTCCTGTGCAGAAATGCAGAAAAGTTGCCACTGGAGATAAAGGTATCATTGTACAAATCAAATGTCCGATCTGTTCTGGATTATGCGTGTACAGTGTGGGATCCGTGGACGGCACGTGACGTGAACAGTTTAGAAGGAATTCAAAGCATTGCCGTTCGTTTTGTTCATTCAAATTACACTAGGAATTTCAGTGTTTCAAGAGCAAAAGAAAGCCTCAGTTGGGAGCCACTGCAGCAACGCAGGAAATATCTCAGACTGAAACTCTTTCATAACATATTCCACTCTAGAACAGGTATAAATCCCGGGAAATATTTTTCCAAGCCTGATTACGTTTCTCTACGGCTGGACCATGAAAAAAAGGTTAAAGAAATAGCCTGCAAAACTGAAGCGTTTAAAATGCCATTTTTCCCCAGAACCATAAGCCAATTTAACAAGCTGCCATCCGATGTCGCAATGATTCTATCAAATGATGTATTTTCATACCCTATACGTCCACTGAAGTAAGATAGTGTTTTTGTGTTTTGGTGTGTATGTGCGAGTATGAAAGCATTCCGGGTATATGTTTTGTTTTGCCTGCTTTATTTATTGGTTCTTTGTTTCCTTCTCCCCCCCCCCCCCCGCTGTAATGCCTACGGGTGCTGTGGGTATTGTGATAAATAAATAAGTAAATAAATAAATAAAAAGAGGAAGCGCAGCGTATGCCACTTGGCAGAGCGTAGCCCTCTAGTGAGCGACGCACGAAGCGCATCTTACGCGCCTTCTGGTGGTGACGTCTGAGCATGTGACAAGCGCGCGCGCAGCTGTTGCGAACGAGCGAGTGGGCAGGTTAGCACCGGGAGAGGAGAATAAAGAGGGAGTGACGTCACAATAAAGAGAGAGCGACGTCACATCCACTCTGCTAGGCAGATGTTAGCCTATGCCAGGCAACTGTTTTCCATTAATCAGCTAGTTAAATATCATGCGACCATATGGTTTTTGACGTCATTAGCGACGTCGTTACTTCAGCTTTCTATTCGGGGTTACCAGGAATTTCACCAAAGTTGTGCTCACGTGGCGGGTCTCTAAAATCTACGATTCTGTGCTTCAGTGCGCAGTAATCAGTGATTCCTAATTTATTCCTATTATTCCAGACACTTCAGTAACTCAACTTGTATAAAATATGATCCACTCATGTCATCTACGTATAATGAAACCATGAATTTCGTACTCTACAATTTTTTTCTTATGTATCTCGAATTTTTTCTCCATCGTCCGCGGAGGTGAACCGGTAGTGCCGCACAATATACAACAGACGGCAGTCTTGAACGGCACACGATGCTCGTGCCACTAAACATCTTAACTGAGATAACGTGGGGAAACCTCGTTATATATTCGCAAGATGTCGCAAATGTGCCTCTTTAAGGCTCCAAAATTCCCTGCTTTATTTAAACATATGCTTCGTATTTTTTTGTGCGAACAGGTACATCGAGCAGGCACGCTTGTGGCACCATTAAAGATATTGAAATTTCATAGAAAGGTGCAATCTGGTCACCTACTCTGGTCATGTTAGCTACAACCCCTTCAGCGAGCCCTTCCTTTCCGTTCTGTCTTGTCCTGAAACGAATGAACGGCTATGTGCGTACCATCGAAGGTATTTTGGTGTAACTGTGCGACATACTTTCTGAGTTCATGGAGTCACAGCTGTAAGGCGCACATTTAGCACGAGTATAACGGCGGCCTCCCATCCTTAAAACAAAGGCTGGTTAAGACAGTTAAGAAGGCGCTTTAATCATGGCGATGCCTCGTGCGCCTAATCGCCACAATTTCTTGTATCTATGCAGCCGCTGAGAGTCTTTCCAGCTGTACAGCACTGGTTACGCAGAACAAAGCGTGCATTCTATTTTAGTAGGAAGGACAAAGCACGACAAGTGCACTTTTTTGTAGGCATGAACTGAAAAAAAAAAATGACGAAGCACAATGGGTGACGTTCTAGGGCGGAAAAGGCAAGAAAATCTGTAGATGCATAATGGGCACTGGAAAGCATTATTCATCTGGGTATTTCGATTATCAAGCACATGAGCGTAAAAAGAAATTTAATGTATTGCGTCACGCAAGCACCCTAAGCAATAAGTTACCCAATTCATGTGTGGAATACTAAAGCTTTGGCCACCAAAATAATGAAAGTAATTTAGAACATAATACACAAATGAAATACTGAGTTGAGCCGTTATCACTCACGGGCAGCACGCGTAGTACAGGCTCTAAGCTGTTTACTGCGGCTCCTGACGACTTGAATTACCACTGAAAAATGTTCTTTTTTCAAGATTTCGACTTCTGACTCAGATGGATCCTTGCGTTTTTTACGCGCTGTTCGATGTTTCTGCTAATTTAGGAAACTTCCGTTGCGCGCGAACTGCAGTACCCTGCGTTTTAGAAGTTAAATTTATATTTCAGGCGTGCTGATGCTTCGCTTTCACTGAAGTTTCACAATAATGTTGTATTATTTAGTCCGCGTGATTATGTAAGTCACCTTGTTCTGTTGTTTGCAGGGTAGTCTTATCCTTTGCTTGGTGCTTGATTCCTAAACCAGGCCACGTCTCCCACAGCTCAATTATCCAATGGTGTAGTTGGTTTGTCACAATGATTTCTACTTTTTTGCACGCAAACATGGCAGGCGAAACTACCTACTGTATTACTGCAGAATGCGAACCATAATAGGATACAATTTTGCAGAGACATTTGTGTAAGAGAAAGGGAGATGTAAGCGCTAAACCTTATGCTAATATTGTTAAAATAAAAGCGGAGGTTGCCGACACAGCCATTCCAAAGCAGTTTATTATCGAACAAAGCTGCCACTGGTGCCCGCAGTGTCTGCCTAAATATAACGCCAGTAGGTCTCTTGTATGGGCTATGTGCAAAATAGGAGGGCATCTGTTATCTAATCAAGCAATACCTTGTCTTAGTAGCGCACAACTGCTATGAAAACTTCTTAGAATTATTCCACTTTCTCATCATCATCATCATCATCATCATTATCATCATCATCATCCTAATTTAGGTGCACTGCAGTAGGAAGGCCTATCCTAGCGTTCTGCATTTACCCCCGTCTGGCGCTCGCTGATTCCAACTTGCGCCTGCAGATTTTCTAATTTCCTCACCCCGCCTAATTTTCCGCCGTCTTCAACTGCATTTGTCTTCGCTTGGTAACTATGCTATAGGTCTAATGGTTCATCGGTTATCTACCGTAGGCATCACATGGCCGGCCCAGCTCCATTATAGAGCGCAGCTCTTAGGCGCCCGCTCCTGCGGCGAGCGTCGTCGTCGGCGTAACTGAGCGAACGAGCACAGCGAAAGATGAAAGCGAACGCGGAGCGCAGAGCAGAGGGAAAAACTCGAGAAAGAAAGCGGAGGAGGAGGGTGCAGCGGAACCATAAGGCGTAACGCCTCCGTGACTGCTGGTATCTGTGCTGAATCAATGCTAGTTAGTGCCAGCATAGAATCAGTGCTAGCATAGCACAGCACATGGTAGCATATAATCAGTGCTAGCATAGAATCTATGCTAGTTATGCCTTTTCATAATCTCTTAAAGCCATATAGAGAGGTTTATTGAATTCCGCAGATTTCTCAATTGCTTGATTGAACACGTGAATGTAATTCATTGTTAAATATCCCTTTCTGAAATCAGCCTGTTCGTTTGGTTGATTGAAGTGTTGACTTGATTTTATTGGAAGATATCTTGGTGAATATTTTCTAGAATTCTCAAAGCAAGCTAGTAGGCCTATAATTATTAAATTCTTGAAAGTCTCACTTTTAATCGATTATAATGTTGGCATTCTTCTAGCTGTGTCATACATATTAAGTGATGAGGCATCGCTTCCAAAGGGTGGCGAGCTTTCTAAGCGTACTACCTCCTCGTGTTTTGGTTAAATAGACTGTTATTCCATCTGCTCCTGCCGCTTTTTCCCGCGACATGTCCTGCATGGCCATTCTGACTTCCTCGCTAGTTATGCAAGCAGTTTCTGTATGCTGTGCATGACCACTTCGAATGAAGGTAGTGTGGCTGATCTGGCTACTGTACATGTAAGTATAGAATTCTTCTGCTACATTTATTGCATCATCGAAATTGCTGGTAAAATAACGTTGCTTATATTACACTGCATGCTTCTTGTGTTGTCTCATGCAAAGTTTTCACCTTACTAATCTCACACTGCCATCATTCTTTACTGCTTCCTCATTATCCCACGTTATAATTGCGAATTTCTCTTACTTTCTTTTTGTTAATAGCTTTTGACAGTTAAGCGATTTCTATCTGGTCGCTTTAGTAAGACACTTTCATGCTTTGTCGTTTCTTTATCAGCTCATTTGTAACTTGGGAGAGGTTACCCCCCATTCAATTGCTGCTTCTGAAGTGAGGCAAGTTAGGTTGCATTCATTACCTTTATGTTATTTTCACCTTCCGCTTCTAAAGCTGCATATTTATTCGCGAGCACCAGACTGAATTTGTCTGCTTTTGTCCTTGCTGTAACTAGGTTGGGCTGTCTCTCTGTTCAAATTGAGGGAAATCGTAGACCTCAATAACCTATGATCCTTGTCATTTACCCTACACAGCACTTCTACATCTTTCACTATACTGGGATCGGTAGTGATTATGAAATCTGCCTAATTTATTGTTTCTTCATTAGGGCTTTTGCAAATCCATAGCCTCATGCTGCGTTTCCTGAAGAACGCCTTCTATATACGGAGTGTTTTACTTCCCCCACATTCCACCGACATCTCTCCTCCAGTGTTCCTCGAATCGACGCCATAGTTGCGAATAGCTTGTTCTCCAGCCTAATTTTCCCCCGTTTTTGCATAGAATTCTCCTGTGAGTACAGCATATTGAGTTTGCTCCTTATAGAACGCAGCTCTGAGGCGCCCGTTCCTGGGGCGAGCGTTGGCGGCGGCGCCAGCGTAAGCGAGCGAACAAACACAGGGAAAGTTGAAAGAGCGAATGCGGAGCTGGAGACGAAAGACGCGAGCTGCGAATGGCGGGGACCAATGAGAGCGACCCCTTCAGTGACGTACGCGTGGGAATCTGGTGTCATTCGGAGCCACCTCACCGCTCGATGCGTACTCGTTTCTGGTCTCAGCCGGGCCGCCCGTTTCGTGCTATCGTCTGCTCGCGTCAGCTCTCGCTTGCGCTCGTTTGGTTTTCTTGGTTTGGTCTCGTTCGCTCTTGTTTCGATTATATTGGTTTGGGATTGCATTGTTTTCTGATGGTAGGCGCGACGCGAACTGTGTAGTACTTTCTGGAAGCCACGCGGAATTAGCGATTACACTGGATCCTCCGACGAGTCATGTATTAAAGCTGACGCGCTTGACCCGCAGAGCAGATTTTCGACGATTGCCGACTCCGCTGCATATCTCTCAAAATATTTGCCTTAATATATCACGAAATGCTAACACGCATAGAGATGCACTAAAATTTTGCATTAGGGAGTATCATAATTGTCGGTGATTTTTTATTGCTGATTAAACATCTTTACAAGACTCTTCTATTTCTTCATCACCTTGACTGGTGGTTGGAGCGTAGGCTTGTACTACCTTTAATCTAGATCTCCTATTTAGTTTCATTACGGGGACTGCTACCCTCTGATTAATGCTGTAGAGTTCATCAATGTTTCCCGCTATGTACTTATTGATTAGAAATCCTACCATCTTTCCCTTTCTTATCTGAAAGGCCTCAATGGCAGAGAACATGGCCGTTAGTAAGCACTGCATAAGCGTCACCGGTTATGCTAACCTCACTAACACTAATAATATCCCAGGCAATACGTAATAATTTCCGAAAGAGCCTTATTAAGCTAGCATCACTCCAGAGTGTCCGAGTGTTAAACGTTGCCAGGTGCAGCTACTAGCGGCTGCCTGCCCTAATCCAGATCCTTAGCACGCTCTGCCACGCTGCAGGACCGCCACCTTGGTCAGGTGTTCCACAGACGCTGGGGACTGACAGCCATGGGTTAATTGTAATAGTCATGAGGGAAGTAGCAGCCGAATACGGCAACCCGGAGGTCAATTACTGTTCTGGTGAGAGAGTGTGTTTCTTAAAGCTTAGAGGGGCTTCCTTATTTGGTTTCACCTGGGCTAGCATAGCCTGACTAGCTCTCAACATTTTTTTCGCCAGTTTCAGGCGCCCCTCCCAGCCTGAAAATGTAGTCGACTGGACGAAGATTTGAACTTACGATATTCAGATGAGAGGCCGGTGTTGCATCTTCGCACGTCGTTGAGATGTAAGGAGAGAGAAGTGAAGCTTAGATACGCAGCAATGAATCACCTTAAAATTCCTGGTGTAATTGGGAGAACTTCGTCAAAAGCACTTCAAGTGCTTAGGCTAGTGCTTGGAGTGGAAGCCTATGTACGAAGGGTCATAAGAGGAGTGTGACGAAGTGGATGTCGATTTCAGGAGCGAGAAGCCTTCAGAAAAGCAGACTTTAAGTAAAATCCAACGCGTAAGGTGAGTGTTGTGAACTGGTAGCCGGATAAACGTTTGAATGATCACGAGCCAGTGGGAAATGCAAAATGAAAGTCTTCGGAAAGTTAATACAAAATATTTTCATGCGGGAACTCTGAGAAAATGGTGGCAGGACAGCAGAATTTTGATTAAAATAAACTCCACATGCAGGTATGTCAAGACACTGTCGCATGTATTTAAGCACAACCAGACTTGCTTTGGAGAGTCACCGCTGATGGATAGAGATGTATTTTTGAGTGCCACCCAAATTCAAGCGCCGTAGCTGAAACTGGGGCCAAGGTAATAAAAGCAGTGCAAGTTAAAAGTGAAAGACGAGATCACTTATTTAATATAAGAAGCCTCATCCACAGCGAGTTCTTGCCACAAAGACAAACAACCAACCAGCTAGTCTGTAAAAAGGTCCTCGGCCGTCTGCGTCACTCAGTGCAAGGGGCCCAAGTTTTGGCAAGACAAATCATGGTTGCACCCAGAAAACGTAGAAATTGCAACGGCTTCAGCGTCTGATATTTCCTGACCGAAAAGAACACCACCCTCTTTGAACAACCTTTTCATGAACGTGATTTTGCCCTTATTACGTTGTCTTATTTCCCAAGCAAACCTGATCAACCAAGGGGCCCACGCTGAAGGCAATCAAAGTGACCTTAACGATGGAGCTGCAGCTTAGCCCAGAAAAATCGTTCCAATAGTGCATAAAGATGATATGAAATAATGCAAAAACATGTAGTCGACTGAAGAACAATGAAGAGGCCACTTTGTATATTACAGTTTGGCATGTAAACAAATTCTTCTGATACCAGTCTTGTTACTGTTCCGAGAGACCTCGTATGTTATTAGGTGGTCACATACTTGCATATCAGGAACTTTTGGAAGGCGAATGTCTCTATTGGCCATGAGCAGCTAGCGATGGTGCTGTCACATCATATATCGACTTGAGTTTTCTGTTTTGCATTATTAATGGGTTAGCATTCTTTGGAGAGTACCCCAGCCCCATCACCTGAAAAGTGCAATGTCTTGTATTTGCAGAAAACGCGTAATATTCAAAGTTCAGACATTTAGTCATTATAATAGCGCAACTGTAGATGATTGGCAGCTTCATAAGTGATAACGAACACCATAAACAAAAACGTAAAATAGAAAGAATACCCATACAGATACGTAGGGCTCCTAGAAAATGCATGGTGAAACTTATAGTAGGGTTGGGCCAACCGAAATTTGGGATTGGGCCAACTTGAAATTCCGAAATGGGCCAACTTAACATACGCAGAAGGTCCAACTTTAAATGGGGGGTAGGCCAACAGAAATTCGGGGGTGCACCAAATCAAATTAGGGGGTGGCGCAACTTAAAATTTAAGGGTAGGCCAAATTAAATTTGAGAATGCGCCAACTTGAAGTCTGGACATTGGCCAGAATAAATTTGGGGGTGGGCCAACTTAAAATTGCAATGTGGGCGAACCTAAATATATGGGTGGGCAAGCTTGAAATTAGGGGGTGGGTCAACTTAAATCTGGGGATAGGCCAACTTAAATTCGGGGATGGGTAACGTTACAATTTGAGGGTGGGCCAACTTTTCTGATCTGGTCATCATTATGACCACCCAGTCCCTTCCCTCCCCCTGGTGCCACGCGCACGACGAAAGGCGGCGGTTCCTCCCCACTTTCTTCCCTTGCGCGTGCGCCATTTAGGCCCATATAATGAAACCTTCTCACGACGAAAGGCGGCGCTTCCTCCCCACTTTCTTCCCTTGCGCGTGCGCCATTTAGGCCCATATAATGAAACCTTCTTTTCCTTCGACTGCTTCATAACCTTACGTAATCTGACCATAATGATGTGGTCATCATTATGGAAACCTGGTTGTCAGACAGAATTGATAATACTGAACTGTTTGATTGCCAACGGAATTACAGTGTTCATAGGCAAGAGCGATTAGGGCGTTTAGCTGGCGGGATTTTAATCACTATTGCGGATGACTTGTTTTCTTGTGACGTTTTGATACCCTTTGAGCTAGAATTCTTGTGCGCGCGTATTTGGATAAACCACAAAGAGACTGTTTCTTTGTGTGTGTACCAACCACTCCTATCAGCAAGTAGATTTAGTGATGACTTTCATGACTGACTTAACAAAATTGTGCTCAGGTTCCCAAAGGCACCAACCCTTCTTTTGGACGATTTTAATTGCGCTGCCGTATCATGGACGGAAGCCTGCCCGGCTGCTATTTCCCCGTCTTCAGAATCTAAAGCCTTCATTGACTTATGTTCAACGTTTGCCAAATTGTGAAAGAACCAACTCGCGTTACAGCATCCACTGCCAATTTACTGGCCCTTGTGCTAACAACCTGCCCTGATTTCGTTCGATCTCTCACACTTCAACCTGAATTAACCGTTATCAGTTATCAACTTCACTATGCCGTTGCACGTTCACATCGTCCAATGAAACATTGTAATTCAGTATTCTTTCCCAGATTGTGAGAACGCTTGCTACGCGATAACTGGTCTTTCTTTAAAGACAAATTAAAAGACCTTACTGAGAAATACATACAACTTCGTCGAATAACGTGTACCAAATGTTCACCGTAATTCAATATTTCATTGACGCACTTGATAAACAAGACACAAAAAATATCTTTCGCCGCTGCAGGCTAACAAACGCCACTTACAGACGGATTGATTATCATGCTGTGGCATCGGAATAGAAAAATCCTCTTTTCAGCGCGAAACACAACTATTTTGAAGACATCCTGCCGCGATTGCTGATTACTAACCCGCGCAACTTCTGGACCGTCCTAATGTGAACCGAAAACAAGGAACTATACTGGAATGTAGCCGTGGAGCTCTGGCTCCAGCAAACCAATCTTGCACATTATTAAATAACACATTTTTTTTCACAACAGCTACTGTGGTTGCCCTTGTCATTGATGGATGATATCATCATTGACTGGGAGGGAATTTCCAAACTCGTCGTTAACGCTAAAGTGTCATCCTCCATAGGTGTTGGTGGGATTAACAAGTTGTTGAAAAGCACCAATACTCAATCATCTCTTATGATATCCGAAATTTTTACACAATCTTTGCAGACTGCTACGGTCCCCGATGACTGGTAAGCGGGCAAGGTGGTACCGCTAGGGATGTCTGGTGGTGTTCGGAGTCCTTTAAATTACAGGGATATCATTACTATCTGTTCCATGCAAATTGCTTGGACATATCTTTTCTGCCCTGGCCAATCACTTTTATCCAGATTCCCTTTTTAGAAACAATCCGCGTAGTTTTGGAATAAGTCATTTTTATGAAACGCAGTTAATCATTTTTACTAATAACCTTTTCGCAGCTTTTGACCATTCCACCGTCGTTAAATGTTTATTCATCGATTTCCCTAAACCAATTCATACTGTGGTTCATCCTCTTCTGCTTTATAAACTTAGGAAACTAAACATAAATGATGCCGCATTAAAATGCCTTGAATGTTTCTTGCGTGACCGCACTCAGTACATGACAGCTGACAGCTGATGAGCATAACTCGAATCTTTCATCAGTAATAACGGGCGTTCCTCAAGGATCTGCACTAGGATCTCTCCTCTTCCCAGTCTATGTTAATGACCTTCTTGATTTCGTAAAGTCATCTATCAGGCTGCTCGCTGATGACGGTGTTATATCACCATCATCATCATCATAACCATCATTTTCATCATAATCACCAAGCCTCTCCCGAAGGTCTCATCATTAGCGTCTTGGAGGCGTCTCCCTGCGATTTCCAATAACCCATGCTCTGCGCCTACCGATTCAAACTAGCGCCCGCGAATTTCTGAATTTCTTCGCTCCATGTAGTCTTCTGCCGTCTTCGACGGTACTTCCCAGGGGAAGGGGACAGATATCATCTTTGCTAATGCCTCCGCCTCGTTGTCAGACTAAATGCCGCACTTAAAAGCCGCGCACATCAGGGAGGAGCTTTGCGCCGATCCTAACTCTCTTGCATGTGTAATCATGGGAGCGACAATTAAAATTTGGATTCGGGTATTTCGGATCACAGAGACGCTAGAAGAATTATTTCAACTAATACGGTGTAGAAATAAGACTGCCTCTAACTTTTCAATGCAAACATACCCGCTTACTGTAGTTAACAAAACTTAATTACTCAATTTTAGTTAATTGGGCTGCTGACCGCGATAATTATAATCAATTTATGTCCCCCTGGCCACCTAACTTACTTGCACAGGTGGTCTAGGCGTGCCTCACAGTGCGTAACTTTAAGACAACCATAAAGCTTAAATCTGAATACCATTTATATACAGCTCCGCTAGTCATCCACATTCGCAAAGTGGGATGGCTCCGACTTCTTTGCTTTTTTTTAATGAAGGTGTTCGTGCAAACCTTATGAAGGATGCTTTCGAACCCAGGCATACGGCAACCGTTATATGTGTGAGGACGGGCGACGGGAACCTTCAGAGGACGCTTGCTTCCTCCGTGGGCAATTCGCTAAAATGAAGATTACGTAAGGTTATGAAGCGGTTGAAGGAAAAGAAGGTTTCATTATATGGGCCTAAATGGCGCAAGCGCAAGGGAAGAAAGCGGGGAGGAAGCGCCGCCTTTCGTCGTGCGCGTGGCACCAGGGGGAGGGGAGTGACTGGGTAGGGTTGGGGGCAGTCTGTACCGGCAGCAGCTGCGTACGGCGAGGACTAGCGTGTGCCGTATCTTGAAAGTGATCTACGATGTGGACAAAAAGCGCGATAGCGCGGGTCTCATCTTCAAAGAGATTTGCGATGCGGGCAAAATGCACCGAGGAAAGGTAGCTTTGTATGAGCTGTGCTTTCGACAATTCCCGTTGAATGGAGAAGCAGCCCGAAGGTCAAAACGCTCGTTGCTGCTACCGCACGTCCTCGCACGGGCGTTTTGACAGTCACTTTCAGTGGTCTCGAGTGAGATGTGTTCATATTTACACCGGCGCGCGTGACACCATTCTTGTTAATTTAGTTCGTAAGTGAATGTTTACAAGTTTATAGATCCGATATAACTATTACTCTTACTTCGTATAGCTGTCTAATAATTTGCTATCGCAATCAATACTTCGCCTTTTGGACAAAAGTGCGACTTTTTTCACAGCGTGATTCGTCGTACATGATTGTAGCGTCTTTAGCATTTTAACGATACGCACTGAGAGAAATAAAAAAAACAACTTCGTGAAGATTAAAATTTTGTAAAATAATATAACAACGTGCTCTCTGTATGGTATGGTATAAAGAACTTTATTTAGGTCCTGAGGGATCAGTCTGGGACTGATGCGGGCCGCTCCCACGTCGGAACAGAGAGGCCGAGCCCCTCTGCAGTCACACGGGCCCTCTGGCCAGCCTTGAATTGGTGTGCCAGCACTTCACTGTGCAGCATCCACTTCTACCTGTGCTCGCCTAGGAAACCATCACCGGCCAACGCCAAGCAGCGCCAAAGCATGTGTTCTAAATCGCGACAACCCCCACACTTACTACAATAGAGTGAAACCCCGCAGTCCGGATTAATTTTATTCATGATGACTGGGTTAGGGTACGTTCGTGTCTGCAGAAGCCTTAATGTGACCGCCTGTGGCCTATTCAATTTAGAATGTGGCAGGGGGAATACCCTGCGCCCTAAGTGATAGTGCTTGGTGATTTCGTTGTAGGTTAACAGTTAGTCCCTGTACTCAGGAGCGCGAGATCCAGCCCCTTCAGGGAGTACACGGCACACTAATCCTCGTGCCTCCCTGTGCGCCACCTCGTTGAGGTTACGCGGGGCTCTCTCCACTGTCCCCATGTGCGCCGGGAACCAAGTTACTGTATGCGTAGTGATGTCCCTACCCAGCAGCAGTCTGTTAGCCGGATCCGTAACATGTCCAAGTCTCGAGAAGGCTTTAATCGCAGATCGCGAGTCACTAAACACCAAAGCTCTTCTTGAATCAATTAGTGCTAGAGCAATAACCACCTGTTCGGCAACCCCCGGATTTTTGGTATAAATGGAAGCTGCATTTCTATCGCTCCCTTTGCCATCTACCACCACCACCGAATAAGAATTTTTACCATTAATCCATGCGGCGTCAACAAACGCAGACTCCTCCTCCTGATCCTTTGCCTCTCACAACAAAGCCCTAGCTCTCGCGACCCGCCTCCCTACATTGTGCACGGGGTGCACATTCCGCGGAAACGGACGAACCATGATATTTGCCCTAAGGTTCACGTTCAACCTGTGGCGCCCTATCGTGCGACACAGCCACCAATTCTTCAATTGACTCTAAAATATACCTACCCGCTGGTGTACCTAGCAACCGCTCCCTCTCTGCAGTACGCTGAGCCTCGGCAATTTCATCTAAAGTGTTATGCAAACCCAGTCGTAACAACATATCGTTTGACGTAGTCATAGGCAGACCAAGCGCAGCCTTGAAGGCTTTTCTGATTATTGCTTCCAATTTCTTTTTCTCCCTCCTATTCCAATTTAGCATAGCTGCCACATACGATAAATTACATATAATAATTGCGTGAACTAAGCGCATCGCACCTTCTTCTCCTAAACCCATGTGCCTATTAGAGACCCTTCTTATAAGTCTTATGGCCTCCTCCGTCTTCTTGGTGATACGCTGAATGGTTCTAATGTTCGATCCGTTCGCTTCAAGTACAAAACCGAGGACCCTGATTGCTTCAACTTTGGGTTTCACCGACCCTTCCCTAGTATGAATTCTAATACAAGGCTCAACTTCCGGTACTCAACTCTCCGGCCTACGACCTAGCTTCTTAGATTTGAAGATCAACAACTCCGACTTTTTGGTGGAGCACTTGAGCCCCATGAGACCCAGATACTCCTCCGTAAGCGTTACCACCTTCTGCAGCCTAGCCTCAAGCTCTCCATCACTGCCACCGACACTCCATATAGCAATGTAATCCGCGTAGATAGAATAGCCAATATCCTGGGCAGTGTCCAGTGTATTAGCCAACTTCGATATCGCCAGATTGAATTACATGGGCGGATCCCTGCGGAGTACCACAGCAACCCAATTTAAAAACTTCCAACTTTATGTCCCCAGACCTGAGACATGTCCTTCTATCCATAAGGAAAGCCTAGACAAAATGGAAAAGCCGCTGCCCCATATTAAAGTCCGATAGCACCTGTAGAATGAAAGAATGTCGGATTTTATCGAAAGCTTTTTCCGCATCAAGTCCAATTAGTGCCTTAGTATCCCTTGTCCGCCGGTCAAGGAGCTGATGCTTAATCCTGTTTATAGCATCCTGAGTGGAGAGGCCGGGCCGAAATCCTATCATCGAGTGCGGAAAGACCCCATTGCCCTCAACATAACGCGTTAGCCTATTTAAAATGACATGCTCAGCTACTTTCCCCAAACACGATGTCAGGGAAATGGGTCTGAGATTTTCAAGCCCTATGGCCGTCCCCGGTCTGAGCGTCAGAACAGTAGTTGCAAGTTTCCACTCTTCCGGGAAAGAGCCTTCCTTCCATTGGCAATTGATCTCCTGCGTAAGGAACTCAATCGATCCTTCGTCTAAATTCCGTAACATTTTATTCGTAATGCCATCCGACCCTGATGCTGATCGACCATTAGGATTCTGCAGCGCCAACCTTATATCACTTTCAGTAAATTCCTCATCCATACCTGCATTTTCGTCCCCACTATATTCAAAAATCACGTCAGGTGTATCGTTCCAGGTTTCCAACGGAAGGTATTTCACAGCCAAATTCTTCAGCAACTCCTGCTCCGTGGAGTCCCGACACGCCTGATAGACCAGCTTACCTATCACAGTCTTCTGATTAGATTTAGTGTTGGTCTCATCTAGTAAATCTCTGAGCAAACTCCAGGCGCCTCCCCTCTTAATGCGATCATGAATAGAATTGCATACTTCATCGCATTGCTGCTTGCACAGTACCCGACAATGGTCTTCAATTTCCTGGATAACCACTGCTATTCGCTTTCTAAGCCTTCTATTCAATCTCATACCCTTCCATCTCGCTAACATCGACTGCATCGCTTCTAACAAATGCGCCAGGCAACTATCCATGTGTTCCGTGTCAATATCGGTCTGAATCTCTTTATTGCACGCCTCAACGTCACTTTTAAGCTGACTAGTACACTGTTCCAAGGTCAGCTCACTTACCTCATCTTCGATTCTCTGCGCTCTTCGTTTCCTAAATGCATCCCAGTCAACCATCCTGAATGTGCGCTCCTTTTTATTAGCCACTACCAAATTAATCATAAGTATGCAATGGTTGCTACCAAAATCTATATTAGAATTGGACGAGGACGAATCCACCACGCCCCCGAACAAAAGTGAGATCAGGTGTCGAATCTCTACATGTCGACGTGCCACATCTGGTGAGATACGAAGGGTCTGTAATCAGAGTTATATTCAAGTCTAGTGCCTGCTGCCACAGTCTCCCCCCACTTAATAGTGCTCTAAACATACTTCCACACACGATATGGTGCATTGAAGTCCCCTGGAATAAGCAACTGTGCATCCTTAGCCGGATTGGTTGCCTTGGTCAAGAGAGATTTGAAACTCTGCGTCGTGTCCCGGGGGCTACTGTACAGGTTAAGCAGGTAAACGCTCCTCTGGCATGACCTTTGCCGACCTAAAATTACCTCCACCATAATATATTCGATCTTGCAATCCGCCATGTGAAGATCATGTCTAATATACGCCAACCTCCTGTTATTGAAAGTAGCGAGTCCTCTGCCCTGTTCATTATCCTTAACTTAGGCTTTGAAATCCGTTAAGGGCACGTTAGACGTCAGTGTTTCCTGTAACATGATAACTTCAGGTTTCACACCATGCGTTCTAACAAGCTGCCGCAGAGACGCCTTCTTATGATTGAACCCCCTTCAATTCCACTGCCAAATACTAAATGAACTATTTAATAGAGCCATCTTGACCACGGCAATTTTGTTGAACTAGTTTTGACCTCAAGTGCACTCGGCGACTTACCCTGCTGGGCCAGCAGCCGAGCGCACTCCCGCTCCATAACAGGGACCACCGTCTCGTTTAGACATATTTCAATTTTGCCTAATCTCTGATCCTTGATATTTTCCCGTTCTTTTATCCGCTCCAGTCTACTAATGATCTGATTTACACTTGCTTGCAATGTCGCCGTCATTGCTTTAAGCTCGGAACCGACTTTGCCCTGAATCCGTACGGTCGACGATAGGGCCCTCTTTTTCGGAGCAGGCGTCTCCTCGTCCGCCGTGTTCTCTTCTGCGACCTCCACAGACCTCGGTACCTCAACACAGACATCATGTTTGCTAGCCTGTCCTAAGATATCGCTGTTACCGGAAGGTAAGCCGTTCCTAAGTTCAGCTATCTCTTTGATAAGCCCGTCAATGGCTGCTTTTAAGCTATGATTCTCTCTCTCCAGTTGCGCAATCCTATCCCTATTACCATCCACATGCTCCTGGCGCTGCTCGCGTGCTCGGCTGGCACTGATGCCGCCTTTTGCCTTGTCATCCCAGGTGGTCTGGCTTCCAGCTGCGCCGCCGTCTCCACCAGCTGCACGAAAGCGCACCAGCGCCTCCCTAGAAACGGATCGGCTCCTGGTCGTTGGAGTCCCAGACGATGGCCGCTGCCTCGACCGGGAGCGGCTCCTAGAGCTCGAGCGTCTCTAAGAGCGTTACCGAGCGCTCTGCAGCTGCACCATCTCGGCTGCCTCCTGTCCCGCCGCTAGCTCCACCCTGGTTCTCTCCTGTAGTCGAACACGCACGACGTAAGGAAGCTGGTATCGTTGTCGGCATTGTTTATCCGCGGTCAGGTGTCGTCCGCCACAAAGCTTGCAACAAGGCACACAGTTGTGATCCTCTTCAGGGTTCCGAGCCCCGCATCCTCGGCATTCAAAACAATCGGGCGCCGGACAAACGTCCGCCCGATGTCCAAGCTTGCCACACACATAACATACATTCACCTGCTTTTGATACAGGAAGCACAGGACCAAAGTTGGCCCATATCTGACGAAATTGGGCACTTTTTACCCGTCGAAAACAATGATAACTGATCCTGTGTTTTTGATTCGTTTGACCGCCATAGCCAGCGCAGTGCGATCGTTAACAATGTTCCGCTCAAGTGTCGCGGGGCCATCCATAACGTCTACATTGCGAATGAACCCCTTACACGTAGTGTGTGGGGCCGTCTCGTACGCACTAACTTCAAAATCCTTGTGTGCCACTCTAATTTACCTGAGTCTCACATATCGCACAGCGTTGCTCCTTTCTGGCGTACTAGCCACCGAGATATTTTGCATAATGTTAGGGCAAATAAAATCTTCCCTAATCTGCTCAATACTCAGGCCTGCCGCCTCTACAATTGCCTTGCCCACCACTGTAGAGCTAAGATTCTCCAAATTCAGTCCGCCTTGTGGGCGAATGACTATTTTGATATGTTCTTGTGGCATCGGTGGCATGCGCGACGCCTTCACAATACGATTCGTGATTGCCGAGCTTCCGCGCCGTTCACCTGCGCCCCGTCGTTCAGGTATCTCGCTTGGCGAGCCGCCATCACCCAATCCAGGCCTCGTCACAGCTCTAGATTTTCGGCTGGATACTGTCCGCCATCCCAAGTCTTCAGTAAAGTCATCCGCCGGGAGCACTTCCCCTTCAACGTGCATTGCTGCCATGCCGCGCTAGGTCTACCAGACGCTAGCTCTCGACCAGCGTGGCGTGAGCCCAAAAGTTCCAATAGAGCCCCAAAAAGAGGTGGCCCACCTGAAAATCAGGTATCCGCTCAAGCTTCTCCTCTTCATGGATCCGATGATATCAAGTTTGCACCATTAGATGACCAAAAAATGGCTCGGAAGCTTCGAAAAAGACGAGCGCTCCTGGGAAGCACGGGTTTTGCATACGATGACGAATGGCCATCATACTTCCCACAGAGCTCGCGGTTCTTTGCCTCCTCTGTATGTCCTTTTTTCTATATCCGTCGCTCGGGAAGCGCTAAATACGGTGATTATTCCATGTTTCTCGTTTACGGTGAACTAACAGTGCAGTTTACAGCGTTTCTACCGTTAAAATTACGCAATTTTTTACACTACTGAATACAGTGACTACGAGGTGACTCCGTGGGCGTTCCACATACAACGTATTGATAGAGGCAGTCTTTGAAGATAAGGGCTTTGCACGCGTATCCGCGAGCGGCCGGCTCAACAAGCAGTAAAATTACGAGTGGGCTACTTCCGCGGTGCCAGAAGAGAAATACGATTTATTTTCTTTGGCAATCTGTTTGTACAGCTATTTGGAAATGAAAAGGGTTGCGTGGCACAGTTTCGATGAGAGAAAAAAATACTGGTTCTATTGTATAGCTACAAATGAATTCATTAGACTTCTTTAAATAATTAAGAGAACATCATAGTCGATGTAATTAAAATTGGCGTCGTTGAAGCCGCGGATGAAGAAAACAACCTACGACCACTGCTTGGCTGCAACAATTCCGCAAATGTACTCATGTCGGCCAAGGGTGTATCACTGAACAACAGAGCAATGTGCAAAGGACTGACTTATTGAATTAGATAAGCACAGTCAGGTCAGTCTTGGGTTCAGTTCAATGTATGCAGAGAAAAACGTGCGAGAAAGAAAGAAAGAGAAAGAGAGAGACTCTTTAATTGATCCTGAAGAGTTCTTGGCCTGGCGGTATGCGTAGAATGCTACTCCAGACAGGTCTGATTAAGAATGAAGTGACGTGCACAGTTCACGACACAGATACCTCCTTTCCCACGTGTTGAAACAGAGCTCCCGAAAGGCAAGAACGGCAATCTTATCGAGGTACTGATTACAGCGGGACGCCTTGCGTAGCCCTAGAGCCGGCTGTTATTGTCAGCTGGGTCACTGCTCGCTGGTTTCCTTGTTTATGGCATTTTCGTGCCGGCCCTCGTGGCTGGCGACGCGCGTTTCTCATGTCAACGCTTGGCGTGTGGCTGCGTCTCCGTTTGAGCTAGGCATGAATTTTAACGAGGGCGAAGTCGGCAATTCTCTAGGATAGAAAATTAGGAGAGAGAAAAGGCAGGGACGGTAACCAGACGCACATGCGGTTTGCTACCTTGCACTTGAATACGTAGATAAAGCAGCGAGAACATAGAAATAAGGAGACAATAAAAGCTCTGGCTGCGCGTGTACACGCGTGAAGGTGCACATGGAGTATATAGATGGCGGCAGAGACCTGATAATGCTGTAACGGTCTCGTTGTTGTTGACGCCAGCTACGCATAGAGCCGTCGTCTAAGGATCTTCGCATTTGAACGCGGTCTTGAGTCGAGCTGTTTTATTGCCGTTCTGGGGAGGGCGGAGTTGGACGTCGTAACCAGGAGAGTCGTACCAAGTGAGTACTCTAGGTTGGCATACTCGCGAGTACACTGACCCACACTCGCACCGCGCTCATTTCAAAGGCGTGAGGTAAGGAGAGAACGAGCGACGAAGGGTGCGAGTGGACACGTGCATGAGCGGGAGTGAGTGCCGGTGACGTTTTAATGGACGCGTGCGCCAGCGTGTGGCGAGTGTCAAAAAACATTTGAGCCTCATTGGATAGCGGCAAGCGTGAACAATAGTAACTATCAGCACTAGTGAGTGTTAGTGAGCACGAGTAGGAAAGTGAGCGAGTTTGAGTGCACATACGTGAGTATCCGCTTGTACTTCTAGATTCATATAAGGTCCCAGCTAAAGGTTGCCATATATGTAGTGGGACTTGAGTGAATGATTTATGATTTAAACAGTTGCTGTAGCGGTTAAACTGCATGGTCTGCACTGCTTTGTTTTAATTGATCGCTGCTGCAGCAAAGCAAAGGCTGGCATGCCTCGATGTTGGACGTGGAATGGCTGGAACTGCTGCCCTCGACTGCCAGAGCACGGCCCTGACAGCGTCCACAGTTGGTTGGTGGCCGGTGAGTTGTGCGATTCGCATTACAGCGTAGCAAGAGCTTTTGGAACTGGAAATGGCAGTGCATGCGGGTTGGACGCAATGTTAGGGCTAGCAATAGGCATGAGAAGACGTCAGCAAATAAGAAACAGTTGAATTTGTCGCTATAAGTGTGAATTGAAGTCTTTGCCATGGCCACACAGCGACGTGCAGTAAAACTTGATAGATTTAAGGAAAGCTTGGCTAGTATTGTGTGGTTAAAATAAATAAGGGCCGAAAGCACCAGAAAAAAGAAAGAGGTCACTTTCTTCGTTTTATAACCAGGAAGACCGAGAGAAGTTTAAACAGAAAGTTGAAGAGAAGCAGTCGACGGCGTGGATAAAGAAGCAACCGAAATGGAACCAGAGCGTAGCCTGAAGGAAAGGCGTTGGGTTACATAGAAGTAAACAAGGAGATGTGATGAAATTAAAAAATAAAGCAAGTAAAGCTTCCTTTATCACCTATTGACACATGTACGCGGGATCCACCTATTCTATTTTAGAATGAATCCGTTAACATGATTTCTGTAACTGTTTTCGGCCGGTAACGGTGAAAGCCGAGAAGGTCCTGTGATCGTCAGCGTGGTCGGTATCGAATATCAACAAAAACTTGAAGCGAATCAGACGTTGGATTCTGAATTTGCTTTGAAAAGCAATTCTTTATGGTCGGAATCTAAAAAGTTATGCGGTGTATACCTCTCTCCAAAAGAGAATAAAAAATATTAGCAGTAATCCGCATTATTACGCACGACGTGTTTTACCGGCCCCACGTTTGAAGTCGGATACCAGGGGCCCACATCTAGAAATATTTCGTGGGTAGAGTGTCTGGGCATTTTAGCTAGCATCAATTTTATTAACTTTTCGTATGAGAGCTTTCATGCCATACCGAAAGAAAAACGCACATCTCCGTTATATATATATGAAGGATATGAAAATGGTAGCGTATCGTGAAGCATTCGCAATGTCTTCCAAGGGGAAAAACAGACCCCTATGACTTCGGAAGAACTTGAAAACTACCTCACACAGCTTCACCGTCAATGCTGTATGAGTGTATCGGATTGGCATGCAACTGCCAACGTTCCTCTGTCGTTGAAAAAGTGGCAAGGTTCCGAATGGTGTTGCAGAAATCACCGGGGCGTGGTAGCGCTGAATCTTGCGTCACGAATTGGTGGCTGGGAACGAATATATTTCTTTAACAGTTTTTTTACTAGTTGTATAAGCACTCAATTGTTTAGAAGTACTGAAGATGTCTTTGAGACACCAAAACTGAAAGAAGTGAATTCCGTAGATTGCAGCCTCCTAGGCCGGTGTGTTCGAAGAGGCGTTCGCGTAAGAAATTAGCTGTGCGAGCTTCTACGCTCGCGCTGCCATTCGGCTGCCGTGGAGATCCTGCGCCACCTGCTTTATTTATTGTCCGCTGCTCTCCTGAGGCCTCCGTTGGCCGGTTTTACGCGCCCGCGTGTAACAATAGTTGTAAGAAATCCAATCTATCATCGTGACAAAAGCAAGCCAGACTCGATGAAAAAAGCGTCCCTCGACTTCTGCAACACATGTCAGGACCTTGCCGACAAGTCCATGTACGCAAGTACAAACAGAAATGAAAAAAGAAACTGCGAACAGGTGCAGTGTTTGCTAAACACATCGTTCCAGTATTGATAGATGCGTTACCTGTAGCCACGTGTTTCTCGCTTATGCTTGAACATTCAAGCAGATAGTATTGGACACCTCATATTTCACATTCCGCCTTCTGTGTTCGCTAATTACTCAACGGCGAGTTTTGTGGTTTTCAATTTATTGCGCAAAAATACTTGCAAGATTAATGTCACGCAGCCCATGAGGTATTTTACCTATAATGTGAGTTTGGCCACGGCTTTAGCAGTTCGCGCAGATTGGTGAGAGAACTGCTACACTGCAGAAGTTTTGATTATCTCACGATGAACGCGCAGTCTGTGTGCTTACGCTTTACGCCATGCGTGAACACGACGTGTGACTCCAGATGCATTGCCCAATCTGGCGTTTCTCAGGCATTGTCTGCTAGAGGACAGGCCTCACTTTAAGTAGGATTTTTCACCGAAGAAGTATCACAAATACGACACTGCATAGGATTATTTGTACGACCTGCAGTGATTTCCTTGCCCTGCGCCTCTATTATGTCCATGTCTGAGGAGCGAAAGAGAAACGAAGGCCAAGCCATTATTATGGGACTTGATAGCGCAAACGTAGACAGGGGTGGGCGTTCGCACGGCAATATTTGCGCAAGATAAGCCGTGAAAACAAGCCCAACTGCTGAGAATGCGGGGCTCTAGAGATAGGTGTGAGCTTTTCTGTAGCAACCTAAAAAGGGATGGCAGCTCTAGAGTGTTGAACCGAGCCAGGACGCAACTGAAAACCGGAGCTGAAGCACTGTTTTTAAATGAATGGAAGTGAAGATTTTGTACGATTTCTTGGTACAAAAGCCGCAGAGGAACTTTTTGGAGGAAATATACCGCACAAGTTCGGCCACGCTACGCGCGCGCGCGCGCACGCGCACGCGCACACACACACACACGCACAGACACATGCACAAACACACACACACGCACACACACACACACGCACACACACGCACACACACAAGCAAACGCACACACACACACGCACACACACACGCGCGCACACACACGCACACACACACACGCACACACACACACACGCACGCACACACGCGCGCGCACACACACACACACACACACACACACACACACACACACGCACACACACACACACGCGCGCACACACACGCACGCACGCGCACACGCACGCATACACGCACACACACACGCACACACACACACACACACACGCACACACACGCACGCACAAAGGTTTACTGTTTTATTACGCAGAACAGAAGTGCGCCAACTGCCACTACTTTATCGGTGGAAATTATGTAAAAGACGCCTCGCCAATGTCCCCTCTACGCTCTACAGCGCTACTCAAAACGACACTCGAACGACACTTGAAATGCAGGCAGCAAAGGCAAAAAAATTTGCGTTATAAAAAGCAACCATACATGGATCATCTCATACATTAATAAGAAGCTTTGGTTCAGGTGAAATTGACGCATTAGAAAACCCTATGAAATATCTTATTACTAAGTCAATAAAGCTTTAAAAACACTCGTAAACATCGCAACGAGCTCATGTAGGCTCGTAGTTTTCCGCTTTCGATGTTCAAACGCATGCATTTTACAAAACGGTGATGTGTATTTTTGAAGCAGAGTAAGCATTTCTAATGTTCGTGCTTCTCTATTTTTTCATATAGCAATTTACGGCAACCTTTCAAAAAAAAAAAAAATTCAGGCGCTATGTAAGAAATACGTTTCGAATAGGCATAAATATTGAAATTTCTCTCTCAAATGCAAACCGACTCATTAAAATCAGTCAAGGGTTTTCTCAGAAAAATATTTCTTCGTATGAGCTGTTTAAACAGGCAGCAGCAGAGTTGACCCAGGGTTTAAACTCCATTTAAGTGCCATGCAGTTCTGCGCAGGAGCAACGAGTAATATTACTATTCGCACATCATTCGAAAAAGATGCAAAAAGGATGAGATAGTAAGAATATTTAATTGCTTTGCAGAAGTATACAACGCGAATTCGTAAGCTGCCGAAAGTCGCGGCATAGTTGCAGAATTACTGAAGTTTATTCAAAGGTTAGCTACTCCATGTTTTGTCTCAGCAACTGGTGCATCTTGGCCGCAACCGCAGCTCCTCTGCAGCAGAACCCATCGGAAACCCCACAGCTTGTACCAGCCTTTCCATTGTAAACTGCAGGTAATGTTCTTGCCTCTTATATTTGAACGTAAAAGCACATCTGAGAACTTTGAAAAATGATGTTGTCGCGTACTCCGTTGAGGCACACGCCGACTCACCAGACGCTAAAAGTTTAGAAAGCGTATGCGTCGAGGCGCCTCGACGCGAACAGCATCGTTCTGCTCTTCTTCTGTCAGAGCGGGTTACCCGCACGATGTGGCATTACTATCTCCTAAAAAAACAGAACACAACACAATATCGGTCGATCGAATACAAATACAACAGCAAGCACTATTGAATTCGTAAGCGAAATTTTGAATACTGGCACACCTGTTATCCATACTGTTAGGCTGGTGAAAATGAATATGAGTATGTGTGGCGAGACTGTAGGGACGCCGATGACAAATGAGCGATGATGAAAAGCGGTAGAGAGAAGAGCAGCGGGGTGAAGCACACTGCGGCAGCCGAAAACAAAAGTCTCCAAAGGAGCCACGAAGCAGGCGACAGCGGCAGGAGTTACGCCTTCAATAAAAGTCTAAATCGGGCCGGCCGCGCCATTCTCGAGGTAAAATTACGACAGCAATTGTAGCGCAGCCCTGGCCACTACCAATAATACAGTGCTTGTTAACCAATGCAGAAAGGCTTCTTTCATATAATGATCACTGATGGGTCGTCATTGGCGTTCTTTCATTGTGTTTCAGGGGCGCCGTACTCTAAAATTAGGAAATTTTTCGTGACGAATAGCTCTTTTGCCCAAAAAATCGACAGGGAAAAGCGCTTGCTGGTGCCAGTGACTGGCCGACTGACGACTGACCGACCATTTTGAGTTTTGCACTTATATCCTTAAATAGGCAGCAGAAAAAGTCGCCCCATCACGAAGTCAACGTTTCTTGTATGTTACGGGAACTGGTCGCCGGAAAAAGTTACATTTTTGTTTGTGCTTGCTTTTGGGCAAGACCACGTATTTTTATTTTTACTTCTGTAGCCTATCTCGAGCTGTCTCAGTTCCCCTATAGGTGACGCCTCCCCTTCGTTGAGCAGATACGGTGACTGCGGTTTCAGCAACACGAACATCTAAATGGATGACAGTAAATTGAGCTAGCCTACCCAATACCTCTCTCGGTCTGCTTCAATTATTTTACTGCAAATATCAGTCATAACACTTTATAACAGAAGTTTTTCATTAAAGCACATGCCTGCAAGTATCTCTAAAATATATGTTCACTCTCCTCATTGCAGGCGCCTGCGCGCTGTCATCTTTCTTCGCGCTGGCAGGGTGGCGTTCAGCGGGATTCCTATTCGTCGCCATAATGGAGACCTTCCAGGTGAACAGAACTGAAGGATCGTGGCCCATAGTGCTAATGACCGCGCTAGGTTACCTCACAGGTGAGAAAAAAACGTCTTCGCTGCTGCGTTATCATCAGCCAATCAGGACCACGGTGAAGGCGGAAAAAGCAATAGTTTAACTTCGAACATTGTTTCTTTGGGTAAATTGCGGGTAAGTAAAAGTACGGTTAGTTCAATAAAGAGAAATCACAAATTACACCAACGTCAGTCCATTGAGAACGGCTGACGTAAGGTGTGGCTGCCGGTTATAAAACATTTGACATTACTTATTTGGTCTAGCATATTCCTAGTTTCTTCTTCACTCCTTTTATGCTTCCTCCCTTCCTGAGAGCATGCACGATTCTAGCCATAATATACTTCGTCATGTCAGCTATATTTCGCTTGTTGATTACCTTGGAAAGTTCTGCCATTTCTATTCTAGCTGTAGGGTTAGAGGCTTTCATACATTGGCGTTTCTTAATCAGATCTTTCGTCTGCTGCGATAGCTTAGCGGTGTCCTGTCTAATGAAGTTACCACCGACTTCTATTGCCCACTCCTTAATGATGCACATAAGATTGTCGTTAATTGCTTCAACACTAAGGTACTCTTTCTGAGTTGAAGCTGAATACCTGCTCTGTAGCTTGATCCGGAATTCCTCTGTTTTCTCTCTTACGGCTAACTAATTGATCGGCTTCTCATGTACCAGTTTCTTCCGTTCCTTCCTCCTGTCTAGGCTAATTCGAGATCTTACCATCCTATAGTCACTGTAGCAAACCTTTCCCAGCACGTCCACATCTTGTAAGATGCCAGGGTTAGCGCAGAGTATAAGATCTATTTCATTTCCAGAATCGCCATTAGGGTTCCTCCACGTCCACTTTCGGTTATCCCACTTGCGGAAGAAAGTAGTCATTATCCACAAATTATTCTGTTCTGCAATCTCTACTAATGACTCTCCCCTTCTATTCCTATAACCTATACCATATTTACCGACTGGCTTGTCTCCAGCCTGCTTCTTGCTTACCCTGGCATTGAAGTCGCCCTTGAGTATAGTGTATATTGTTTTGACTTTACCCATCGCCGATTCCACGTCCCAGAAATCCCACAAGTAACGCCGGAAGAAATAAAGAAAGCCTTTGGAGCTACGGAAAGGGGGAAGGCAGCTGGGCAGGATCAGGTAACAGCAGATTTGTTGAAGGATGGTGGGCAGATTGTTTTAGAAAAACTGGCCACCCTATATACGCAATGCCTCATGACCTCGAGCGAACCGGAATCTTGGAAGAACGCTAACATAATCCTAATCCATTAGAAAGGGGACCTCAATGACCCGAAAAATTATAGACCTCTCAGCTTACTATCTGTTGCCTACAAAGAATTTACTAAGATAATCGCAAATATAATCAGGAACACCTTAGACCGCTCTCAACCAAAGAACCAGGGAGGATTCCGTAAAGGCTGCTCAAGAATAGACCATATTCACACTATCAATGAGGTGATAGAGAAATGTGCGGAATCTAACGAACCCTTATATATAGCTTTCATTGATTACGAGAAAGCGTTTGATTCAGTCGAAATATCAGCAGTCATGGAGGCATTACGTAATCAGGGTGTAGACGAGCCGTATGTAAAAATACTGAAAGATCTATAGCGGCTCCACAGCCACCGTAGTCCTCCATAAAGAAAGCAACAAAATCCCAATAAAGAAGGGCGTCAGGCAGGGAGATACGATCTCTCTAATGCTATTCACAACGTGGTTACAGGAGGTATTCAGAGACCTGGATTGGGAAGAATTGGGGATAAGACTTAATGGAGAATAACATAGTAACTTGCGATTCGCTGATGATATCGTCTTGCTTACTAACTCAGGGGACCAATTGCAATGCATGCTCACTGAACTGGAGAGGCAAAGCAGGAGGGTGGGTCTAAAAGTTAATCTGCAGGAAACTAAAGTAATGTTTAACAGTCGTGGAAAGAGAGCAGCAGTTTACGATAGTTAGCGAGGCACTGGAAGTGTTAAGGGGATATATCTATTTAGGACAGGTAGTGACCGCGGATCCGGATCATGAGACTGAAATAATCAGCAGAATAAGAATGGGCTGGATTGCGTTTGGCAGGCATTCTCAGATTATGAACAGCAGGTTGCCATTATCCCTCAAGAGAAAAGTGTATAATAGCTGTGTCTTACCAGTACTCATGTAAGGGGCACAAACCTGGAAGCTTACGAAGAGGGTTCTACTTAAATTGAGGACGACGCAACGAGCTATGGAAAGAAGAATGATGGGTGTAACGTTAAGGGATAAGAAAAGAGCAGATTGGGCGAGGGAACAAACGCGAGTTAATGACATCTTAGTTGAAATCAAGAAAAAGAAATGGGCACGGGCGGGACATGTAATGAGGAGGGAAGATAACCGATGGTCATTAAGGTTGACGGACTGAATTCCAAGGGAAGGGAAGTGTAGGAAGGGTCGGGAGAAAGTTAGGTGGGCAGATGTGGTTAAGAAGTTTGCAGGGACAACATGGCCACAATTAGTTCAAGACCGGAGTAGTTGGAGAAGTATGGGAGTGGTCTTTACCCTGCGGTGAGCGTAACCAGGCTGCTGCTGCTGCTAATGATGATGATGATGATGATGATTCCATGTCTTCATAGAAGCTTTGGACTTGCTGGTCATCATGACTGGATGTAGGCGTGTAGACCTGTACGACGTTCAATTTTTACCTCTTATTAAGTTTCACAACAAGACCTGCCATCCTCTCGTTAATGCTATAGAAATCCTGTATGCTACCAGTTATATCCTTATTAATCAGGAATCCGACTCCTTGTTTTCGTCTCTCCGCTAAGCCCCGGTAGCACAGGACGTGCCCGCTTTTTAGCACTGTATATGCATCATTTGTCCTCCTAACCTCACTGAGCCCTATTATATCCCATTTAATACCCGCTAATTCCTCCAATAGCAGTGCTAGACTCGCCTCACTAGATAACATTCTAGCGTTAAACGTTTCTTGGTTCAGATTCCAATGGCGGTCTGTCCGGATCCGGAGATTCTTAGCACAGGTGTGACCGCCGTAGTGGTCAGTTGCTTCGCAGCTGCTGGGGACTGAGGACCGTGGTTTGACTGTTGTATTGATATGGGAGGTTGTGACCGAGTACTGCGCCAGGGTGGCCAATCCTACTCTGGTGAGAAAGTGGATTACCGGTTCTGGTCACTGGGATTAGGTTGCATTCCAGGCCTGTTTACGCAATTTTATCAACACTAGGAATGGGCAAATATGCAATAGGAAACTTGGAATGGTCAAGAATCATATGGATGCGTTAAGAGACAAAGCCGGCAATAGCGTTAGTAATATGGATAAGATAGCTCAAGTGGCTGAGGAGTTCTATAGAGATTTATACAGTACCAGCGGCACCCACGACGATAGTGGAAGAGGGAACAGTCTAGAGGTATTTCACATCCCACAAGTAACGCCGGTAGAAGTAAAGAAAGCCTTGGAACCTATGCAAAGGGGGAAGGCAGCTGAGGAGGATCAGGTAACAGCAGATTTGTTGAAGGATGGTGGGCAGATTGTTCTAAAAAAACTGGTCACCCTGTACGCGCAATGCCTCATGACCTCGAGCGTACCGGAATCTTGGAAGAACACCAACATAACCTTAATCCATATGAAAGGGGAATCCAGACTTGAAAAATAATAGACCGATCAATGTACTGTCCGTTGCCTACAAAGTATTTACTAAGGTAATCGCAAATAGAATCAGGAACACCTTAGACTTCTGTCAACCAAAGGACCATGCAAGATTTCGTAAAGATTACTCAACAATAGAACATGCTCCCACTATCAATCACGTGATAGAGAAATGTGCGGAATATAACCAACCATTATACATAGGTTTCATTGATTACGAGAAAGCGTTTGATTCAGTCGAAACCTCAGCAGTCATGGATGCATTATGGAATCAGGGTGTATGTGTGTAAAAATACTGAAAGATTTTTATAACGGCTCCAAAGCCACCGTAGCCCTCCATAAAAAAGCAACAAAATCTCAATAAAGAAGGGTTTCAGGTAGAGAGATACGATCTCTCCAATGCTATTCACAGCGTGTTTACAGGAGGCATCCAGAGACCTGCATTGGAAAGAATTGGTGATAAGAGTAAATCGAGAATACCTTAGCAACTTGTGATTTGCTGATGATATTACCTTGCTTAGTAACTCAGGGGACAAATTGCAGTGCATGGTCACTGACCTGGACAGGCAAAGCAGAAGGGTGGGTCTAAAATTAATCTGCAGAAAATTAAGGTATTGTTTAACCGCATCGGAAGAGAACAGCAGCGAGACACTGGAAGGGGTAAGGGAATATATCTTCTTAGGGCAGGTAGTGGCCGCGGATCCGGATTATGAGACTGAAATAATCAGAAGAATAAGAATGGGCTTGGGTGCGTTTGGCAGGCATTATCACATCATGAACAGCAGGTTGCCATTATCCCTCGAGAGGAAAGGGTGTAACAGCTGTGTCTTACCAGTACCCACGTACGGGGCAGAAACCTGGAGGCTTACGAAGAGGGTTGTACTTAAATTGAGGACGACCCAACGAGCTATGGGCGGATGAATGATGGGTGTGAAGTTAAGGGGGAGGGGTAAGAAGAGGGCAGATTGTGTGAGGGAACAAATGCAAGTTAATGACATCTTACTTGAAATCAAGAAAAAGAAATGGGCACGGGCCATTTAAAAGGTGTGAAATTTAATCTTCGAAGCCTTGCTGCAATAATAAGCTTCGAAGCAATAATTGCTGCAATTCTGGTCAGGACGAATCCGTAGATCACAACAACGCATACACCTCCTGCGTTGCTGCCACCAAATAAGGGCACATAATATTTAGAACCACGTCTAGGAAATCAAGAACAGTGATTTGGTTGATTACTTCAAATATATTGGAAGCTTCGGGTTCACAAGGAGCTTTGCTATGTTCAAGCCATGCAATGGTCTCTGATTAGTACGTAATCGGAAGTCTTAATGACAAATAATAAAAAACAGATCTACTAAGACGAGAGCGTTTTCTGTGGGTCAAATGAAGCTTGAAGTCAGAAGGACATCTGAAAATTCAGTTGTAGCAGAAGGTACCATAACAGCATTCAATATGGCCCGAAAATCACTATTGCGAAGGGGAAAGATATGACGTGAGAATCACGAAGACAACTAAGCCTAATAGCTAGTAGACACGATGTTTTAGATTCTTCAAGCTTTGTGCACTTGTGAATCTCAAAGTTCCCGTACAACGTTGATTCACTGTAAGGGACACAGGGTTCTGTGAAGCTGTGACCACCCCCGCGATAAGAGGCGATGCTGATGTGCCGCCTTCAAAAGGTTTGTGTTTCCTCCGGTTGACTAGAAGCGCGTGTTAGCGATACCTACTAGTACGGAGCACAGGTGCAGGCGGCTGGCTGAGGTCGCTCAGACGCTGGCCGCTCTGTCCACTCGTCATGGTCTTTCTTGCGCTCGAAGAGGGTGGAGGAACACAATTGCAGGCGACGTGGCGGAAACGATAATGATGCCAGCACAACAAGGAGACTGGAGAATTACAGCCACGCCGACATCGAGCTGATTGAGTGGTGCGTCACACAGCAGCATGGAGAGAGGCCATGACAGCAAGATGGTGGACTTCCTCGCGTAAATCAGTGAAGATGTTGGCAGTAGGTTGAGTGCCGACGGGTGAGATGGAACGAGATGTGACTTCCGTGATATTGTAATGACTTTGTCCTAGAAGGTGCAGGAGTTAACAATTTTTTGCTTTGGCTACTTAATAAGAGACGAGTGTATTAGCAAGAAACGACTACGGCTGGTATTTCTGGCTGTAGGAAATTTCTGGCTGTAGGAAAGACAGATGATGAAAGTCACGACTTTATTTCTTGCGCTATGTAAGCACACTTTATGAACGATGTCGGTTTCTAGAACTGCCAGAAGGAGGCAGGACCTAGGAGATGTTCAAATTTCGAGCTATATGTACATCGGTGGCAAACGTCATTCTCGACAAGAAGCGAGCAAGTGATCACCAACACGAAAGAAATTACATAATCGAAAAATAACCTACACTGATTTACGGTTTGCGTGGAAAATCGCGTCAGGGTGCTTATACTTCTCGTGCAAAGTCTTCCTTTGCGTCAGTTGGCAAGACTAAAGAATGATCACGAACCTACATTTTTGGGTTTGCGTTTTCACGTTCAATAATTTTTCTCCTAGTTTACTTCGTTGGCGCTCCCAAGGAAAATGGTAAAACAGTGGTTTAAATATGTAGCTTCCTGCTGGACGTTTTTGCACGCAGCCACTAATCACTGGATACGACAGACTGATGACGCGATAGCGACTGTTGAGTCTGTCATTTAGGTAGCACCCCGTATGCCTTGCGTATCAACTGCTGCATGACATTTCCACCCTCCATACAGCGCTGCTACTAACAACAATTCATTTCTAACTCGGGAATATTTGTTCCGATGTATTTTTTGCATGCATTCATATGATCAAACATAACAGTTTGTAGTATCTGCTTCGTGTGTCCTTTATGTTTTCCTTCATGATATCGTACGTTGAGCCGATTTGCATAGAAAAAGAAAAAAAAACGTGAGAAGAGTGTCATAATAAAGAATAACTAAAATCATGCGGTGTTACATGCCAAAACGAGGATATGATTATGAGGCATGCCGTAGTGCGACGCTCCGGATGAAATTTTACCTCGTGCCTTAAATTATTGTTCACCGAATACACGGTACAATGGCGTTCTTGTATTTCGCCCGAGTCGAAATGCGGCCTCACAGGACGTAAATTCGTCAGGCACCCATGGGCTTAGCACAATGCCAAAGCCCCTATGCCACCACGGCAAGTCTTAGGATATATTCAAACGCAATGGCTATGACGTGGAATGTATGCCGGTTTGGCGCGAGGTTGCCCCACTTCACAATATCAGCAGCGCTATATCTAAACGTGACAAAACTGACCCTGACGAACTCGGCTGCCCATGTCTAAACGTTTGCTCCAGGCTCAGCCATCTCTTGTTCGACCACTAATAATTATTTCGTCTACGTCCTCCACTAATTGAAGATTAGCTGACAGGATAGCTGACAGAGGAATAGCTTGCAGTACTACCGGCATGCTTGGGAGACCGTAGCAACAGGCCTCAGATAAGGCGCACAATAACACAACGAAATTCGCACATCATTTGTAAATGAACACTTTAGTCAGAAAAAGCGTACGCTAGCGAGCACTAATGTCAACGTCCCCACATATGCTGAACATTGAATGCGCGGCATACTATTTCCTTTATTATATATTGAAGCACGACAATGTAATGAAAAAAAAAGTAAGTACATTTATTCGCGTTCTTTTAAACTGTATTTGGTAGATAAGTCCACAAGGATGTGTGGAGCATTTCAGATAATGCGGATGCTCCGGCACGATTACATATAATAGGTTTGAATTGTTACTGTTTTCGTAAGCTCAAATGAGCCTTCACTTGTGTTCATTTAAACTCCGCAATTCGAATGGCTACTCATTGCTGTCTTTAAGAACTGTGACGAAATTCTTCAGTTCATAAATAATTTTCGCATTTTAGACATAGTCTATCTCTATTGACTTGATGAAGTATGGATGACTTGGCACCAGAATATAGTGTGACTACTACTTGTCCCCCCCCCAAAAAAAAAGAAAAGAATTCTGACCCAATCGCACAAGAATTGTGTTTAGCGGTATTTATTATTATATTTGCGCTAAAACTTATTTAGAAGCAAATAAACGCGCACAAGCTACGAATACTGATAAAGCAGCTGGTACAAAGGAATAGTGACAAGTCAGAACAGTGTGCGTGCATCTCATTTGTTGTTTCAGGCTTCATTACGGGACCACTGGCGCACAGATTCAACGCTCGTCCAGTGATTATTGCGGGAACAGCGATTTCAAGCGCGGGTGTAATGCTGAGCTTTTTTGCCACAAGTATTGGACTTATGACGTTCACACTCGGCGTAGCACACGGTAAGGCACATTTGTCTGCACCTAATTATTGCACGTAATAATGGTTGCGTCCTCTGAAAGTCGTGCAGCGATTAGGTTTTGCATTGCTCTGAGCTTCACCGGAATGGCTCAAAGAACACTGCCCTGGTGAACGTTTGGTCGTAGTGGGCACTTTTAGATATGCACGGCAACCACATCCGTGCATGAATATTCCGGTGTCTAATAGTAAATATACCTTGCAAAACCTCATGCAAATAGATCTTTGCAAAATGGAGCCTTGGACAGAAAAATGCCCATCTTAGACATTTTGTGCAGCTTACTTTCACTTTGCGATTTTTTTTGTTTACAAATTCACAGTGTACAATTTGTGATGATGAAGGCGAGGTAAACGCTGCAGAATAAGCAGTTTGACCGACCTCACTTCTTTCATTACTTGGCAGTAATAAAGGAAGTAGCTTACGGAAACAAGTACGTACAAGCATGCTTCATGAGCAAGAAGAGTGACACGTATTTCAAAGAACAATAAAAAACAAGCAACGCCTAGAAGACGATGCCATTACACATAAAAAATAAGTACTTTTATGACAACGTGATCATACCAGTAACACAGACACAGCAGTTAAGTGAATATATGTTTGTGGAGTATGCATGGCAAAAATATTCTATGTACTCGTAGCCGTAGGTGGTACGTGTCCTTGGGACAATGCGAACGTCACTTACAACACATACATAGGCAAAGTGACCGAAAGAATGACGAGGATGGGCGCCGACTTCCGACTGATTTTTTATTTTGAACAGCAAGCATATATACGAAAACAAGATGTATATCCCAACGAAAACACCAGAATTATTATTGAAGCAGCCAGCGATCGCTGAAGGTGACTCGGTTACTAAGCCATCCATTGCATTAACAGATAAAGAACTTGCTTTTGTGAGATCGCACATGCACGCTCCTTCGTCTTAAGGAGGCGGTCATGGTTTGTCTGAATATTGAATGCGTACTCATGCTGGCTTCTTGCTTTGGAGAGGGCGCTTGTGTCCTCGTGTCTTGGTATATATGCTTATTATTAGAAATAAAAAAAAATCACTTGGAAGTGAGCGCATGTCTTCGTCATTCTTTAGGTCCCTTTGTCTAAGTACGCGCTCTAAGTGATGTTTGCAACGGCATAGCAGCTAACCTGTACACAAACCCTGCCTGGGACAATATCAGTCTTCAGTGTTTCGTGTGAAGCCAATGGGTATATATTCCCTCAATTTTTGATGCTTTTAAAGACAGAATACCTTGTGCTGATTTCCGGCTTAAGTGTAGATAAAGGTTGGTAGTTGTAAAGTACTATTGCCTTTAAAACGTCATAACGGAGGAACAAATTAATGGTGAAAACATTGTTAGCTAAACTAGCAACAGCTCGAAAAGTGTTTTAAAGCGAATCTTTCCATGCCTCTTCCTTCCACTTTCCCGTTGGTGTTGCTCCTCTCTTGCCGGATATCTCACACAAAGGACGGCAAGCCTATCTTTACTATGCATACTTGTTATCATTCCTGCATTGTCACGTTGTCGTGGTCGTTCTGTCGCCGTCATTCTGCCGTAGTGATTTCCTTGTCACCAACTTACTGTCATCATGTCTTTGTCCTACGCCAACATTGTCATTGCGTTATCATAATTCCATCTCTGTAATTCTACTGTCGTCATGTCGTCGTTGTCACACCGTCGTGGTGATTTCATTGCCCTCGTGGCGTTGTAATTATTCTTTCCCTGTTGCAATCTTGCCGCTATTTTCCCTCTGTCTCCGTCATTGCTATGTTATATTGCCGCAGAGAGCTCTCCACATGCCAGTTACGAGCACTCTCGTGAGGTACCCTTCCAAGCGCCTCATCGCTAAAGCCCCTAGGCATCACTCATTGCGTCGCCGTTATCAGAACGCCAGCGACACCTCGCGCATGGCGATACAGACCGTGTCTCCTGTGCACGCGCACACGGCAGCGCCCGAGTCCCCCGTCCAATGAGAAGCCACCGCCTGGCTCCTGGCCTTCGGGTGCGTGAAAAGTGCGTTCGGCGTGGAGACGCGGTTGACTGTGGAATAGGCTGCCGTTAAGTATTCTTTTAAATTGTGTGAATGCTTAGTACTGAGTGTCCGGGCACAAGTTCGCCCTCAATACACCAGTTTGTTTAGTGTGCTTCCTTGAAGAGTGCTACATTTCTGGGGGAGACGTGGGGTATGATTGTAAGTCCCCAGTACGCAAGAGAACGGAGCCACGACCCTCAGCTATTGGAACCCAGGGAACCGACTCCAGTACACCCGCACATAAGCCGCCGCATCCGAGGAGACCCGCCCGAGTTCGGACCGCTTCCTGTTGCTGCAGCAGTGCACGCAACAGTTACCAGCGACGGCGCAACCATGACCAGCCCAGTCACACCGTCCCAGCTCATCGTGTACCCTCCACGCACGCCCGAGTCCTTCAACGGCGATACGTTCCAAGATGTAGAAGACTGGTTAGAGCACTTCGAACGAGTGGCATTTTGCAACGACTGGGGAGAGGCACGGAAGCTTCGCAACGTGTACTTCGCGTTAGAAGATTCAGCGAGGACATGGTTCGTCAATCATGAAGCGGCGCCATCTTCATGGGAAGAATTTCGGTGACAGTTGCTTGCCACGTATGCCAGCACCGATCGGCGAGAGAAGGCAGAGCACGTTCTACAAGCAAGAAACCAGCACGCTAACGAGAGTGTCGGCATATATATATCGAGGACATGTCCCGTCTATTCTATCGCGATGATCCAAACATGACCGAAGAGAAGAAATTACGCTTTATGATGCGTGGCGTTAAACAGGAGCTGTTTGCAGGACTCGTCCGCAACCCACCACACAGTGTTGCTGAGTTTCGCACCGAAGCAACGACCATAGAGAAGGCGCTGCGGCAGGGTGCCCACCACTTCAATCGTGATGTCACCAGCGTGCCAGCCGATCTTTCATCAGCAGGCCCAGGCAGTAGCACCGAAGCGCTAAGAGAACTCGTGCAATCAATCGTAAAGGAGGAGCTTCGAAAGCTGCAGCTACCGCAATTCACGCCGACACTTTCAACTCTCGCCGCCGTCATTCGAGATGAAGTGCGCCACGCCATTCTGCAGCCAGGACGTGAGCAACAGCTTGTGCATCATGAACAACCACCACCGGTACGTCGCGTGCCGACGTATGCTGATGTGGTATGCCAGCCGACCGGTCATAGTGCTCCATTCGCGACCCCCAGCAGCCACCAGCCGACTCTGCGCAGTGGACCCCTTCTAGCAGAGCTGAGGCCACGAAAAAGTGACGTGTGGCGTGCACCCAACCGGACGCCACTCTATTTCTACTTCAGGGAAGCTGGACACCTTTACAGAATGTGCCGATATCGCAGAGCAGGTCTTCGCGGCTTTACGATAAATGCACCTTGTTCCCGTAATGGAGAAAGACCCATCTAAATTCAGGACTACTTGACCAGACAACAGGACCCGCCTGCTAAATACCAATACCAGTCACGATCGTCAGCGTCTACACGCTACCGATCACCGAGTCCACGGCCATCCTTGTTTTCACCAAGGCGTCGTTCACTGAGCCCAAGTCAGGAAGACTGAAGCGAGCGACCGGTGGAGGCGAGGCCGCTAACGTTCGAATAAGCCAAGATCCTCCGTCAAGTTTACCAAGCAGCCGCGACGAACAGAAGCGGTTGAATAAGTGAACAGAGAATTTCTTCAGACTTGCGCATTCGATAGACGGTCATGAATTGAGTGCATCAGTTGGCACAGATGCTGATTATTCCGTCGTTAAATATGCACTCATCAAGGAACTGAAAAAATTTTGATGCCGTGCAGGGGACCCCAGATACGTACGGCTGGTGGGCACCTCATTACGCCCCTGGTTAGATGTACAGCGAGAATCGGAATTCGGTGTTTTTCTTACGTCGCTGATTTTGTCGTACTACCAGAATGTTCGAAGGGTGTAATACTCGGAATGGACTTTCTTCTAAAAATGGTGCCATAATCAACCTGCAGAATTCTAGTGTGTCATTTTCTACAAAGCAGGCTATAGAGATGCAAGAGCCGGAGGAGCTAGAACACGTTGCCTGGCGGGTTACCGACGATGACATAACCATGCCACCACGATGCAGCATGCTGGTTCGCGTAAGAAACGAAACATTCGACGACTCGGAAGGTATAGCGGACGCCAACGTCGAGCTAATGTTGAAAAAAAGGTACATGCGTAGCGCGATGAATTGTTCAACTACGCGATGGGTGCGATGATGTATTGAGGACGAACTTCGGAAGTGAATTTCAACACGTCGCAAAGAACACAGCCATCGCCTTCCTGCACAGCGCTACTGCAGTCGCAGATGTATGTAGCTTAGCGTCAAGGCCGCCTGCTGTCCGAACTACGCATGACGCCATAACATCAGTTGCGATCAACCAAAGTCTGTCGCCAGCCCAGAAACAAATGATGGAGGACCCTATAAATGAACTCGCAGAATGTTTCTCCACTTTGTGAGAGGTACGGCGCACACCAATTGTTAAACATCGTATAATAACAGACGAAGCGACCAGGCCAGTATAACCCACCGTGATTGCTCCAGGGCTATGGTGTTGGGCTGCTGAGCACGTGGTCGCGGGATCGAATCCCGGCCATGGCGGCCGCATTTCGATGGGGGCGAAATGCGAAAACACCCGTGTAGTTAGATTTAGGTGCACGTTAAAGATCCCCAGGTGGTCGAAATTTCCGGAGTTCCCCAATACGGCGTGCCTCGTAATCAGAAAGTGGTTTTGGCAAATAAAACCCCATATTTTTTATTTTTTAAACCAGTATACCAACATCCGTTCCGAGTCTCACCGGTTGAACGAGAGCTCATAGAGAGTCAGGTGCAAGAGATGCTTGAGGACGATGTCATTCAGCCATCAAACAGCCCGTGGGCGTCACCCGTAGACCTTGTCAGAAAGAAGGACAATACCTTGAAATTCTGCGTTGATTACCGGAAATTGAACAGTGTGACAAAGCGTGATGTATGCCCCCTCCCCCGCTTTGATGACACGTTGGATCGCCCACGACATGCAAAATTTTGCTCTTCATTAGACCTCAAGAGCGGGTATTGGCAAATTGAAGTGGATGAAAGAGACCGTGAAAAACTGCTGTCGTAACCCCAGACGGCCTGTAGGAGTTCAAAGCACTTCTATTCGGCCTCTGCTGCGCGCCGGCGACATTCCAGCGCATGATGGACAATGTCCTCTCGGGTCTCAAATGGCAGTCATGCTTAGTTTACCTAGACGACGTAGTGGTATTTTGTGCAACATTCTACCAGCGTGTCCAGAGGCTGCGTTTAGTGCTCCAAGCCATGCGCTCGGCAGGCCTAACCATTAAACTGGAAAAGTGCCAGTTTGGACTCCAAGAACTTCGTTTCCAGGGTTACGTAATTAGCGCGCAAGGTATTGGTCCGGATCCCGACAAGACTGCTGCCGTTGCGTGATTTCCAAAGCCGACAAACAAGAAGACAATACGGCGATTTTTGGGACTATGCGCTTATTACAGGCGATTTGTAGAAAACTCCTCAAAAATTGACGAACCTCTAACGAAACTTACTAAAGAAGATGCACCCTTCATGCGGCATACAGAACAAGTGGTTGTATTCAATGAATTAAAGGAACGATTGCAAGCCCCACCGGTCCTCGCCCACTTCGACGAGACAGCGGACACAGAAGTCCACACAAATGCAAGAAATCTCGGTCTCGGCGCGGTTTTAGTTCAGTGGAAAAATGGAGAAGAGAAAGTCATAGCATATGCTAGCCTCACTCTCTCGAAAGCTGAAACAAATTACTCTGCGACAGAAAAGGAATGTTTGGCTGTGATATGGGCCATCAGCAAGTTCTGACCATACCTCTACGGCAGGCCGTTCCGTGCAGTCAGCGATCACCATTCTCTTTACTGGCTGGCGCACCTAAAGGATCCATCTGGACGACTTGCGAGGTGAAGCCTCAGGCTCCAACAATACGACATTACTGTTGTATACAGGTCTGGAAGAAAACATAACAATGCTGACTGCTTGTCCCGCTCGCCAGTGGACGGAGTCTACTCCTTCAGAAGAAGATTTACCATTTCTTACAGTGATGACAGCTTCGGGAATCGCCGACCGTCAACGGGCCGACAAAGAATTGCTCCCACTCATCAAGCACCTCGAAGGATATCACGTCCAAGTCCCATGTATGTTTATGAGAGGTTTATCGTCATTTTGCCTCCGAGATAACGCGCTCTACAAGAGAAAGTCAGAACGCAACCAGGAACAATTCTTGCTCGTCGTACCGTCAGCCATGCGACCGGAAATTTTGGTCCCATGATGTAATTTAGGTGTCAGCCAGACGTTAGCCAGAATTCGTCTCAGATACCTCTGGCCTAAATTGTTAGCGCCGGTGCAGCATTACGTGAAGACATGTCGCGAATGTCAAAGGCGCAAAACACCACCCGTGAAACCGGCCGGCCTTCTCGAACCCATAGACCCACCGAAGATTCCATTTCAACAAGTTGGAATGGATCTTGTTGGCCCGTTTCCAACTTCATCGTCAGGGAAGAGATGGATCGTAGTAGCGACGGAATATTTAACACGATATGCTGAAACTGGCTGCCTTGAGCGAGGAACGGCAGTTGAAGTTGCAAATTTCTTCGTTTGTAACATAGTACTGCGACATGGTACACCAACGGTCGTGATTACCTATCGAGGAGCGGCCTTCACAGCTGATTTGATGCAATGGAGAAGATGACTCGCACCTGTCACAAAATAAAGCACTGCATACCATGCCAAAACAAACGGCCTGACAGAATGTCTAAACTGAACCCTGGCCGATATGCTGTCCATGCATGTCGACCTCGAACATAAGACATGGGACGCAATCTTGCCTTACGCCACTTTCGCCTATAATACGGCTGCACAGGAGACAGCTCAGGTCACCCCATTTCATCTGGTCTATGGCCGCACAGTAACAACCACACTGGATGCTGTGTTGTCAGTAGATGATGACAACAACAACTCGTACGACGTCGAGGACATCCTACAACGAGCTGAAGAAGCCCGGCAGTTGGCACGGTTCCATACACGCCAGCAACAACGTAGGCACGCACGCTACTACAACCTGCGCCGCAGAGAAGTTCAGTAGCAGCCAGGCGCCAAAGTGTGGATATGGACACCAGTGCCTCGTCGCGGACTACGTGAAAAATTTCTTCACCGATACTTTTAGCCTTATGAAGTTATTCACCGAGTAGGTGACCTGAATTACGAAGTCATCCCTCATGAACAAGAGCGTTCAAAGCTGCACAACCATGCGGAAGCCGTACACGTAATCCGCATGAAGCCTTACTACGACAGGCAATGAAAACACATCTATAGATCAATTTGGTTCATACGCATCGGGACGTTGTGTTTTCGGAGAGGGACGAATGCCTCAGAGAGCTCTCCACATGCCAGTTACGAGCATTCTCGTGAGGTGCCCTTCCAAGCGCCTCATCGCTAAAGCCCCTAGGCACCACTCATCGCATCGCCGTTTGAAGAACGCCAGCGACACCTCGCGCATGGCGATACGGAGCGTGTCTTCCGTGCACGCGCACACGGCAGCGTCCTCGTCCCTCCTCCAGTGAGAAGCCACGGCCTGGCTTCTCGCTTTCGGGGCGCGTGAGAAGTGTGTTCGGCGTGGACACGCGGTGGACTGTTGAATAGGCTCCCGTTAACTATTCTTTTAAATTGTGTGAATGCTTAGTATTGAGTATCCGGGAACAAGTTCGGCCAGAATAAACCAGCTTGTTCAGTGTGCGTCATTGAAGAGCGCTGCAATATCCTCGTCATTATGCCGCCATCTTCGAGCCTTCATCATACTACCATCATTTTTTTGTCATCAGTTCGAAGTCGTCACTTTATTGTCGTCATTGCGTTGTCGTCGCAGAGTTGCTGTCACGCTGTGGTGGTCATTCCATCTTACTATGAGTAGCTATTGTCTGATTCATATATACTGCTGGTATTTATTTAGAATATCCACTAGAGCCTCACAGCGTTTATTCCGTAAAACTTCCGTGTTATTGATTTTTTCCTGAACTTGGGCTCGTGAAATAAAATACGAAGTGTTTTAGCCGCAGGAGACATCTCTACTTCAGTCCACTTTCCCCCTTCCCCAGCCTCAGGGTAGCCTACTGGGCTCAGCCCGGTTAGCCTCCTTGCCTTTGCCTTATGACCCCCTCCCTCTCTGTCTCTATTAGCTTGTTGTATAGCTTGAGGTTTGTAAAATGTCCGCATAAATCAGATTTTTGTCAAAATACAATGGCTATTATTTTTTCACATAACCACAAAAGAATTCAGAAGAAATCAAAGATACAATTTTCTGAGGTTCGAGAGTGCAACGTCTATAATTTTTTCCACCCCAGTACCAGTCAGAAACAAACTTGTGTCATCTGCACGAAAAACTGTAAAATAAGAACTCATGAAACGTAACATCTTTTATGTAAACATTGCAAAGAAGTTCCCTCAAGTTTTTTTCAAGTCGTCAAATTTTCTCCACAAATTTATCGTCAAGTATCGAAGAGAAAGATTCATTGTCGATTCCATGCCCTAAGCGAACGCTGCTAAATATGTAGGGCATAACACATTTGATTCTGTCTAAATGTTCACCACAGACTCGTAAGAACGTCTTTATCGTTTTATACTGCGCAGAAAATCTAGATATTATAGAATGGCACATGGGTGACTTCTTGATGCAAGGGGGGGCATAATAGTACGTATTCATCCTTTTCCCGCGGAGTGCATTTCATCCGCTAACAACCTAATCTTATCTCTCAGCGGAAGACGCGCCAATATTTTGAACTTACACGAATATTAGCATTCATTTTGTCTGTTGCGTTTGTTCTCGTCGAACCTTGTGTAATCAGATTGCATGCGCGATCCGAATTGCGTAGTAGTTTCTTGAAAGCACGCGGGCACCAGCGATTACACTGGAACCATCGGTGAGTCATGCATAAAAGCGAACGTGTTTGACCCGCAGATCAGATTTTCCATGACCGCCGAGTGTAATTGGCGTTATCGTTGTGCTATGAATGCCAGTTTCTTTAGGGGCGCAAGTTCGCCCAATAAGGAGTTTCGTCATTCACAGTCTGCTATTGTGATCTTGGCCGCCACTGCAACGTGACAATAGTGTGTCCCAGTGTTATGCCGCTGTGCGCCTCAAGTAATCAGCACGCAACAATGGCCAACCTCAGCTTATAGCTTTCTGGTGCTACATTTAACTGATCGTAAATGATTTCGAACACAATAGCAATGACAGTAATATGTTCACGAACATGCGATTTCTTAAGTCATCCACCGGCTGTCGTAAACATCATATTTTTTTTCTGGCACATAGTAAACGCTGACCGTAACATGGTTCCAGTTGAGATTCATGACGGGATTTCGGTGTTTCATTGGGCATTAGGTCAACTAAAATTTTTATTTGTACAATATTTACGTGTTTGCAGCCATAGGAACGGGCATGGTGTTTATAGTGGCCCCTACTATCATCAGCGAGCACTTCGTCAAGAACGAGGGCCTGGCGATGGGCCTCAACTTCGCCGGTGGCACCGCGGGCCTCTTTGTGTTCCCCAAGCTGCTCGAGTACCTCACCGCCGCCTATGGCCTACGTGGTGCTCTTCTCATCTTTGGTGCCGTCACCATGAACGGGCTTGCTTTTAGCCAATTTACACGCGCTCCAGATCGGCGGAAAGCTGCTCCTGAGGAAGATCAAGTAGCCGCCCCGTGTTCTTCGAAACTCGTCGGTGACGAAAGGACGAAGAAGCTACGCCACGCATTCACAGTGCTCAAAAGTCCCGTGTTTTACCTGATAATTTACAGCTTCAACGCTTACTGCGTGTGCTATGAGTGCTACATGTCGCTTTTCGTCGACTTTGCCTCTGATCGAGGAGTAGCGGTCTCGACTGCAGTGACTGTGATGGCGGCGGCAGGCGTTTCGGAGCTTCTAGGAAGATTTACGCTGCCGACAGCCGTCGACCGTGCTTTAATTACAAACAAGACGGCTCTCATTATCACATTGTGTGCGCAGGCAGTGACGTTTCTTCTGTTGCCTTTCTTACGCATCCACGGACTCATCTTCGCCGTGGCCGTGGGCATCACCTTCAACATCGGCACTGTCATGGTTCTTTTTCCGGTAATCGTGGCGTCTTACTTCGGACGCGAAAACTTGTCAGTATCCTTCGGCATCGTAGTGGCATCGGCTGGGCTGCTATCATTTCTGAAGCCATCCTTGATAGGTAAGGTTTATGCGTGTACTTTCGCTAAGAAATATCACAGTCGAATCATCACTTTCTCCCAACTGACTTCAGGAATTAGGTAACGAATACCTCTGCCTCAGCGGCTTACTTGGGAGAATAATTATATGAATAAAATCATGTGCATATCCCATGTATTGTAGGAACTGGTTTAAGCGTAGTTTGCCGTGATGTTTGCGAGCAACGCTGTTGTTATTTAGCGACAGTTCGAAAATAGAACTCGAAGATGTTGGACACGTGTACTCTGCGTAATGGTTTGTTGAACGTTAATGTGTGGCGCTAAAGAACTGCAGGCGCTGGCGTAGAAGCAAGAGACTATCGCACACATAACCCACCGAACTGTACTCGTCATCTGCAATGCGTTTCCCAAAGTGCTTGTTTGCCCTCGAAACGACGTGGCCCTGTTCCGAGACTGTCTCATAATTGAATATCGAGCCTCTCGGCTTCGTCTTTAGCAGACGATGAACCTACTGTGCGGGGAAACGCTCGCTCAAAGTCAACTTTCGTACACGTAATTATCGTTTAGATTGATAGCTTGTGTGATGCCACGGCTTCGTCTACACGCAATGACAGCAACAGCACCGAAAAAGTGGAGCGAAGAGTCAATTAAAGTTCTGTGACGTCGCACTCTGGTCTCTTCCAGGCCCCTGCATGTGCACATGGCTCACTTAGCAGCACTATGCTGTGATATGAAACGTCAGTTGCTGCTAGAGGTCACACAAAGGTCGTTATTATGTGCTGTGTAAGACCAGTGAAAGACAGGTCCACATAAAGTAAGAGGAATGAGCCAAGTAGTTATTCGATCTAGAGAAAGTTGTTCGGTCACTTAAACGAAAGCCTTAACCTCGCAATACGCTGACTTGCATGAACACGTGGCTTTATCTAAACATTATGAATGAACCAAAGCGACAACGTCGCACATTTGGAGTGGTCCCTAAGACCTTGGTTTGTGGGACTGTCTGGGTCTTTTGCTGTAAGTGCTGAAAAGAAGACTTGCATTCCGAAATATATGTACAAAAGAGCGACAGAACTGGAATAATAATTACGCCCACCTGTAGTGCTCAGGCACATTAAAACGCATATTCAAATAATGAATTAGGACGTATGCACATACTGGTTTATCGACTACATCCTTGCGCCGCACTTTTTTACCGTACACAGCGAAGGTCGTCTTGCTTTCCTGTGACAAGTTGGAGAGTTCAGAATTTAACTTGCACCAAGAGGCTTTTCATGGCCACCTCGAAAGCTTAGTAAACGTTCCTCAACTGAAAGGAAGTGTTCATACTACATACCCTCGTCATATCTCGCTCGACTTGTGAAATGCATATGTAATTTAATTGCGTACATTCATCTGTTCCATTCGATGGAAATAGCGTTGCGTATCACTATCATACCTTTTATTTCAGTCTAATGTCGTGTCGAGCTCCTCACACCATGAACATTTCATACGCTTTGCTATTAACTAAGCGGTAACAACTTGATTGGAGACTACGCATGCTTGTGACAGTGATGTGCTGGTTGTCTATAGCACATGATATGAAAATGAACCGACATCTTTTCTTTGTTCTTACTATATGGTTGTAGCGTTAGAGAGAGATGTATCAATAATCGTAAAACGATTTTATTATTTCCTTTATTGTATCCTGTTGTCTTCTTTAAAGATGTGTATTTTGACTAGGACTTCAGGACAGGAAGCTCTTCAATAGCCGAACATTTAGTTTTACTGTGTTGAAGAACACAAAAATAAATAACACGGGCATATTCTTTTTCGCAGGCCACTTCAGGGACAAAGTAGGTGCATATGACTGGCTCTTCGTCATCTGTGGAGCTCTCAACGCTGTTGCAGCCGCTGTTTGGATCGCTGTTCTCGCATGGGAAAGGAATATGAGAAAGAAGGACGTTGCTCGCAACGAAAACGCACCTGCAGGCACCATTATCGCCGGAAAATTTAGCAACGCTCTTAAACTCAACTATGCGATTTAAAAGTGGTACTGGGTTTAAAAAGGATTCACAATTTGGCATTTAAGCGTTAAGTTCTGCACACTTTTAGGTGTGAACTGCAACTACGAAACGTGCAATGGTAATTCATCTTACCTCGATACCATTTCTTACGTTTTGGAGATTCATGAGGCGTTGTAGTGGTGACAATCCACGAATGACCAGGTGTCCCACTAAAACAGCCAAATCTGGCGATAAAGGAGGCATGGGGTGTCTTCAGAAGGTCGTATATTATTGGTCTAAGTCTAGAAAAGAAATTGTGTTTTGCCAGCAGTTGTACCGTAGGAAAACTCCAATTTTCCGCAGAGCGCAGTTTGTCATGCAAAAAAAAAAGGAAATCATGCGATAAATGTTTTGTAAGTCTAGCACCGAACTGGCAGGCACACTTTTTGAGTACCACGTGAGGTATCCCGTGTTCGTGTCACATCACGGATGAATAATGGACCTGCACCTATTTCACTCGCAACCGTCATGGCCGCCAGGCCAGAACGTGTCTTTCTTTTAACACGTTAGGTAGTTTTAGAACGCAGCTCTTAGGGAGCCGTTCCTACGTCTAGCGTCGGCGTGCTCGGCGTAACCGAGCTAGCCAGCGCAGCGTATGAAAGAGGGAACGCGGAGCGCAGTGGGGGGGACTAAAACAGCTATGAGCGAGAAGAGAGCGCGAGGATGAAAGCGGATGAGGCGGGCATGGAGAAAGCGAGGGAAGGAAAGCGTAGCGCCCCGCAAGTTGCGCACCCCTGTGACGATGACGTCAGAGTAGCGCGCGTCGCTGGGATATCTGTCCGCGGCTGTTGCTGGCAATCGCGCCCACGCGTCGTCGGCACGCTGCTTATCGCGATCTGTCGATTAGCCAGGCAGTCGCGCAACACTTCCCTCCGTTCACGTGCCGCACGAGACAGATTGTCTGAACCAGCCAATAAACCGCGGAATGAAAACACTTCCTAGAGCTGCGCTGAAATTTTGCAATACGGAGTATCAAAATCGCCGGTGAACTTTTTTCTAAAGAGAACAAGTGTTCTCAAATATGAGGCGCCTAAAACGGTCATTGAGCAATGATTTTCCGATTCCCTCCACGAGCTTACGAATCTTACAGATTACAGATTTTTGGAGCTGTGGTTAGCACAAGTAAGGCCAGGAGATTGGAAATAAGAATAAATAACTACAAACAAAAACTGAAAGAACACTTGTGTACCGTGATTGGCTCATCTTGAAAAAAAAAGAAAGCCTGGTGATCAAAATTATTCCCGAGTCCCCCACTACCGCGTGCCTCATAATCCGATAGTGGCTTTTGCATATATAACAGAAGATCGTAACTTTTTGACGAACTGTGTATAAAGGCGTGGTGTATAGGTCCAGGCTTTTTACAGAAGTGTGCAGTTATTTGCCCAGGAACCTATAAATATAAACCTCGCTCATCTTACTATCCTTCTACAGGAATGGCAGCAGCACGAATTTTGAAAGAATGATGTTGCAGTAAGCTTAAGGGCGTACCCTTCTCACTCTCTTTGGAACACTTACCGTTTCTCGCCGTGTACACGGGAACAGGAGACATCACGTCTACCACACCCCTATACGAAGGCGCGAGCCGATGTACTCGGATTCTCTACAAAATTGCTCATTGTTGTCGAACTTATTTTGTGCTTCGAAATGTACTTAGTTAATATTCAAGATTTTTGTTCGCTTCCGGGTTAACAATACTTGGGTTCAAACCAATAATGGCAGGTTTGTAATACTGCACCACCGTCTTGGATTGGATTGCCAACAAGGAGAAGCATTGTAATTCTACATTTCTAGATGAGAAGGTAGCTTTAGCAGATCGCCTTTAAAGGGCCGCTCACCAGGTCTGGTCATATTGAGCTTAGAAGCGCAGAGCATACATTGCGCCATAACGTTCGTGTCTGCAAAGTATTACATCGCTACGGGCCGTGGAAAAATCTAAAATTTCAAACCGGACGCCTTTCTTTCTTCTTCTCGCTATTATAATTATAATAATATTATTACGACGGCTCTTCTCTCGGTAGATACCCGAGAGACGAGCCGCCGCGAGAACGACGAAGAAGTGGGTCTGTGCCCTTGGCGCGAGAAAATGTCCGCCTGGTGCTCTGGCTCCAGTCCAGTGTAAATAGGTTGTAAATAGCCTCTTCCGTCTGTATCTTTCTACACGTAACATTCTGGTGGAAGTGAGCGATGCCCGTCCTCGCCACGGAACTCCGGAGTGGTCGGTACATCGAGCTTGTCACCATGCTTCCCGGTGACTAGACCACCTCTGCAACGGCTTCGGCTTGTCCGACTGCTCCCGTCGTCACTGTTGCCCAACATCGCGACCCTGGTGTGTTCTCTGGCCTGGAGGGACAGGACGTTGACGAATGGATCAAGCTATATGAACATGCCAGCGCTAATAACAGGTGGGACCCAACCATAATGCTTGCCAATGTCATCTTTTATCTCGGCGGCACCCCACGCGTGTGGCACCAGACGCATGACGACGAGATAACCAGTTGGGACAATTTCAAAGAGAAGCTCAGGGAACTGTTCGGCGACCCCATTGCCCACAAGGTTGCCGCGAGAAAGGCTCTTGCGTCTCGTGTTCAGACATCTACAGAGCCGTGCGTTTCATACATCCTCGATGTCTTAGCTCTGTGCCGAAAAGCTGACGACGCTATGTCTGAAGCTGATAAAGTGTCACATGTCCTAAAAGGCATCGCCGAAGACGCTTTCAATTTGCTTGTTTTCTGCAACGTCTCGACAATCGACGCCATCATTAAAGAATGCCGGCGCCTTGAACAGGCTAAGAGCCGCCGTATCACACACCGCATCACGCGGCTACCCAACACTGCTGCTACGTCGACGTGCGAGGGTCGACCACGTCAGGCTACCACCTATGACGACGTCACCCGTATCATTCGCTGCGAGCTCGAGGCCGCCTGTCCGCCAGCTTTCGCCGCGACGCCTCCCGAACCGCCAGCAACCACGATTGCGATGATTCAGGCCGTAGTCAGACAGGAATTTAAGAACATGGGTCTGAACTTCGTGTGTAGAGCGTCTCAACCCAACGTTCTCCAGTTCTCTACCGGCCCACCTCGTCCCCGACAGTCCTTGTCTGCAATATCTCGCCGCAACCTGCCCGAATGGCGTACCCCTGATGACTGCCCGATCTGCTTCCACTGCTGTCGCATCGGCCACGTCGCTCGTCACTGCCGCAACCGATGGCCACCACCTCCTCGGACATCATCATCATCATCATCATCATCATCATCATCATCATCATCATAAGCCTGGTTACGCCAACTGCAGAGCAAAGGCCTCTCCCATACTTCTGCAACAACCCCGGTCATGTACTAATTGTGGCCATGTCGTCCCTGCAAACTTCTTAATCTCATCCGCCCACCTAACTTTCTGCCGCCCCCTGCTAGGCTTCCCTCCCCTTGGAATCCAGTCCGTAACCCTTAATGACAATCGGTTATCTGCCCTTCTCATAACATATCCTGCCCTGCCCCCCATTTCTTTTTCTTGATTTCAACTAAGATGTCATTAACTCGCGTTTGCTCCCTCACCCAATCTGCTCTTTTCTTACTTCTTAACGTTAAACCTATCATTCTTCTTTCCATAGCTCGTTGCGTCGTCCTCAATTTGAGTAGAACCCTTTTCGTAAGCCTCCAGGTTTCTGCCCCGTAGGTGAGTACTGGTAAGACACAGCTATTATACACTTTTCTCTTGAGAGATAAGGGCAACCTGCCGTTCATGATATGATAATGCTTGCCAAATTCTTAGTCTTCTCATTCTTCTCTTATTCAGCCCATTCTTATTCTTCTCATTATTTCCGTCCCATGATCCGGATCCGGCAACACCACCTGCCCTAAGTAGAGGTATTCCCTTACCACTTCCAGTGCCTCGATACCTATGGTGAATTGCTGTTCTCTTTCAAGACTGTTAAACATTATTTTAGTTTTCCGCAGGTTAAATTTTAGAGCCACTCTTCTGCTTTGCTCTCCAGGTCAGTGAGCATGCATTGCAATTGGTCACCTGAGTTACTAAGCAAGACAATATCATCAACGAATCGCAGGTTACTAAGGTATTCTTCATTAACTTTTATCCCCAATTCTTCCCAATCCAGGTCTCTGAATACCTCCTGTAAACACGCTGTGAATAGCATTCGAGAGATCGTATCTCCCTGCCTGACGCCTTTCTTTATTGGGATTTTGTTGTTTTCTTTATGGAGGACTACGGTGGCTGTGGAGCCGCTGTACATATCTTTCAGTATTTTTACATACGGTTCGTCTACACCCTGGTCCCGTAATGCCTCCATGACTGCTGAGGTTTCGACAGAATCAGACGCTTTCTCGTAATCAATGAAAGCTATATATAAGGGTTGGTTGTATTCCGCTCATTTCTCTATCACCTGATTGATAATGTGAATATGGTCTATTGTTGAGTAGCCTTTACGGAATCCTGTCTGGTCGTTTGCTTGACAGAAGTTTAAGGTATTCCAGATTCTATTTGCGATTACCTTAGTAAATAGTTTGTAGGCAACTGACAATAAGCTGACTGGTCTATAATTTTTCAAGTCTTCGGCGTCCCCTTTCTTATGGATTAGGATTATGTTAGCGTTCTTCCAAGATTCCGGTACGCTCGAGGTCATGAGGCATTGCGTATACAGGGTGACCAGTTTCTCTAGAACAATCTGTCCACCATCCTTCAACAAATCTGAGCCGCCGCGAGAACGACGACGAAGTGTGTCTGTGCCCTTGGCGCGAGAAAATGTCGGCCTGGCAGTCTGGCTCCAGTCCAGTGTAAATAGCTTGTAAATAGCCTCTTCCGTCTGTATCTTTCTACGCGTAACAATATAAAGATTATAATTAAGCGCAGGATCTCCAAGGCACCCAAGGGGCAGAAGGGTGGCCCGTAGGTTGCGCCCGCCGAGGCGGGCCAAGGGGCATGCGACCGGCCGTACACGACAGCGAACAGCCCATCCTGCTCCAGCTGGCAGGCTTCGGCGTCGTCGAGCCCCAACCAATGCAAGCTCAAAGTTCCGCCTTTCAGTTCCTCTCATTCTCGCCGACAATGCCCGCCTAGACAAAGAGCAAACAGAAACCAATCAGGGGCTGGTCTGACGAAGATCGCGATGCATGCGGCCCTTCGATTGGCTCAGTGCACCAGCACGCTTAGTGGCGCCTTCTGAGTGGCTGTTGGTAGGGCAACTAGGCCTAACAGACGAGCTCGTCTGCTAGCCTGCCAGTGGGTGTGCTTCGAAAACTGTTGATATGCCGTTTGCCTGTTGATCGTAGTGCGAACATAAGCGGCGAATCAACCCTCTTTCTAATAAAATGGTTGAAACCAAACATGCGTCCACGAAAAGCGAAGCGCAAGCCGTCTCTGCTTCCTACGGCAAGAAAGGGGAGGCGGTTCTCCCAAGCTTCCGTTGAGCCAATAAGATGGCATTGGTGATTAGTCACCACGTCGTGAAATCTGAAAGCGCATCAGCAATAACACGGCCGCGAAGATAACTATTGCCCTTTGTCCTCGCGTTTAGGTTTACTGTGGAGACCGCAGACGATGCGCCGTTGCCTATTCCTGTGCCTCTCAGGCGTACGTGGGCTCTTATTGGCACATTCCAGATTCTGTTACGAGCCTATACGTGCGCCTGATGTCAAAATCAACGGAATAATCTTGTGCTTTTAATATTATTGTAATTATTATTTCCCTGTTCTGAAACTTGAAATTCATATATTCCCGGTTTTTTTAGTTTTTATGTTTTTCTCGAGCATAGCTTTTTTAAAGTGAAATTTTGGGATCGGCATTGTGTCCCTTCTACTCATTTAATTTTCGTCATTATCTTTTTGCCTGAATGCTGGTGAGTCAGACAGTGCACAAAAACTGTGATATGGTGTCTGAAATCAACAACAAGAACTCCCATTTGTACAGCTGCAGCACAGAACTTCATCATTTGGGCTAAAGTACAGATACAAACATACAAATGTTCATTTGCAGTATTTGAACATCTAGGAACCTACCTGCCTAATATTGGATATATTCATGAAGTATATTTATTGCAAATCAGATCCCAAATTTTTAACACAAGCATTGTAAATACTTTTTTATTGATCTCAGAAAAAGTTTAACTGCATATTTGTAAGGAGCATACAAAATTAGACGTGCCCTGGACGTTTTATGTGTCTAGAGCGAATATCAAAATTGGTTGTTCTGGATGCCATGTCCCCTGATACGTAATGCTGTTTGTTTTTGTTCTATTCTAAAGATAGAAATCTTGGGTTCCGTCTTATATTCAGGCCTGGATATCTCAACACGAAGAACAGATAGACGACGAAGAAACATTGTTAAAGAATGGTCTGGCAGTTTTTGTTGTGGTGGCCTCAGGTGTAGTCCTTGGACTCGGGCGGCATCTTCGGCTTGCCGGACGGTGCGGAGCTGGTCTGCCAACTCTGAACTTTCGAGAGCCGCCTCCCAGCGGCGGCGACGCCGATTGAGAAGGTCCCCGGTAGCTCCCTCGGACGGGGCGACGCCGGGAAGAACCGAGCTCGAGGCTTCCCATACTCTGGCAACGGCCACGATTAAGGACGTGTCGTCGGGCGGAGGTAGTTTCAGTACCGTTGTTGTCGGTGCATTCCCAGAGCATGTGTCGCAGCGTTGGTCTCGGTCCGCAAGCTTGACACGCATCTGTTGGATATAAACTCGGGTAGCAGTGACATAAGACGGTGGGGCAAAGGTAGGGGTGTGTCTGGAGCAAGCGTAATGTTACGGCCTCGTTCCTGTTTAATTTATCGTGTGGTGGCGGGAATGTGCGTCTTTCGAGTTAGTTGTTTTGGGTGAGGTCTCTGAACGGTGGCTAGGCGATCGCCCCACGGCCACTGTGAGTCTTCTTGCTGCGTTTCTGTCGCAGTGTCCCGATCCGGCAGATCCGATGCCCAGCTGTCAAGAGGCGGAGGCGGTGGCAACAGAATCTGCGGCGACAAGGCGTATGAGATTTCGAGCCGTGGTGTGGGCCGCCGTGTTGCCCGCTAGCGGGAAATAGGTGTCTGCCGGGGTCCAGAGGAGGAAGAGCGTAGAATTTCAGGATTGCGAGGGCGATGACGAGTCGCCGTCGTCACAAATTTGGAGTATGAGGGGCCGCATTCTTCTTTTTTTTGAGAACGAAGCCTACTGCATAATCTATTTATTCAATGGGCTGTAAAATATACATTAATAGTCGGATAAAAAGAGTGCTTGCCATCTTTCATTCTCTACTCTGTGTGCTATCTAAAAGTGCCTTACAAATAACTTTTTGTGAAATTTATTTCCCATTCTGGCCTTAACCAATGGAAGTGCAATGTTAATTATCACAGGAACTAATTTGCCGGCAAAACTAATAACAGTTGAAATCAGCACAGAAGCTTTAATAACACTGGGAGGTTTCATTAATATTGTTGAAAAACATTATGAACATTATTTCAGTAGTCCCGCTCCTTAGTATAGTGCTATAGTTTGTCAGCATATATATCTTCTATAGGACGAACGAAATTAGCCTTGTGGAGAGACTTGCAATTGTACCTTTCATTTGCAATGCATGTTCATATATCACGATGAATTTGCCTCCCCTAGACAGCCCATCAAATGCTCGTAGCCAATTGGTGGGGCTTGTTGATTAGAGAAACCTGGGGGCTAGAATTTAGGTGTCATTGTCCAACTTACCCCATACGTAGATGCAAATTATCACTGTTTCCTGCCCAGACCTGCCTATATGACAGTTTCCCAGACAGGCCACGACAGCAGATTAAGGTGACTGTGTTTCTGCAGATGTGCTTTTCACCACCTTTACCACATCTCGATACTACCTTCCTCGCGTTGCAGGGCACATATACTTCAGTTCTCGCTTCATGCATTCGAAATTAGGTGCTCTTAATGCCACAATTAGAAGAAGTTTACTTACTGACAGACTGTTTGCATGCTGGTTTTAATTTCTGATCGGTGCACGACAGTCGGTTTAACACATTTGTCGACATAGATGACGACCACATTATTTGTGATGGCGATAGGATCCGACTTGTGGCTCAACAGCACACAAAGTAACTAGATGAAATTTATAGTTTTGTATGCCTTATTTTGCATCAGTACAAATTTATGGAGGTTATACATTGATGTTATGTATATTCTTCATCAAAGAGGAAGGGCATAGCCATGGAACGAATGAAAACGAAGATATGCTGACGAACAGTGACGTAGATAATGTCAGCTGCATGCAAATCAGGCCCAGCGACCTACACCAGACGTACTGATAGGCATAAGCTTCCCGCCAAGCCTTTTGATATCAAGGTTAATACTGCAAACCTGAAACAAGGAAAGCTGTCTTTCTCCACAAAATCACGGATTGTGACCTGGATAACGACACACTTACGCACAGTAAGCTTGTGAGTAGTTCCAATTAATGTCAAGTTTTCTTTCAAATGCTTTGTAAAGAACATTTTAGGGGAGTTCGCCTCTTTAAACATTGGTGTGCCATGCATTTTTGCTAGATGCAATAAATTATATTTCTAATGACATATACGTAAGCTTTAAATTGAAATCCTATTTATTAGCAATATGTTGCTGAACATATTAAACAGATTTAAGTTTGAAAATTCAGAAATATACCCTGCTCAATAAAATAATCGATGTCCTTAATTGGAAAATTTAGCATTCTCAGTCAGCTTGGTGTCTTCGTTCCTATCATTGTCCCTTAAAGCACCTCATATTCAAGATCAAAATCCTCTAGAATTCATAGGGCGTTGTTCTTTGTTCTTAAACTGTGCAGGATGTTTGTGCTTATCCAGCAAGTCTGAAAACGATACGGGCGCAACGCCAACCGTTGCTTGAGCTTTGTCACGTTATGTGTCACATAAAAACAAAACCTATTATAATATGTTAGTTTAACCTTCTTGTCGCTTAACAAGCGACAAGAAGTAGCTTGGAGACGACTTCAGACGAACACCTTCCCCAAGCCCGTAGCCTATCACTACTACTACCGGGACCAATACCCTAATACATGTAAGCCACTGTAAGCAAAAAGCGGATATATTCCATATTATGTGGTCGTGCCCAGCCGAAAATCACACAAATCACGAAACCCTTTCCTGTTAGTCTGTACTGTTTTAGGATTTCCTTTCCTTTAATTTCTTATTTTCGGATCATACATTTTTGTTTTGTTAGCAATCTGTATTTATTTTTGCTCCCACTCCTGTAAGAGGCTGTCAAGGCTTACAGTATAAATAAATAAATAAATAAATAAATAAATAAATAAATAAATAAATAAATAAATAAATAATGCACTCTGGGAAGACATGGGTTCGGCCTCTTTTGAAGTCGCAGAAGCACTGAGCAAAATTTGTTTTGAACAAAGACTTCGGAACACGGATGAAAATAAATGGACAACTAAAATGCACGAGCATCTGTAGATTAAATGCGTCCCCACAGAATGGAGGAAGAGGTCAAGAACGTTGGCAACCAAGTACAGTGTAATTGAAACTGCAGATAGACAACTAGGAGTCATCAGAAAGAAAGTGAAAAAAAAACATAGACAGTTAATTGGATGGAAAGAATGAAAACAAAAAGGACCATGGAAATATACAAGAAGAAGAAAGAAAGAAATTGGAAGGGAGAACCTGTGCGATAACAGAAATGCCAGTATCTGGCTATTTTAGGATCGAGCCGATTGCCTACGGACAGAAACATACCGGAGCAAGTATTCGGAACTAGATAAGACGTGTATGTTGCAGCAAAAATCCGGACACCACTCAGCACATCCTAATAACACGCGAAAGGTTTCAACCAGTGAGAACCGTAGGTAACGCACACGTTCCAGAAGTGCCTTGGTTTAAAGTGTACGGAAACGTCAACCGATGAGCAGTCGAGATAAGCAAGAGACGTTTAGAGTATTTGAAAAAAAAATCAGGGAATAGATTGATATGACCTGGGGCCATATAACGTAAAACTATTCCAATACGTTTTTATTCCAATCCTCTGACGTCATATTTGCGTAACCACCGACGCAAGTAACGGGCGGTCAACCGCAGGGTTACCCGAACAGACCAATAAAACGCTTTCCTCGTTCATGGGAAGTCACTTTTGTTTGCTTGAAAAACGAATAATATTGCCTACACTGAGCGGCGCATCTGATCTAATTCCCTGACAAGAGGCGAAGAGAACGCTCAAGTGGAGGGCAGTTCGATGGGGCCGAGCCACTGCACTAAAGATCGATAACAGGATGAACAGGGAGGGTGCCAGCGTCTGCTATTGGTCCGCTTTCCCTCACCTAGCTTGCTGTGGCTGGTTCAAAATCACGGCGGCATGCAACGGTAAGTTAAGAATGCCGCTAAAAAGGATCCTCAGCAAAGTTGGCTGAGTGAGGTCGTAAGCGTGCCGAAAGTGTTCAAAAACGTTACACAGTCACGCAAAAGTTTATTCTACGCAAATAAACCCATGCTTACTGGCAGGTGCGAGTAGCCAGTGCCTGAGCGATTGGCGGCAGCCATCTTTTATTCCTTTCGAAACGGGGCAGCCTGCGGCTACTCAGAAGAAAATTCAGTTTGGTTCGGCGAAATAATGCATCTTTAACGCGTGCACGTCACTTTTGAGGCGGTGAGTTTTTGCAATTTTGTGATGTCGCGTAACAAGCATGTGAAGTGGGTGCAACCCGAAAACTTTTGACCACTAGCCGAGGGCTACTCGCGAAAAGGTGTCGAATGTGAAATAACTATTTTTTTTGTTCCGTCAATTCATGTATAATTCGTGTGTACACGTCGTGTCAGATGGGGAGCTATCGCGGTGTTTATGACGTCGCATGACATACAGGTCCAGTGGAGTTTGTCCAAAAAGATTTTGACCAATCGCGGAGGGCTCATTGCTGAATTGGAATAGAAAAGTTTGGAAAAGTTTTAAGTTATAGCGCCCCTGATCTCTAACAGTCAATGCTAGCGCCATAAATCATGCATTCAAAAATGCTAGATAAGGTACTTCCACAAGTGTAGTTCATAAAATGACGCAGGCGACTATCTGTCACCGCCCCGTTGCGAAGGGGATTCCATTAAATAATCATCATTATCAAAGCGCGAAAGAGGAGTCCCACTGTTGTGCACCCTTGACACATAACTCGTTTTGGCACATAACCCGTGGTACTGTGTTGCGTCGATACATTGATCCAGTGATAAGCGCATTACTTTCGACAGTTATAGTGAGTTGGGTTCCAGCAAATTTTTTCGAATAGCTTTTCCGCTAGAGTCAGTATAATATCTCTATAAGCTCCATAGTTCCTTTTTAATTTGGCTGCGTTTTACGCTTGGCACCCATTTGCTTATCTGCCGTTCGCCGGGCAGCAGCAGCGGCAGCCGCGTAAGGCCGGGAGATGGTAGGCGCTCCTAAGCTGGCGCCGTATTCCGTAAGAGTCCACCTAGTGGGCTGTCCATTTCGGCCACTGCTTATTAGATGCAGCGGGCAGCTTGCCAACTGCCGAGCGTATCCCTTTGAATCTTCGCATGAATAAGGCACATTCTCTGGGGAACACGTTCATACAATTGGCAACTGCGGCGTGTTTCTAGTAGTAGGAGGACTCACCCCTGCCAAAAGATGCGTTCCACAAAAGTGGTCCGCACAATTTCTTATGTAACGTAGTCGCCCACATATGCGGATATTGATTTAATAGGCGTAAGACAAACAACTTGATTTAGTGGGTTGGTTCATCTTGCAAGTAAAACTTCAAGCAGCGCGAAGAAGACGAAGACGACAATCAAAAACACACAGAACAAGACGAACGCTCGTTCTGTTTTGTGCGTTTTTGATTGTGGTCTTTGTCTTCACGCCATGTTTTGGATGTATGGGAGAGAGCGCAGTTCGGGCTTCGACACGGACAGACACCTCGGCGTTTGAATAAAGCGTCTCTTTATCGGACAACGGCTTTTCCTTCGCACTGCCACCGTGCACTCGAATCATCGAGGCGCGCGGATTTCGGACCTTAAACACCTTACCTCCTTAACTGGTGTTCAAGCTACCAGAGCATAAAGGGAAATGTTGGTGTGTGTTTGATTGAGTGCCAGTGAGTCGACATATCAATGAGTTTACGGACCGATGGCGGCCACTTTGGCCAATGCGAGCGTTGCCGAAAGACAGTGAAACTTCCAAAACAACCGCCCTAACAACAGCGTGTCACAGTCCTACGTAAGTACGTTCAGCACAACTGACTGTGGTGTCAGGAGCATGGCTATCAAGCTTCAATTGAATGCTGGCTCAGCGCATTCTTCGACTGTAAAATATCATCTATGTTATGCTTGAAATCAGCCGTGTATAAAAGATGTTCATTTCCTGCAGGCTAGTTCAGGGGCGCAAGCGAACGGTTTTCTATTGGTTATGTATTCTGACAATTTATCATTATTATTAGTTAGTTTTTAGCATGCACTCGTGAACGGTTTCTTCTTTAAAATGAAAGCAGTGGGAGAAGACAGAACCTCCACGTTTCTGCTGCTGTGTTGCAAAAGAAAATGAGTTATTCTGTGCCTGCACTCTCCATGTCACTCTATAGGCTGTTTTACGTGACACGATTTTCAGTCAGCGACACAGCGAATTCCGTCGCTCAGCGACCGCCGCGACGTCGTGGGCTCTCCGCGACTGAATTCCAACAAGTTGGTCGCGCCGTCGCCGAGTCGCAGCGATAACGTACGTGCCGACTTGATCGCCCCCGTCGTCAACCTCTTCATTGCAACAAACTGTGCGAGCTGCTTTCACACTCACACTGAATATTAGCTTGTTCTTCTGCAAAAGCAAATACTCATCCAGGAAAAAAATGTTGGGGCCTTCATAGTAACAACTAAATTAGAGCGTACTAAACGGATCCACCCCACCGACGCCGCACAAGCCGCACGCTCGTACTTGCGGTGTTGTGCAGCGTCTCACTCACCGCATCTGAAAGCTGCCCTAAAGCCTCAATGCTTTTAAACGTTAAAAAAGGGTGTACTTATTCTATTATCGAACAATAATAGAAAAATGCGAATATTTGACTAGTTTTCATATTGTTTTTCTTCAATGATACAGGCATGGACACTTCGTGAGCAGGAGGCAACCTTGCGCATCTCTGCGACGGAAATCGCGGTGCCGCAAGCGCATGTGAAAGCTGTCAGCTAAAATCGCTCTACGGCGTGCGCGGAAAACTGTTTTTTTTTTCGCCCCAATCGCGCCATGTGAAACAGTCTTATGTGATTCGGACTGGTACTACGTACGATGCCGGCATAGTGTTCTTTTTCAGGAAGTAGGCTCGAAAGTGCTTATGCGTTCATTAGGAGGAATGCACAGAGTGGGACTGGTCGTCAGGGGACTGTGTGCACATTTAACCACGCCACGAGCTTTACACGCTGTAGTAAGGCTTGATCACAAGGCTCGTCTGTCTTGCCGCAAGACTTACATTCCGAGAACACAGCCATGGGTCGTTCCTAAACATTTCGTTACACTGCAGATTCCTATGAATATAAAAATCTAATCCGTTGCATCCATTTGCTTCAAGAAACTTTGCGTGTTCCGCGTTTCTGCAGAGTAAAGAGATACTGTACACGTTGGCTCTGTCACAGCATTTTCCTCCACTGTAGCTTTCGTAACCCTACATATGATCATTGCTCGGCGGTTTAAACTAGACCATAGGTGAACATCAACTGCCGCAGAACTTGTTGCTATCCGGGAGACAGATTTCTCTCCGAGGAGCCTCCTCACGCAGGGACAATATTCTGCTATTCCAAGTCAGCTCTTCAAACGATCGACTGCATAGTATTCGAGGACTACAGAACTTACACAGCGTCTCGACCATGCAAATAGAAATAGCCACAACCTCACCTTTTGGTGGATACTTTGCCACTGTGCCGTGATACGGCATGAATAGGCAGACGCTGAATTGAAAGCTGCATTAAATAATCCTTCTGAAATATGGATACTGCTCTCACGAACAGACATACGCGCCCTACTTTGCTGCGTAATACGCAACCGTGCTTTGGAACAATGGACCCATTGACGTTGACGACACGAACGAGCACATAAATGGGACCAAGAAATGAATTATTGTATGCCTCACAAACTCAAAAGAAACAAACCATGCAAGGTGCACCAGATTCCCCTTGGTATCGTATTCACCAGCCATAATTAATCTCTGATGGGTTGCAGTGACAGTAGCCCAAACTGTGAATATTGTCAGGTGCCAGAAACACTTGAGCATATATATTGCGTTTTTCCCGCGTACGCGCAAGAACGACGGAAACTGGCCTCTTACATTGCAAACGTTGATAAGAGGCCGCTATAAGACGAGTTTCCTTAGGTTCTTGGCCTAATGCGAACAGCTGAGCCCTGATAATAAGTGCCGCTACAGCCTTTCTCCAGCCCACTGGGCTGGACGCACGGCTTTAGAGATGCCACAACGCTGTGAACATGTGTATATGCACCTCTTCCTCATATCATCATCATCATCATCATCATCATCATCATCATCATCATTTTTATTGTCCATCAGCCCTTTTGCTCCCAGTCCCTTTTCGCCAGTGTTGAGTAGCAGGCTGGAACGAGTTATAGCTCAGGCCGAGATCTCTGCCTCTCTTTCTCTCTCTCTCTCTCTCTATATATATATATATATATATATATATATATATTGTGAGACGAGGTTTAGGCAGCCAGTCTCTTCTTTATTCTCTCGAGTGAGAGCCCCACCACCAGGGTCCAAAACGGTGATGATGAGTATGTACAGGTGAGAATATGAAGCGTATGAATAATGCTCACACTAATTTCCCCGCACGCGCAAGCGGCCAGCCAGGCCGTGACTTAGCCAGGAGGGGAACGCCGAACGAATCGTTTTAGGCGCGAAACGTGAACGATCTCCGAACCACGACAACGATGGTCGGAAGAAACGTCTACGGGAGTAACGCGATAGTTCACGGGGGATGTTTGTTCGTTAATAATATAAGGTCCAAGAAAGCGGGATTCAAACTTCTCGCACAAACCGGGTGTACGAATGGGCGTCCAAAGGAGCACTTCTTCTCCAGGACGAAAGGAGACGTCGCGACGAGAGATGTCGTAACGTTGCTTGCGGTCTAGCTGACTGACTTCTGTGTTGAAGCGAGCGCGTTGACGGCATTCCTCAAGTCTCGAGACGAACTGTTCGGGTATACTGGCCGAGGTGTTAGCTGGGGCATTGAAGAAAGCGGCGTCGATGGTGAATGTCGGGGAACGGCCGTAAACTAGGTAGAAAGGTGAGTATCCCGTAGTTCGTTGGATAGCGGTGTTGTGAGCAAAAGTCACGAAAGGTAAAAGTTTGTCCCAGTTGTCGTGGCTTGGCCCGATATACATGGATATCATATCTATTAGTGTGCGATGAAATCGCTCGGTTAAGCCATTTGTTTGTGGGTGATAGGCGGATGTTGTCTTATGAACTGTGCCACAAGCTCCGAGTACTTCTGCTAGCATTGTTGACATGAAAGTCTTGCCGCGGTCGCTTAACAGTACACGAGGTGCACCATGGCGCAGCACAATGGCATCTAGAAAGAAGGTGGCAACGTCGGAGGCCGAACTAGAGCGTAGAGGAGCGGTCTCTGCGTAACGTGTGAGCTGGTCAACAGCTGTCACGACCCATCGATGACCCGCTGGCGTTATGGGCAGAGGGCCGACTAGGTCTATCCCAACGATGGCAAACGGTGTCTCGGGACATGGAATGGGCTGTAAAAGCCCAGCAGGAGGCGAAGTCGGACGTTTCCGCCGTTGACACTGAACGCAAGAAGCGACGTACTTGGCCACAAAGGTAGACATGCCTGGCCAAAAGAAACGGCTCCTAACGCGGTGGTATGTTTTGTGGAATCCCAAATGGCCAGCAGATGGGTCGTCGTGCAAGGCTTCAAGGACTTGTGTGCGCATCGAACGTGGAAGAATAGGTACCCAGCGGTGTCCGTCGGAGTTGTATACGTAGCGGTACAGTACATCGTTGTCAAGCTTAAATAGCCGCAGCTGTCGACGTAATCTGGCATTTGGTGCAGATGTAGTTCCGCACAGGCGTTGGATGATGCTGTCGCAGTAGGGGTCAGAACGTTGACACGAGGCGAGGTGAGTGACGCGATTGGAAGATAACGTGTCAGTAACCGATAGAGGTAATAACGGTAATAACGGGAGTGACGACTTAGTCTCATCATCAAGTGGCGAGCAATGGGGAGGTGTACTCGAAGCTAATAGTGGCAGCGGGCAGCGAGAGAGAGCGTCGGCATCTTGATGCTTTTTCCCAGACTTGTAGACAACGTCAAAATCGTACTCTTGTAAGCGTACCACCCAGCGACCAAGTCGTCCGGACAAATTTTTGATTGACGACAACCAGCATAAGGCGTGGTGGTCGGTTATGACCGTGAAATGGCGTCCGTAAAGATATGGTCGAAATTTTTGGATTGCCCAAACTACTGCGAGACATTCCTGTTCTGTGATCGAGTAATTCTTTTCGGCAGGTGTTAGTGCGCGACTGGCATAGGCAACAACTCTCTCTCGTGAGGTGGTATCACGCTGTAAAAGTACAGCACCGATCCCATGGCCACTAGCGTCGGTGTGCAAGCAAGTTGGTGCGTTCTCATCGAAGTGACAGAGGACAGGGTCGGTGGTTAATGCCTGCTTGAGGGCTTGAAAAGAAAGTTCGCATTCATCTGTCCAAGGGAAAGCAGTGCCCGACGTGAGCAACTTGTGTAGCGGCGATGCCACGGCCGCAAAATGACTGATAAAGCGGCGGAAGTAGGATGCCAGGCCCAAGAAACTTCTTAATTGCTTTTGATTTTCAGGGCGAGGGAAGCGAAGCACGGCAGCAACCTTTTCGGGATCCGGTCGAACGCCATCTTTGCTGATAAGATGGCCCAACACTGTGATGTTCGTTCTGGCAAAAAGGCATTTCTTTGTGTTGAGTTGGAGTCCAGCGTTGGAAATGCATGTGAAAACTTCGTCCAAGCGCTCAAGGTGCTGACGAAAAGTTGTAGAAAAAATAACGATGTCATCTAAATAGCACAGACAGGTCTTCCACTTAAGGCCACGTAAAACTGTGTCGATCATGCGTTCAAATGTTGCAGGGGCATTACATAAACCGAATGGCATGACGTTGAACTCGTAAAGTCCGTCTGGTGTTGCAAAGGCTGTCTTGTCCCTGTCCGCATCGTGCATGGGGATTTGCCAGTATCCGGATCGGAGGTCTAGACTAGAGAAATATTCTGCACCCTGGAGGGAGTCAATGGCATCGTCAATTCTTGGCATCGGATATACGTCTTTGCGCGTGATCTTATTAAGGGCTCGATAATCAACGCAGAATCGTACAGAGCCGTCTTTCTTGCGAACCAGCACGACAGGAGACGACCAAGAACTGGAGGATGGCCGAATGATGTCTCTCTTGAGCATGTCATCAACGTTATCCGCAATGATTTTCCGTTCTGCGGAAGACACGCGATACGGGCGGCGGCGTACAACCGAAGTGCCTTCGGTTTCGATGCGATGAACTGCGACGGAAGTGCGCCCCAGAAGCTTGGAGTGGACGTCAAATAAGGCTCTGTGTTTGTGCAGGAGTGCCAGAAGGTCTTCTTTCTGCGCAGCGGTCAAATCGGGATTTATCGCGGCCGTTAAAGCAGCGGTAGCAGTGTGATAATCAGTTGTGGTAGACAAAGGTGGTGATTCGGTGTGAAGCGGTACCAGCGAAAGAGGTTCGGTGTCAGTAAAGCATGTCACAGTAGAGCCCTGGGAGAGCACAACTGGCGAAGAAGTAGGGTTATGAACAGCGACTAACGCTCTACCGTCCTGAAACCGTACTAGGCTAGGAGTAAGGCTAAGCCCACCAGAAATGCAGTAACCGCTCGGTGCAAGGAACACATCACCATTAATAATAGTGTCGGAAGTCAGCGTCAGAATATGCTCATTACCCGCGGGAATGAAACAGTCGGTAGACGTGACAAAACGCAGGCTATGAGCATTGACAGCGGACGAAGATTCAGTGTCCGTCATATGAATAGTTCGCTGACGGCAAGAGATGAAAGCTGAGGCGGAGGACAGGAAGTCCCATCCCAAAATCATCGCGTAAGTGCACGAAGATAGCACGACGAACTGAATGTGGTGGAGGATGCCATCAATGAAAACGCGCGCAGTGCAAACACTGGAGGGCTGAACAAGAACTGTATTAGCACAACGAAGGGGAGGGCCATCATACGGTGTCTTCACTTTTCGCAATCGAGAACACAAGTCAGCACTAATAACGGAAAGCGATGCACCTGTGTCAACCAAGGCTTCGATTCGGACACCTTCAACACACACCAGAAGTACATTTGACGGGCGCTCCGGAGGAGTTTCACGTTGTCCAAAAGATGCAGCTTTCCCTCCTGAAGCTGCACCATTTAGTTTTCCGGGCGGTGATCGGAGGACGAAGTAGCCGGTCGTAGAGGGGAAGAAGAGCGCCGCATCGGTGATGGAGAGCGACGACGCGGGAAACGCAATGAACCGGCAGTGTTGAAGTCCTGTGGAGATGGGGAACGTCGTGGATAATAATCGTAGTCAGAACGCCGACGTCGTGGTACAGGGCCAGAAAACTGATCCCTTTCAAAGCCGTCATAGCCACGTCTTTCATCTTGCTGACGGCGTCGGCAAAACCTGGAAATGTGGCCACGGATGCCGCAGTAGTAACAAACCGGTCGAGGTGGGCTCCATGCGTTATAAGACGGAACAGGCGATGGTCTTGCAGTGATAGGATTCAGGGACATGTGCGGTGCAGGTGCATGTTGTGGTGGCTGCTGGGAGGGTGGCGCTATAGAGGCAACCTGAGCGTACGTTGGCGTATGGATCGGGCGCGGGCTCGTGATTTGCGGGCAGGTCACGGCAGCTAGCTCTTCCCTCACGATATGGCGTAGGCCGCGACCAGGGGGCATCAGATGGACCTCAGGAGGGTTTGACGAAGCTTGGGCGTGCAGTTCCTCACGGATGATGGAGCGAATCAAAGCACGTAGCTCGCTGTCGTTGGACGCCTTGCAATCAGACGTGTCAGGGTGTAAGCGGAGCATATGAAGGTCATCGAGACGCTGACACGTACTGATGATGTCGGCGACGGTAGTGGGATTCAGCACTACAAGAGCATTGAATGCCGCAGTCCCAATACCCTTGAGCAGGTGGCGCACACGGTCACTCTCTGCCATCGAGGTGTTCACGCGGCGGCAGAGGGCGAGGACGTCCTCTATGTACGAAGTGTAGGACTCGCCTGAGTGCTGTACACGCTCAGCAAGCTTCTTCTTAGCGATATCGGAGCGGACAGACGAGTTCGCGAAAATCTGGCGTAGATGGTGTTTAAAGATGCTCCAGCTGACCAAATCGAGCTCATGATTGGAAAACCAAGTTTTCGCAACTCCGGTTAGGTAGAAGGCGACGTGAGCAAGTTTTGCTGATTCGTTCCAGTGGTTAAAGTCACTCACGCGCTCGTATAGCTCCAACCAGTCTTCAACGTCGTCGCCTGGAAGCCCAGCAAAGAGCGGTGGATCCTTCTGAGGGGTGGTGACTGTCCAAGAAGGGGTTCCCGCAGGAGTAGGCAAGGTGGATGTCGTGGTACTGGTCTGCTGGTCTTGCGACATGGTTGAGTGCAGTTGGTAGAGGCGGCGACCCGAGCGGAGCTCCAGGGATGTAGCGTAGGTGAAGCTGGAGAGAGACCGGGAGCGAGAGGGCGAAGGAACCGGACAGCACACTCCACCACTTGTGAGACGAGGTTTAGGCAGCCAGTCTCTTCTTTATTCTCTCGAGTGAGAGCCCCACCACCAGGGTCCAAAACGGTGATGATGAGTATGTACAGGTGAGAATATGAAGCGTATGAATAATGCTCACAATATATATATATATATATATATATATATATATATGTATATATATATATATATATATATATATATAGGAGAAAGAACCCGACGCATTGAGGAGAAAGAACCCGACGTGTGCCCACATGATATATGGTCGCCATCTTTGCCACCGTTGGTCTACATGTTAATGTATTGTAAATAGACTTGTACATCAGCTACACGGAGCATTAATTTCATTAATTTGGTGGAGGCGGACGTTCCCCGTACCCGCCATGGAGCTCCGCAGCGGTCGCAACGGCGACAGTGTTATTTCGGCTCCTGCTGGCGGCACTTCATCTCCACAAGAGTCTCCGCCTGCGACCCCGACCAACGTCGCCGTTTTCCCCCCTTGGATCCTGGTGCTTTCATCGGAGTCGATAGTCCTGATGTTGACGACTGGCTGCGCTTATACGAACGTGTCAGCACCAGTCACAGGTGGGATCCGACTATTAGGCTTGCCAACGTTCTTTCTACCTCGACGGAGCTCCACTGGCATGGTTCCATACTTACGAAGAGGAGTTCTCGAGCTGGGATCTCTTCAAAGAGAAGGTCCGCGACCTTTATGGCAATCTGTTCGGTCGCCAAGTCAATTGAAAGAAAGCCCTTGCCACACGTGTACAGACGTCCACCGAGTCCTACGTGTTGTACATTCTCGACATCTTGGCCCTTTGCGCCAAGGCTGAGCCGATCATGTGTGAAGACGATAAGGTTAATCACGTCCTTAAAGGCATTGCTGACGACGCCTTCAATTTACTGGCGTTTGTGAACGTCACTAGCATCGACACGATCCTCAAGGAGTGCCGGCGTCTCGATCATGCTAAAAGCCGCCGGGTATCCCAGCACATCACGCGACTTCTCAACACAGCTGCTACGTCACCTTGTGACGACCACTTTCACCAGCCGTCGTGATGCGACCATTTGCCCTGTATAATTCGTCGTGAATTCGAAGCAGCACAACCGGTGGCCCCTTAATTCCCCTCACCTGATCATTCTCCGGTGACAATCTCCTTGATCCAGGCCGTTGTCTGTCAAGAGTTGTCCAACGTCGGCCTGCAATCCATTCGTTCTGTACACTCAGAACCTCCTTCTCCACGCACGTCCCCACCGCACTCTTCTTACTCCTCTTATGGACAGCGCAACCACTCCGAATGGCTAACCGTGGACGACAAGCCGACCTGTTTTAACTACCGACGAATTGGACATCTCACTCGCCACTGCCGCAGCCGCTGGACTTCTTCATCGCGCTATTCTCCTGATTACCACCCTCGTCCCACAAGCGCGTCCTTTTCCTTCGCTTCTTCTATGCCCGCCCCATCATCGGAGCCTGCGACACCTTTGACACGATCCCGCTACTCCCACTCTCCTTCTCCACTCACCGTCAATCTCGCTCGCCCCCGTCATGCCGTGCTCCTTCTCCTACCTACTCGCCGCACCCCCGACCGGAAAACTAGACAATGCAGCTTCTGGAGGTGAAGCTGCAATGACGACATTGGCACAAAATACTCACGTCACCTTACCCACGAATAAGAATATTTTGGACGTTCTCGTCGACAATGATCCTGTGTGCGCGTTGATTGACACCGGGGCGCATGTGTCCATTATGAGTGCTGTTCTTCGCTGTCGGCTCAAGAAAGTTCTGACGCCTGCCCCGAACCGAGTTGTACAAGTCCCCGACGGAGGGACTGTCGCTCTTGTTGGCATGTGCTCTGCCCGACTCACCATCGCTGAGAGACCCACCGTCGTCCTCTTCACCGTCATCGAGCATCGCCCTCACGAACTCATTCTCGGTCTGCATTTCCTTGCCAATCATTCTGCCCTCATTGACTATTCGCCCGGCTCACTTTGCCTTGAATTGCCTCTTGCTGACCCTGTGGACCCGTCTCCAGGCCATTTGAGCTGCATGGATTTTATTCGCCTACCGCCTCGCTCTGTGACACACGTCGACTTATTGTCCTCACAAGCTGTACCTGACGGCAATTACGTAGTCGCACCAATTCCGGCCATTATACTTACACATGGTGTTACCGTGCCGCACACTGTGCTGACAATTACTGGCAACCGCGCCTGCCTTCCCTTTGTAAATTTCGCGCTAACCGCGCAAGTTCTGCCTCAGGGAATCTCATTGGCTATAATTAGCGCTTTGCAGGATGATGAGGTCGAGCCATTCACAGTGGAAGGTCGTTACAGGTCAGCCCATACCGTGACGTTATAGCACGGCACTGACGTAGACATTGAGAAGATGGTTTCCTCTGACCTTACACCTGCTCAAGCTGAAGCGCTTTGCCGCGTTCTCGAAGGCTATGGCGACATTTTTTACTTTGACAATCGACCCTTAGGTCAAACGTCCGTTGTGACCCATCGCATAAATACTGGTGATGCGAACCCTATTCACCGACATCCATATCGTGTTTCTGCGTCGAAACGAGCTGTTATCCAACAGGAAGCAAAAAAGATGCTTGAAAAGGACACTGTCGAGCCTTCCTGTAGTCCCTGGGCTTTTCCAGTCGTACTTATCAAAAAGAAGAATCGAACGTGGCGCTTTTGTGCAGATTATCGCCACCTGAACAAAATCACTAAAGAAGGACGTGTACCCTTTGCCACTGTAGTGGGCAATATGCACGTGGCGCTGTGAGGACTGCCACCGCTGCGGCGCGAGATCCGAGCTCGGGCAGCTGATGCGAACGCCTAGGACTCGCGATCAAGCGCTACTTGCGATCCCGCGTGCGACCTGCAATAAACCCTCTTTCATTTGGTGGAGCTGCGGTGTAGACCTCGGAAACTGGAACTCCGAAGCCGGACGCTACTTACTGCTGCGACCATGCCTGACAAAACCACCCAGGAAGATGCACCACAGCCTCCGGCGGTCATCGTTTCCGGTGTGTTGCGCCAGCGTGATCCTGCCATCTTTAGCGGCACCGATAATCATGACGTGGAGGATTGGTTGCGATCTTACGAACGGGTGCGCCAGCATAACAAGTGCGACGACGTCACCAAGTTGCACAACGTGCTGTTTTACTTAACCGGCGTCGCGAACCTCTGGTTCCGAAACCACGAACACGATTTCGCAACATGGAGCACATTCAAAACAAGTTTCGCAGAAGTGTTCGAGCGCCCCGCTGTGCGCAAGCTTCGCGCAGAACAACGCTTACGGGGGCGAGCGCAACATCACGGTGAAACTTTCACAAGTTACATCGAAGATGTCATTGACCTGTCTAAGCGCGTGAATCCCTCAATGTCAGAAGAGGACAAGATAAAACACATTATGAAAGGCATTGATGAGAACGCCTTTCAAATGTTTTTAGCGAAGGATCCGCGTACCGTGGCTGAAGTTATCAATTTGTGCCAAAGTTTTGACAAGCTACGGAAATAACGCATCTTAGCTCGGCGCCCACCGCCTACGGAAGATTCGTTAGCAGCATTAATTATTGGCGACAACCACACAACTTTGCTGACGCAAATAAAAGAATTTGTGCGCGAGGAGTGCACGACAGCTCTCGATTTTGCCGACCACGGAGAATCCTTCTCAATCTTTGGCTCCAGCGATCCGACAGATAATTCAAGAGCAAGTGACCGAAGCTTTTCCACCTCCGTGTCAGCCGGCTCCCGTGGCCGCGCCTCTGACGTTCGCTGAAGCCGTTGCACGGGCGCCTCGTCTGCCGATGTTCTCTCCTCGGCCTTCGCCTCACCAGCCGGCGGATCCCTTTTTCAGTGCAGAGCAGCAGGGCACAAATCCTTGGCGCACTGCTCACAACCGCCCAATATGCTATGCCTGCGGTACCCCGGGTCATGTAGTGCGCTTCTGCCTCCGGCGCTTGCCGGCCTTCGTGGGCAGCCCGCGACGACCCAGCTCCGACTTCCAACCTTTCCGTATGCCTCAACGACCACCACCGGAAGTCTACGCTGCTGATGACATACCGGCACCGCAGTCACACCTCTACGGCACTCGTCGCTCGCCTTCTCCTCGTCGGCGCGCACTCTCACCCATGCGTCGTAGACCCCGTGCCAGTACTACTGAGGCGGAAAACTGATTTCCGCAGTTCCTGAGGCACGATCTGCGTCATCGTCGGAACATCAAAGTCTTCGTTTTTCCCCCGCTAACGTTAGTGAAGTGTCCGTTGATGGCATCAAATCTCTTGCGCTCGTCGATACAGGTGCTGCTGTATCCGTGATTAGTGAGAAGCTTTGTCGTGCATTACGGAAAGTGACCATGAAGCCGTCGGTACCATTGCTTAGAACAGCCAGTGCACAACAAGTACAGCCAGTCGCTATATGCACTGCCAGGGTGCTGATTCGAGACATCTTGTATTCGATTGATTTCTTTGTGTTAACTTGTTGCTCCCACGATGTGATTCTCGGTTGGGATTTTTTGTCGCGCCATCATGCCGCCATTGACTGTGCACGTGCTGAGGTTCAGTTTTCTGTTCTCTACGATTTGCCATCTCACGACTTTCAAGTTCGGGATCTTAGCAGGATCTGTGTAGCTTCAGATACTGACCTTCCTCCTGTATTTGTCCCGCTTTCATGCGCATCGCTTGCCTAAGCGACGGTCATGTTTACACCTGCTGTCGTCTTCATTCGCCGCCAGCCTATATTGTTGCATTTCGCCCTCCTCACGGTTCACCATGGTGCTGCAGAATTACTGATTTCAAACCCAAATTCGTACACTTTGGCTTTGCACTGTGGTGAGACTATTGGTACCATCGAGTCTGTGGACGCTGACGTTATTGTGCATTTCCCTATTGCCGACGACGTAGATACTGTCAACGTAACAGCATTGACACCCCATGTGCCATCTAACCGAGTACTACCGGATGTTTTTTCTCGCTCCGTTGCCGATGACCTCGAGCCGACACAACGTGAGCAGCTAATAACTCTTTTAAATGATTTTCACGCATCTTTCGACTGGAACCAAGCATCATTAGGCCGCACAAGTACCGTAACTCACCACATTGATACGGGACATCACGCACCATTACGCCAGCGTCCATACCGCGTGACATCCACCGAGCGTCGTGTCATCACCGAGCAAGTTGAAGACATGCTTGACCGTGGTGTTATCAAGCCAACCTGCAGCCCTTGGTCGTCGCCCGTAGTACTCATTAAGAAAAAAGATGGCTCGATTCGTTTCTGTGTGGACTATGGTCACCTCAACAAGATTACACGAAAATATGTCTATCCTCTACCGCGCATAGATGACGCCCTGGATTGTCTACATGGTTCTAAATTCTTTTCCTGTTTGGACTTGCGATCGGGCTATTGGCAAGTGCCAGTGGATGAATCCGACTGCTCGAAGACAGCTTTCATTACGCCTGATGGCCTGTATGAGTTTACAGTAATGCCATACAGCCTCTGCAATGCGCCCGCGACATTCGAAAGGATGATGGATAACATTCTGCGAGGCCTCAAATGGAAGATGTGCCTGTGTTATCTAGACGACGTGGTAGTTTTCTCCCCTGATTTCACCACTCACCTCTCTCGTCTACGCGAAGTCCTTACTTGCCTTGCCACCGCCGGCCTTCAACTTAACTTGAAAAACTGCCGCTTCGGAGCCCGCCATCTGACCATACTTGGCCATGTCGTTTCCAAAGACGGTGTCCTTCCCGACCCTGACAAACTTCGTGCTGTCGCAGAATTTCCACGGCCGACTACACTGAAAGAGCTCCGAAGCTTTGTCGGCCTTTCCTCTTATTTTCGAAGCTTTGTGCGCAATTTTGCCTGCATCATCGCTCCCCTGACTCAGCTCCTGGCAGGTTTCCGATAGAATAAGCGCCAAAATTGACGGCACACAAGAAGAAATACAGACAGGACAAGGCGCTTCCTGTCTTGTCTGTATTTCTTCTTGTGTGCCGTCAATTTTGGCGCTTATTCTATCGAAAGCTATGAACCAACTAGCCCCACAACGTGTTTTACTCCTGGCAGGCCCTGGTGACCTTCGCGATTGGACTCCGGCATGTGACCAAGCCTGCACCACTTTGCGTCGCCTGCTTACCTCACCGCCTGTTCTACGCCACTATGACTCGACTGCACCGACCGAAGTTCATACGGACGCCAGCGGCGTTGGTCTTGGAGCCGTCCTTGCGCAACGCAAGCCTGGCTTTCCGGAATATGTGGTTGCGTATGCGAGTCGTGCCCTCACGAAGGCAGAAACCAATTATTCTGTCACAGAAAAAGAACGTTTGGCTATAGTTTGAGCGTTAAACAAATTTCGCCCTTACTTGTATGGCCATCCGTTCGATGTTGTGACAGACCACCACGCACTCTGCTGGCTTGCGTCACTGAAAGATCCGCCATGCCATCTTGGACGTTGGGCTTTTCGGCTCCAAGAATTTGACATTCGCGTCATCTATCGATCCGGGCTCCAACATTCTGATGTGGATGCACTCTCCCGATCGCCCATGCGATCTGATGAAACGCCACCCTCATCCACAGAGTGCCCGGTTGCTACACTGGCCTGAACAGAGGAAAGATCCGTGGATTGTGTCTCTCATTGACATTCTTCACAGTTCTTCAACGGCTACATGCCCTCGAGCCCTTCGTCGCCAAGCCACCCATTTCGTGCTACGGGACACCATCTTGCTGCGTCGGCGGTACAAGATTGGACGCTGCCCTTCCAATCTTGTATCGCCGAAACTATCAGCCGGACGGTCGAAAATGGCTGCTAGTCATCCCTCGCCATTTGCGCTCCGGCATATGCACGTATTTCCCCGCCGACCCACAACAAGCTCATGCTGGCGTCCTGAAAACCTGCGAGTGGTTCCGCCAGCGCTACTACTGACGCGGCATGTATTCTCATGCCCGCAAATACATTCGGTCACGTGTAGCCTGTCAGCGATGCAAGACATCTTCTCATACAACAGGCCCTCTGCAACCTTTACCGTGTCCTGGACGTCCTTTTGATTGGATTGGCATTGACCTTTATGGGCCTCTTCCATGCACTGCTAAAGGAAATTGTTGGATAATTTTCGCAGTAGACCACCTCACAAGATATGCCGAAACTGCTGCACTTGCTTCGGCTGCTGCTCGCGACGTCGCCGCATTCATGCTACGGCATTTCATCTTATGGCATGGCGCACCGCGAGAACTGCTCAGCGACAGAGGCCGTGTCTTCTTGTCCGAAGTTATTAATGAGCTACTCGCCGCTTGCCGCACTACTCACCGCATCACTACGGGGTATCACCCACAGAGAAACGGTCTAACAACGCTTCAACCGCACTCTTTGTGACATGCTCACTATGTATTTTGCGTCTGATCATTCCAATTGGGACGATGTCCTGCCTTTTGTGACGTACGCGTATAATACCGCCATTCAGGCTACCACTGGCTTCTCACCATTTTTCCTTGTTTATGGACGTGAACTATCCACTACCCTCGACACCGTGCTACCATATCATCCGGACGCCTCTGAATTCACCCCTCTTTCCGAAGTTGCTCGCCATGCTGAAGAGTGCCGCCAATTGGCTCGCTTGTTCACGTCGGCTACCCAAGGAATTCACAAAGATCGCCTCGACAACGGGCAGCTCACACAGTCCTTCGCCGTGGACTCTCACGTCTGGCTTCAGCTGCCCTTCCAATCTCCAGGCCTTAGCCCAAAGCTTGCTCAGGGTCCGTACCGGGTCGTCGCGTGTACATCGCCTGTGAATTATGTGGTCGAACCGCTGACGCCATCTTCGGACAAACGCCGCCGTGGCCGCGAGACGGTTCACGTCAGCCGCCTGAAGCCGTACCGCGACCCCCTTATCGTGTCATCCCCTTAGGTCGCCAGGATGGCTCCTCTTCACCGCGGGGGCAATTGTAGTGGGCAATATGCATGGGGCACTGTGCGGACTGCCACCGCTGCGGCGCGAGACGCGAGCTCGGGCTGCTGATGCGAACGCCTATGACTCGCGGTCAAGCGCTACTTGCGATCCCAAGTACGACCTGCAATAAACCCCCTTTCACCACGTATTGATGACGCTCTAGACTGCCTGTACGGTGCCACCTATTTTTCTTCTATCGACTTACGGTCAGGCTACTGGCAGATATCCGTCGACGACATGGACCGAGAGAATTCTGCAGTTGTTACCCTTGACGGCCTTTACCAGTTCAAAATGATGCCTATCGGTCTCTGTAACGCGCCCGCCACCTTCGAATGAATGACGGACCCTTTGCTTCAGGGGTTGAAGTGGTCCCCCTGTTTGTGCTATCTGGACGACGTCATCGTTTATTCGCCCCCATTCGACACGCATCTAGACCGTCTTTCAGCGATTCTTGACGTATTCCGCTGTGCCGGTCTTCAGTTCAGCTCGTCAAAACGTCATTTTGCTCGCCGCCAAATCACCGTCCTTGTGCACCTCGTGAATCCCAGAGGCGTGCGACCTGACCCGGACAAAATTCGCACCGTTACGAACTTTCTTGTTCCGAAGTCTGCCAAGGACGTTCGTAGTTTTGTAAGGCTGTGCTCTTATTTCCCACGCTTTGTGAACGATTTTGCGACCATCGCACGTCCCCTTACCGACCTCTTGAAGAAGGACGCCCCTTTTTCTTGGGGTCCTGACCATGTCGCATCTTTTTGCGGCTCACGACTCTCATTACCACGCCTCCAATTCTGGCCCACTTTGACCCGTCTGCCTCAACGGAACCTTGAACTGATGCCAGTGGTCACGGCATAGGAGCGGTGTTAGTACAACGCCAGCGTGGACATGATCTCGTTATAGCCTATGCCAGCCGACTTCTATCACCCGCCGAGCGCAATTATTCAACCACAGAACGCGAGTGCCTCGCTCTTGTGTGGGCTGTTGCGAAGTTTTGTCTGTACTTGTACGGACGCCCATTTTTTGTGATCACTGATCACCACGCTCTCTGCTGACTATCCTCGCTGAAGAACCCCACGGAACGACTCACTCTCTGGGCGTTACGCCTGCAAGAGTATACCTTCTCCGCGGTATATAAGACGGGACGCTTGCACCAGGTTGCCGATTGTTTGTCCCGCTACCCCGTCGACGAACCGGCTGATGCGGAGGCCATCGCTTGTGTTTTCTCCGTGTCCCAGTTGCTTGAAATCGGCAACGAGCACCGCCGCGATCCTTCATTACGAGCCCTCATTCACCGTCTGGAGTCAACGCCTGGCGACGCCTCTTTCCGGATGTTTCTCCTCAAGGAGGGGACATAATACCGCCCCAACTTCGATCCACACGGCCTTGACTTTCTGCTCGTCATCCCATCGCAACTGCGTTCCACCGTCCTCCACAACTTCACGACGGCGCCTTGGCTGGACACTTGGGTGTCTCGCTCACATTAGACCGTGAACGCTGTCGATTCTTTTGGCCGGGTCTCGCCCGCTCCGTGCGCAGCTACGTTGCCGCTTGTGAGCCCTGTCAGCGCCGGAAGAAGCCCTCCATACTTCGAGCTGGATGTTGCCAGCCGATAGACATCCAACTCAAACCCTTTTTCAGTGTTCGTCTAGACCTTCTTGGACCGTTTCCTCTCTCGGGCTCCGGAAATAAATGGGTCGCCATCGCTACTGATTATGCTACGCGGTACGCAATCACCAGAGCCCTCCCTACAAGTTGTGCTACTGACGTTGCTGACTTTCTTCTCTGCGACATCATTTTAGTGCACGGTGCTCCGCGCCAATTACTCACTGACCGTGGCAGCAGCTTTCTCTGGGCAGTCGTCGAGGGCATCCTCCGCTCGACAAAGCACAAGTTCAGCACGTCCTACCGCCCACAGACCAACGGCCTCACGGAGCGCTTCAACTGGACCATCACCGACATGCTTTCGAAGTACGTTGTGACCGACCACCCCGACAGGAATCTTCACTTACCATACGTGACGTTCGCGTATAATTCGTCGCGTCACGTCATCGCCGGCTATTCACCATTCTATCTCCTATATGGCCGAGAACCCACGTTGCCCTTGGACACTTTGCTGCCCTCGGCCACAAGTTCCGCCACTGAATACTCCCGCGAGGCGATCGCACACGCCGACCACGCACGCTAGCTAGCCCGCACCCGTCTCGAGGCCTCACAGGAGCATCAGAGACACCTCTGTGATTGCCACCATCGCGACGTGCACTTTTCTCCGGTTTCTCTGGTGCTTCTTCGGTCACCCATTCGACATGTGGGCCTTTCCGAAAAGCTGCTGTCGTGCTACACTGGCCCATACCATGTGGCGCGACAAGTGACCGATGTCACGTATGAAATCATCCCCGCCTACCCCTCAGCGTCATCGTCAGCTGCAAGGGACATCGTTCACGTGGCGAGACTGAAACCATACTGCACACCTTTCACCACGGATGTATGGATTGAGCACCGGGACGTTGCTTCTACTGCCGGGGGTGATGATACGGAACAGCCGCCACAGTGTGGTTGCATTGTAGACAGTGTGGCTGAGAAAGAAGACGTTGGCCCGGTTGATATAGCGTCGCCATCTTTGCCACCGTTGATGTACGTGTAAATATATTGTAAATAGACTTGTACATCAGCTACACGTAACAATATATATATATATATATATATATATATATATATATATATATATATATATATATATATATATATATATATATATATATATATATACGCATTGACCGAACTCGCCGGTGTATCAATGTTCACTTGAACGATTTAACGATGTCAAACGTGCTCCAAGCTATAATTTATCAGGACCTCGTTAGTTGCAAAGCTCCTCACCAACTTTTACCATAAGATTTGCAATGTTGAAATCGCCAAGCTTTCCGTATTCTTTCTTTAGCCAGAGATCTATCCCTCTAAGCAGGATGTTTCTATTATAGATAATTCGTAACTATATCTCGCGCCATGTGGCGATTAATTTCTCACGCCATTTCTTACAGTACTCTTCTTTATTACAATGTAATTACGATCTTGTTTCCAGTTTCTTTTACAGCCCGGTATGTTTATTCGGCGCATGCTTTCGATAAGCCTCCAGATGAAAATCGCTCGCGTATTGCTTACTTCTATTGCTGTTGAATCACCAATGTTGTCCAACGCTCCAAATACTTCATTCGTACTGCATACATAGTTTCCTTAAAGAAATGTCAACCATTGGACGTCGGAGTGCTCACAGTGATGCCTAATAAGGGACAAAGGCTGAAATGGAAAAGCAGATAGAACAGAAAGAAAGGGGGAACTGGAGAAAAGGTTCGTAAAAGGTAATAGAGCGCTGATAAAAAGTCCGCGATAAAATGTGCAGTAAACGGCCCATACATTGACCTCGACGCTAGAGCGCCGCTGCGCAAACATGCCACCCCTCTGCATCTAGGCTGACCTAGATGGAGAGGGGTGGCAGACATTGTGGAAGATAGCGACTTTGCACGTGCAGCTTTGGTCTGCCGGCTCAACATGCAACGAAAAGGCGGAGACACCATCCCCGAACGCGGTTCCATTTTTGTCAGGTTAGAAGATAATTTTTTTCCTAGCAACCTCGTTATTGATACCACTGTTTGTGACCTGAGTATTGCAGTATTCTGAAAGGCTGCTTTCGAAGCAACAAAAGGAAGCAATCCGGCCTCTTATTTCTAACATGATGCTACAATTGCATTCATAACAGCCCTCCTGAAAATAAATTCCAGTTGAAGCGAGTGCTATTTCTTTGTTAGAGAAGGAAAAGCAGCACCTCCACTTTATTGAAGCGTTAACCGAACCATGTAGCATTGCCAACGGAATATCATTTAGATGAGTGGGAACAAATAAGTCAACTGAAGCTCAGCAAAGCACACCTGAGTTATCAATTGAATACGGAAAAAATAGCTTAGTGAAATCGTTTTCGCAATGCGGCTGTTGATGGACAGAATCCTTTTTTGGGCACGTCCCTTTCGTTAAACATGTGCCTGAAACCAATGCAGACATGTGGAGAGCGTATCCATTTCTCCATGTCCGGTGGCCCAGAATGTTTAGGCTGACCTTCAGCGTCATGTCAGTGGCCTTGACGCCCTGCTGCTTAGTGCGACGTAATGGGTTTGTGCCCCATCTGTTGCTTTATGACATCTAAACTTCACCATTGAAATGATATCTAGACACTTCGACACAGTGTGAACGTTTTCTGCAAACCTTTCGTTAAAGGAATGGAATTTTTTTTACAAAGCACCAAATTTTATGAATGCTCTAAATAACAGCTGATTACATCCTAGGCAAGATAAACGTATTTACGAGTTATCTTTAAGTAGTCTAAGGCTGGTCTGTTTTGGCAGCGACCCAGTAAATTTCATAAAGTTTCGCGAAGACATGTGAGTAATGTCAATTGTTTAGTACGATGACCTTCAATACATTCTAACGTATTGTTACAAGTCATTCACGTACATTTGATGGTGTGCCAGCTAGGGAATGAAGACGACGACCGAAGAAGCGCTCGTGTGGTTGTTCTGCCATCTCGGCTTCTCTCTGTATGTATATTCTGCAAACACATTTTCCTTTTTGTTTTGCCTACTCTTATCCCCGTCACAATTTTGGTGGAGGTACGGGGTGCGAACTCCATACAGCGGAGCTCCTCAGCGGCCGACACCAGGCTCTTTCCACAATGACAGAAGAGACGGCTCCCACTGCAACAGTGGCAACGTCAACATTTGTCTTGCCCAGCCATGAGACCGAGCAAGGCACGTATTGCGAGACTGATGATGTCGACCTTGCAGAGTGGTTGGCAATCTACTAGCGTTCAAGTAAGAACAACCGATGGGAAGATACGGTCATGCTGGCCAATATGCTATTTTATCTTCAAGGGACAGGAACAGTGTGGTTCCAGAATCATGAAGAGGAAACTGGAAGCTGGATACCCGCAAGGTAAAGATACGAGCTCTGTTCGGCAGGTCATTTGGTCAAAAGATCGCGCCGGAGAAGGAGCTAGCATGATGTGCCCAAACATCGACAGAGTCCTACCTGTTATACATACAGGATGAGCTGGCTCATTGCCGCAAAGCGGATGACGGTATGAGCGAGTCTCAAAAACTGGGACACGCTCTGAAAGGGATATCAGATCTATTTATTTGTTTATTTATTTAATTTATTTATTTTACATACTGTAGCCACACTGAGGCTATTGCAGAAGTAGGATGAACAATAAACATACAAATATTTATAAACAAGCTTGCATGAACTGTTTCACTGGTAGTGAACAGATGTTGCCCAGTGATGACTTCCAGACTTCAATTGTTGATGGGAAAAAACTGTGCGTAAAGGAATCAGTGTGGCCAAAAAAGGTTGAGATATTTAGAGCGTGGTGACTCTTCGTAGATGAGGGTTTGGAAAAAGTAAAATAGTTATCTGGAGAGGAGAGGCGAGGTGAAGTCATTAAGGTGTGAGGGAATTTCAGGCATTCAAGTTTACGACCCTCTGCAAGAGGAGTGAGAACAAGTAGGGGGAGAGAACTAGACGGCGAAAATTCCTTGTCATATCTCCTACAAACAAAGCGCACTGCCTTTTTTTGCACTGGTTCTTGTTTTTGGCGTCATAGTTTTCGTATGGATTCCATACAACGCCGCCTTTAGTTTCTTAAGGAGCAAGACGAAGCGTCCGATGTAAGGAATCGAGTCTTTTAAGGGCTTTGTTACAGGTGACATCAATGTGTTTCGACCATGATAAATCGTGTGTTAGTAGGATACCTAAGCATTTGAATTCGAAGACACTATGTAAAGTAATAGTGCTAAATGCCTAGGCGAAGAAGGAAGGGGATGAGCGTCGTGTAAACGACATGGATACAGACATGGAGACCACCTAGATGATGCGCTCCATCCACTAATCTGCAAGGACTGACATAGTAGCTTCCAGCATTCAGGAGTGTAGGCGTTTCGAAAACTCCCAATGTCGACGTATTGCCCATCAGTTCACTCAACTTTTCCACACGGCAGCAACATGGCCATGCGAACACGTAGGTGCGCCATAGCTGCCGTTAACCATGGAACACATGATGATGATCGTACGGCGTGAACATGAGGCTGCGTCTCCTGCTTTGCCGTGCTCCCATGCCTGTGAGTCTAGCTCTACCATAATACCACTCGTCCAAACCATCGTTCGGCTGGAGTTTTCCAATGTTGGCTTGAACTCTGTGCGCCGTCGCTTCCTTCCGCCCAACTGGCCGTTTTCCAGTTTCGTATTCCCAGTGCCTAATGTTAAGTCGCTGCAATCCGGCCGAGTTGAGGACTGCTGACCAGCGGTCCATTTGATGTAATTCCGTCGAATTGGTCATGCCGCCCGATATTTCAGCAGTCTGCAGTCTTGGCCTCATGCGCCTTGTGGTCATAACCATCGCCTTGAGAACAATCGTGGCCGCTTCCTGCCTTACAGCGAGTAACCTGAGGCGAACGGTGATGACTGTCTGACCATGTCGAACTGTCGCTCGCCATTTCCGCATGGCCACCAGCTTCATTCGCCGTTGTCTTGTCGCCTATGATCTCGCTCTCCACAATTCCGGCACCCTCCATCGTCGATTGGACGCCTGCCTGCAGAAAGCTAGACGATGCTGCTCCCGGAGGTCAAGTAGCATTTACAACTCGCCCGCAACATCCCCTGACATTGCCGAGTAGACTCAACTTAATTGACGCTAGCGTGGATGACGCACTTGTCGTTGCTCTCGTTCATACGGGGGCACATATATCAGTGATGCATTCGGAGCTTCATCGTCAACTTAAGGTCAGCATGCCACCCACGTTACCACTTATCCGAGCCACCGATGGGGGAACGCTTCCTATCCTTGTTATGTGCTCCGCACGAATAAGTATCGCCCGCCGCTGTACGACTGCATTACTTGCTGTGCTCAAGCATTGCTCCCATTAACTAACCCTGTGCATGAACATTGCATCTGCCCACTCCAACTTTATTGATCGTTGAACCGGCTTGCTTTAGCTTGACTTACCTCGCTACCATGACGCTCCTCCGACCACACGTCAAGCGCGGTTGTCTTCCGTGGATTAAATTAGTCAGGAACCACCATCCGTTACGTATGTGAAACTAATGTCGCTCCATTCTATTCCCAAAGGTGATTGCGTCCTGACTCTCATAGTTGACGTCCTATTGGCCAGAAATGTCACCGCTCCCCATAACATCCTCACCGTTACTAGCCACGCGTCCCGCACCAGCTGAAGTCTAGAACTTCAGCTGGTGCGCGCAACTTAACAAGCTGATGCCTTTCGCACACTCAGATGATTACTTATCGCCCCAGCCATCTTCGCCCATTTTGACCCATCCGCGGCCACTGAAGTTCGCACCCACTCCACCGGATACGGCATCGGCGCTGTCCTCGCCCTGAAGCAACAGGGACAAAAGCGGATCATCGCCTTCAGAGCGCAAGTTTTCGATTACTGTACGGGAATGCGTCGCTCTAGTTTGGGCGCTCGCAAAATTGTGACGATAGTCGTTTGGCAGTACGCTTTAAGTCATCACAGACCACGATGCACTAAGCTGGTTCATCAGAGACCAAGGCACGTAACAAGCACGTCACTACGATCCGCAAACAAATGGATTTACCGAGAGTTTTAAAAGCACGTTCACTACGGTGCTCTGTATGTCCGTTTCCGCAGATAATCGGGATTGGGACAGCTCTTTTCCTTATGTGACACTCGCATAGAATTCGTCCTGCCACCACGCCGCATGCTTTTCTCCCTTCTAACTGTTTTTTGGCCGCCACCGAACGCAGTTCCTCGAGGATCTGCTGTCGTCACCTACGTGCACTCCAAGAACACAGAATACGCCCGCGATGCATCTTGGTCACAAACAGCTTGCCAGATTGGCCTCTACAAGGCTATGCGCGAGCTCAGTGAAGTCACATACGAGGTTGCCGCGGTGAATGGTAGCTCGTCATTGTCCCTACCACCTAGTGACATCGTTAACGTTGCACTCAAGCCCTATTTCCCTTACAACAACCCTTCTCTTCCATAAGCACGGAGACGGCCCTCTCACCGGCGGAGGCCATATGTTAATATCTACCGGTATATTTGAGAAGGCGCCAGCAAGGGGATGAAGACGGCGATGAAAGAAGTGCTCGTGTGGTTGTGTTTAACACCGTCTCGGCTTCTCTCTGTATAAATATTCCGCAAACACATTTCCTCTTTTGTTTTGCCTGCTTTTATCTCCAGCAACGTATGGTCCAGGTATTCCGAAGCAAAATGTCCTGCAGGGGTCGCACAAATCGACGTTTTTTCTTAAAGTCTGTGGCATCTGGACCAGCCGCTCAACTCGCCATTGGGGCTTTTTTGCAGTCATCCGATGGCCCGGTAAGCGGTATTGGGATTATTGAGTCACTGACCTTTCTTGGGTCCTTTCAGTTAATAATGGGCTAGAGATGTCCATACCGACATCAACCAGGTTGGCCTTGGGGCCATACTCGTGCAGGGAGACTAGAATGGAATGGTACACATTGTCGCTTAAGCTTCCGGAAATCATCAAATACTAAGAGTCATTATCATTCCAGTTAGTTCGAATGTCTAGCAGTAGTCTAGAGAGCCGGTGACATGTTAATAAGATGTTATTTATATGGATGCACGTTCACAACTGTGACATCTATTTCAGCGATTGCCCGGATTTTTTCGAAGCAGCGCCCGAAGCACGAATTCGCACGCTGAATCCTTCACATTCAAGAGTACGTCTACGACTTGCGATAGCGGGCCTGTGCTCAGGAACCACGTCGGCGAAGCTATTTACCGAAACCCAGGCTTCAATGTCTCCCAAAGAAAGGAATATCGCTGGATAATATTTTCCCAGCAAGACATATCCAAGGCCCAACGCGAAGACAGAGACCTGAATGAAATAATCATATCGCTGCTGGTTACACTGATCAGCCCCAAATTTGTGGTGCTTGAGGGCGCTCTATACCGTCACAAGCGGCAAAAAAATCGGCCAGATGTACAGCACATCCTGTTCTCTTCTGCATCGTTGCTCCCCACATATTACACGCTATCCATGAGACATCGGAAGTAGGATATGCCGCCCAAAGAGCCACGCTGAGGAAGGCTCAAGAGACCTTTTGGTGGACAAATGTAGAGAAGGATATTCGCTCATACGTGGCGTTGTGCGAGGTGTGCCAGCAGCGCAAATGATTTACACGGTGCAAGCCTGATCTCCTCGCGCCAATTACAGTGCTAGAGGAGAGAGAGAGAAGTGGTTATTGTGGGGAAGGAGAAAAGGCTAGCGCTATGTTCTGCAACCCATGCGGGAGCACGGCTCAGCGCGAGCAGGGTGGAGGGGATGGGGTTAAAAAAGAGAGAGAGGGTAGGAGGGAGAAAGGTAGAGGGTCGTAGAGATGGAAGCGAAGTAGTGGCCGATCAGGAAGCCCGAGGTGGTGGGATGGCCGTTAGGCCATCCGTCTTGTAGAAATGTCCTATAGTCTCGCCGAGAGCCCCGACGAGTCGAGGTACTCGACGACACTTAGGAAGGCTGGCAGCTGACTACGACAGGGCAAGAGGATATCTTCCTGTCGTGAACATGGGAGTCCCAGGCGGTGGAACTCTTGCAGAAGTCGACCGCGGTGCTGCAGGTGAGCAGGGTAGGCCAGCAGGAGGTGCTCCAGAGTTTCTGGTTCACCACAGGAGGCACAGGCTGGCGAGGTGGCTTTCCCAAGGCGGTGCCGGCGGGCTGCCGTCCAGTAGCAGCCAACTCGCAGTCGGAGCAGCAACGAGGCCTCCCTTCGTAGGAGGCCGTGCTGTGGAAGAGGCCGTGGAGGCCGGCCCACGGATACCCGTTTGTCCGGGTGGCAGGCGATGATGTGCCGGCGCAGCCTGTGTCTCGAGAAGTCCGCGGCCGTTACAGCAGGGCTGAGGGTGACGCTTGAGTGGTGGGCGCTTTTTGACAGAGTGTCCGCCTCTTCATTGCCCGGGATCCCCTCGTGTGCTGGTAGCCAATGCAGAGATACTGAGCATCCTGCGTCCTGAAGGGCCGTCAGTCTTGAAGAGAGGAGCGCTACCCCAAGGCTAGCCCTGTCAGGGTTCTGCAGGCAGAACATCGCCGCCTTGGAGTCGCAGAAGATGGCTGCCGGGGTCGCTGGTAGCTCCTCTGCAAGTAGGTCCACACCAAGGTGGAGTCCTGCTAACTCTGCTGCGGTAGAACTTGCGTGCCCCAGGAGACGGCACAGCTTGCTCTTTCGTAGGGCCGGTGTAACGCAGGCTGCTGTGGATGAGCCAGTCTCCGTTATCACGGATCCATCAACGAAGATGTGAAGGTGGTCCCCAAGTCTCTCTTGGAGGAGAGAGGCTGGCGTCTGCTGTACGGCACATGTTGGGGAACGATTATTCGAGACCCCTGGCAGCTCCGTCGAGATAGGGATTGGTGGTCGATGTGGTGGGCGAGGCTGTACAGCGTTTGCAGGCATGTCCCCTATGACCTCCTTATAGAGGCCACACAGTCGTCCCACGTGTGATGCTGGCCGGGAGCGTAGGCGGGTCAGGAGTGCTTGATCATCTGCGGCATAACGTAGGCGATCAATGTGTCTTAACCCCTGTTGTAGGAAGAGTAATGACAGGGGCAAGGAACCTGCCTCAGCCAAAGTGGCGGCCACTTGTGAGGTTCGGGGAACGCCAAGACAGAGCCGTGTTGCTGACCGATGCTCCAGCTCCAGTTTCCGCAGGGGGGGTGGGGGCAGCGCCACAAGAGGGAGGGCATACAGTAGCCGTGAAGTGACTGCAGCTTCAGATAGCTGCAGGGCCCACCTGGTGGTACAGCCCTGTCCACGGGCAAGGAGCTGTGAGATAGCCTTGCGGACCCGAAGCGCCTCGGAGCACAGGGCCTTGGTAGCCGGCAGTCAGTTCAGCCGATGATCAATGCGCAGCCCCAGGTAGGTGACTGCCTTCTTCCATGGTATCTGGACGCCCTCCAATAACATTGGTATCCACCAAAATTGGCCACAGCAGTGGGCAACCGGTACATCCTAGTTGAGTTAGGCTACTTGTCAAAATTTCTGGAAGTCGTCTTCGTGGCTGGTCTCACCGTCAGCTTCGCCCTTAGTTTTTTGCTGCACCGATTCAAATGTAGGCGGGGTGTAGCAGTGAAGCTCATCTCAGTCAAGGCTACCCGCTTTCCGAAGACGCCAGCTCCCGACCTACCTCTCTGCGGCAGGAGTAGAGCACAACTTTGGATCGGACTACCATCCGCAAGCCGACGGTCGAACCGAAAGGTGAAGTCAGACCATCCAAGCTTGGTTGCCTCCGTAGTGTAAAAACAGCAAACTGCGTGAAGCTGAATGACACCAGCACCTATAAGCAACCGTGTATGCCATCGACACCCCATTTCAGACTTTTGCTGGGATGACGCCACAAAGAATTGTGAACGCACAGCTGTCGAAACCGAAAAGATTACTCAACGTAGGCACGCCCATAAATGCTGGGAAATTTGTGACAAGACAGACGTTGTTGAGCAATACGCGAGTCGAGTCAACAATAAATCTGTCCGCGCAAAACCGGTTATGAAGCTCTAATATGACCGACGTCATCGTGCAGCAGCAGCGTGCGAAGTCAGAGACGAGGTGTCGATAAAGCTGTCAACGCAGATGCGCAGTGGAAAAGTATGCGCGAAATACGAGGGACCTTTCGTGATCACCAAATGGCTGGGTCCAAATTCTTGACGTGCGAGTTGTACAACCTTTGAAAGTCGCTCAGAGGGGCAAAAAAAAAAACATATCTGCCGTCCTTGTGTCCCGTCGGAAAATAAAGGTTTCTCGTCAGAATTGACATCGGTGTGCATGCTTCGTTTCATACGACCCAGCGCAGTGTGGCCGAGTGTGGGGTAGCTGAAGGGGCGAACCCGAAGAGAAAGAAGTGAGACGCACACAGGTACTCTGGCAGACGGTCACTTGTCTGTTTTCTTTCACTATTCTGAAGTTTCTAAGTGGTGTTTTGAAACAATCGCGCCAAGAATTCTGCCATGCGTTCAAGGTGCTCTAATGGTGCGGCTAAACAGGATGATAGTTTGCTAGATACAGTCGCCTGTATCTAGCAATATTAAGGCGACTGTAGTGTTCCGACGTTAAAAGGTTGCTCCCAAACATGGCTGATATCTGGTTGAAGCCCTCGATATGTGTTTCGTTTTTGTAATTCAACATGAAGTTCTTTGTGGTAGCCAAGTTTTCATCCCGTTGTTTTATACGTTGTTTGTATCACGTCTGCCGCGAAAGCGGTCAGTAGGCGCGGCTGTCATTCGGCCTAACACAAAGTGCAGAGCCTTTTTAATTGAAGAAGCTGGTCGGCCGAGGGCGAACACATAAATGAGCAAATATTTGCAATGGAATGTGAAATGCATCTTCTGAGGAAAAGATTCGAGGACGACTTAGCACATTGTAAAAAAACGCCAAAATATTTAAATAGCAGTACTGTAGAGAACGACCACCTTGCGGAAACGCAGGGGTTCAGAAATAACTGTAGCACAACCGGTCAGCAGCCAACAAACATTTAGAGTATACCTAAAAAAAGCAAGGAAGAGAAGAAATTGGGGCCCTCAGGCTTAATTTGTTTTGCAAAATAGAGGTAGCGGCTTTATTGAGCAGAATAGGTACAATGTGGAGATAGGCGATGTGCCAGATTGCAACAGATGCAGTAAGACTTAATTTGCTCGTGACGGCTACGTGCCTGTATTTATCATCCAGACTCAACATGTGTCGCTACCCAATTTCAAGAGAGATGCCGTCAGCAACATCGACCATCATCATCTGTCCACTTATTTATTGACAAAGAACTTACTCAAACATCCGTGCACGTGAAGGAGAGAGAGTGAGAGAGAAAGGCACTTATCATGATATAAAAGCTGACAGGTCAGCCTGACAGGCTACGTACATGTTACTACTTGCAAAGACGGCGCTACCTTCCTAGTACTGAAGAATCGGTCACCGGATGACAGCGACGATACCGGATTAAGCTTTCAACACCTTCTGTCCGCTCTTTAGCGTCCAAATCAATTGTATTACTAATCTTAGAATACGCCGCGATCATGCGAGACCCTTTTACTAAGTCTAACATTAACAAACTAGAAGAAGTACAAATACGAGCGACGCGTTTTATATGCAACACTTTTTTCGATTACTTCAGCTACAGACCTTTTAAAGCATAGCTCAAGTTGCGCCCTTATATTTAAGATACCGTTGTTCAAGACTTTAGTTCTAATATGAATTGAGTAATGGCCATTATAAAATTAACATAGCTGATATTTCTTCATTTTCTTCTAGCTACAATACTAGGCAGAAACACGACCTTACTATAACCCCTTTTTGCACGAGCAATTTTTGCTTTAAGTATTCATTCTTTCGTCGCACCATAGTCGACTGCAATAAGCAAACTAATGCAATTGTTTCAGCACCCTCGTTGTCGTTGTTTTCCTCACAGTTAGAATACGAACTGACTAATTGAATTGTGTTAAAGTGAACTGTACCCACTTGTATTCTATTGTCACTAATTCCTCTGCACAAAGCTGCTAAGTACTCACAAACAGATTCCCCTCCCCCCCATAACGTAAACATTGATACTTCTACTGTATCGACATTTCTTGTGCCCTTGATTGCTTGTATTTCTGCCATCTATTGTATAACCTATATTTGCTATATATTCGTATACGCGCCATCATTTCTTTTTAATCATCTCAATTTTTTTATGTACCACCCTGGTAAAGTCACCGAAAAGTGATTGCAATATGTATAATAAATAAATAATGATATAAGCCAGAGTATTCAGGAAACCTTCCGTTTATTGAATTTATACTACAATTATTGGATGGTCGAATGACTTATTTATATGTAGCTTTGAAATATTCCTTCCCTTCTCCGCTTTTTAAAGGTTGCTGGTAACAGAGACCACGCTCCAAAAACTCCTGTCTCAATCCCCTTTCAAAGCGAAGCCGTCTATCTCTACCTTTCCATGGTTTCGCCTGGATCGGTCGGTCTGTTAAGTTCCAGGTCCAACGAGCTGAAATCTACACAGCGAAAAGCTTTCTGTGACTGCATAAAAAGTCCAAAGAGCAGTTTGTGTGCTACCGCTGTGAAGTGCGGGAATCAGCAAGCCCACCTACAAAGCAGATGGCGCGGGCAAAGAGCCCTTTGAGCAAGCCGTGAAACGCGACGCGATCATAGCGATCGCGGCGCGCCCTGTCGTTTTACTGGTTCCTTTTTTTAAGTTTCTCCAGCACGGCTACCGCCACCACCGGTGCCGAAAATGTGCGGAGGCGAGTGCCATGTGGAGGCAGTGTAAGGAACCGAGCGGCGGTGGCGTCTGGCGCGCACGTCCTGCGCTGTGAACCATTAGGCTGCGACCACTTTTCTTGTTGCAGGAAATCAAAACCACAGCACTCACCACAAGGGAACAATTTAAGCACAAATCAAAGGGGTGAAACACGCCATGGCATTTTCTACAACGTTGGGATGCTAAAGTAAGAAGAAATGAAGAAACTCAAGAATATAAGATTTGTAACATTGCGCAACACCACTACGCGAGAGCATATGCGCGTTCGGTGGAAATTCGAAGTTCCCATGCAGGCTGGAAATTGTCTACACAGCACGATTTTGCTCATCAGTACATAATAAGGCAGAAGCCCCTCTCCCCCAGTCACTAAACTTCAGTAATGTATACGCCGCCGCACTTTCTTCAACAGCCAGCGCTCACGTGGTCATCAAAAAAGGGAAGTTATTCGCCGCTAATGGTCACTCCGTGTGAATCAGAACTCCCACCTGGTTGGCAGCCGCTGCCTCGAGTGGATTGCGTTAAGATTAATCCGCATTCACGCCAAAAGTCCGTGCCAACTGTGAACGGGTTCTGGGCCATCGACCAGCCTTCGGGCCGAGCTGTCCTTTTACTGCGTAAGTTGTTATGGGCTCATTCCAATAGCGGCTTCGAGTGGCGATGGAGTCCCTCGCAGCCACCGCAGCCGGTGTCCGGCGCCCGTTGTAGCTATCGCCGGAAATCGGGAAAAGAAATTTACCTAATTCCCGCCGGGACGGAACCCAGGCGTGCTGCGTTGTAGTCACCTACTCCAATACTGAGCCACGTCAGCGCTTGCTAGGATGCAGCGCAAAAAAAAATATGCCCTGTAAACGCGTCCTAGGGCGCGAGGAGACGCGCCATGTCACATGCGCCCCCGTTGCGTCAATATGTGCACGTTTTGCGTTGCGCGTGCATATAATTTGACAAGGTAGAACGCCATGTAGCAGATGCCCAGGTAGCGGTATAAGACATTTAAAGAAGGTTTGAGGATGAAAAAGAAGTCTAAGAAGATGTATAGAGAAGTGCTAGAAAAAATATATTGTGTATCTGATTAAATCAAGCTGGCTAGGTGACTCTATCACAGCCACGTTTCAAAGGGACGCCAATAAATCATCACAATCATCATTAGCATCATATCGCGGTCCTTGCCTTGTAATGTGAGATTGGAAGACTTGAGGAACCAAAATAAAGTTATGGAGATGTATAAACAATTAATGTAATGAAAAACATGTATGGCATAGCTGATTGATTCAAGCTGGTTAGGTTACTGTTTGTCGCCGTCTCGTTTCAAAGGGAATGCTATTAAATCATCATCATCATTATCATTAGCATCCTACCAGGCCACAAGGACACGCGATGTGAAAGACACACCGGGTAGTGTCAATTCGTACAAGTTTTGGATTGAAGTTCTGTTATATTCCACCAGCTTTTCCGACACGTAGCAGTTATATAAATCATTTGCATGCTGCATGCATGTAACTGGACCTCATTAACTCAAGCAGGCCAGCTGAATACTTGTGACTACCGTGTTTCGAAGGGGATGCCAAAAAAAAAACGCACTAGGATGATCATCAATGGCAACGTAGCATGTGCATGACGTAGTCTGGATACCTGTGTGTACTCGTCGGTACACGTAATGGAGCCTCCTTGGAAGATACGAACTTCTGCTGAAGAAGCGAATCTTAAGGCTACACGCGCGGCTACAACCACCAGGAAACATCGGGCTCACCAGATAGCTGCACAGAGAGAAGGACCAGCCGCAGCTCGTCGTTGACGCCGGGAGGACAGTTGAGATCGCTCTCGGGAAAACGACGCGAAGACTCTACAGTGCGTGGTTCCAAAAATGGAGCTCCTAAGGAGCCGCTCCTCCAGCTTACGCCATGACTTTATTGCGTGTGCAGTGCAGGCTTGTGACTTTTCTAACTTCGGGCAGCTGCTGTCACAGACTAGTTAAAATGAAATTATACGGTTTTACATGCCAAAACCACGATTTGATTATGAGGCACGCCGTACTGTGGGACAACCGAAATTTGGACCACTTAGGTATTTTTAACGTTTTAACGTTTAAGGTTTTTGACGTGTTTTCGCACTTCGCCGCCATAGAAATGCGGCCGCCGCGGCCGGGATTCAATCCCGCGACCTCGAGCTTAGCAGCCCAACACCATCCCCACTAAGCAACAACGGCGGGCCGCAGAATAGTGCTGGACTTCTTCCAACACAACAGATTACAGCTGCACATAGTATAACATACACGAGTGACATGTTTTATGCAACAGTACAAACTTTGTAATTATATTAAGAGATCAACTCAATTCGCTTTGTCTTTAAATCTATGGTGTTGTTGCGACCATCCGTCACTTCGTTGTCCCTCGTTGCCTTCTGCTGGAACTGAAGCGGGTGTCCGACAGGGGCACCACCACTGGCACTCGGCAAACCTGCTTTTACTTTTGAATAAAGCCATTCGACTCTCCCTTCACAACCTGTCAAAGCGTGTATTACTTGCCTCCGGTAAACCGAGCTCTCAACAATGCTTCAAAACTGTTTTCTATGTGTTACAGCTCATGGTGGCTGTGGCTATTGTTCTATTTTTGGAGGTAGCAGAGACTGATCTTGCGTGTTACGAATCACTGCGTATGTGTCGGTGCCTCCGTCTGCGGGGCAGACGATTCCATCAGACATGTGAGAAACAGCCATGACATTACGCAAAGGGCCTCTTTAGCCTCCTTTTGTTTTTTCTTTCGCACTTTCACTATTTAGTTTCTTTTTTTTTCAAATCATGGACCCTCCTAGATACAAAACATTTTGCACTCTAAGCAAACTATTCGTATTTCAGTGTGCTGCAAGTATGCATTTGGATGCCAGCATGTGCTCGTAATCCCGTTATCAAGCCCTCTTTTAGAACCCGCGTCGGAGCATTAGGCTTAGAACGCGCATACCACTGGCTACAGCAATATAAGAGAGAATAGCTTTCATATCGAGGCGCAGAATGCGGCGGAATGCCTGGCGCGCCGCTATAGCCGGCTTCAAGTTTTCACGCGCTTTCGTACGGTTGTTTACATGGTGACGCAAATGCACGACGGCTATAATGACGATGGTTCATTAGCTTCCCCTTTGAGACGGGGCGTTGACAAATATTCACCCAGCCCGCTCGAGCGAAACATGTATGCTGTCAGGATCATAAGGATTCAGTGAAAAATAGTACGCGCCCTCTTCCGTGCGGCAGCAGAAAATCTGGTGTGAAGACAAAGCAAGAACGGCGGGCCGGTATCGCTATAGGTCATATTTAATCGCTCCTCGGCCAGCTCAGCTGGGCTGAGTCATTTGCGTTGCAGGAGATTACAATAAAGCGGCCTAGAATGCTCGTTTCACCGATGGTCAGTCGCGTATACTGTCACAATGTAAAAAAGAATCACGTTGGCGCACATCTACGGTGACTCATTCTATTTCTTGAAAATTTGTGGAACCCCTAGATAAACAGTTTTTGTTTCAAGATAGCTGTCTCCCATGTACGAATCGTTTCCCAATGATCCTTCGCTGCGCCTGGCCAAGAACGCTAAAGAGGGCACACATGCAGCATTTATAAAAACAGGCATAGACAAACCTGACTTGTTGAAGCGCCTGGCCTATCTTTGCTTTAAGGCGTAAATATAGTCCGACGTAACGCGCGCGCGCGCTCGCGCACGCTACGTTACGTTGGCGAAGACAACTCCTTCTATAGTCCGACGCACTGCAGCGCCGACGTAACCGGCGCCTGCCAGCGCGCCCCGACGGGCTCGGCGCAAATTTGGCTCCTGCTCCATTCGCGCGCCGGCGCCGCCGACCGCGTCGACCCACAATGCATTGCGCGCGAAGAAAAAATGCCCCAACACAACTCTGCAGACGGCTTTTGCGGACGGCGCGCGACTTGGCGAATGTTCTGCGCATGCTCCGAAGATAGCGGCCGACGGCGCGCGCGTTGAAGTATAGACGGGATGGCATCTTGGCTGGCGCAGCGCAACCGACGTAGCGTGACTGACCGCGAACGACGCTCGCCCGCGCGCCGATAACGTCGGACTATAAACGTGCCTTTAGACAACACGCTAGCACACCCGCCGCTTTTACTGTTTTGTGCGAATCTTTGATAAGGCATTTGTACGTACATGCTGTCGCTCGGGTTAAGGGGAGCCGCTCGCGTAGTGCCTATTCCGGGCACGTGGCGTGATCCCTGGCGCAGTGAAACTAACCGCGAAAACATTGTTTTGTGGCGAAAACGCAGGTTTGCGCAGTACAATTACACATGCACCGGCGTGGCAATTACGATGTCCTTTAAAAAGTAACATAAACTGGTGCCCTAAAATATCAACTTGATGCTCTCCTCTACCTCGTTTTGATCCTGAGCAGCCACTACAAAGAAGAGGGCACCATGCCTCGATGCTGCTCATGGGATCGCTGGAACTACTGCTCTCGGCTGCCACAGCATGGTCCCGACAGCGTTCACAGCTGGTTAGTGGCCGGTGAGTAACTGATCTTCTATTATAGCATAGGCAGGCGTCCGCGGATATAATTAAGCCACCAGGACGTGTTGTATTCAATAATGGTGCTCACAGGGTGTAAGGTAGGCGTGAATTAGGCTTTTTGCCTAACATCCTGCGTTTTATTCTTTGTAAGCAAACCGAAACAATAAATGACATAAATGTAAGTTCCTGCATAGCCAAAGGCTGCATTTATGACTAGCGGTGAATAGAAGTGGTTGCCATGGATGCAGAGCAAAGTGCTAAATGCAGAAATAGGTGAGAAAGAAATAGTGAGCAGGGTTGTCTGGAGAAACATATGCGGAAAGCTAAAATTCACTGCCGAACATAGGCTCGCTTTTACCTACGTCATTCGATAAGACATATAGACGATAAAGTTATTAAGGAAGTTGGAGTTTCAACTTTATTCGCATCAAGTAGGATTTACATGATGCGCAGGCCCGGCAGAAAAAGCTGTCATAAATGTCAGCTTGACGTAGCCCCGCACACCCCTTCAACGGCTTAGAGGCATAATGCGTAATAAATAAAGACATAATAGATAGTGCATAATAAACAAGGGCACGCACACCAGAAACAAATAACTTAATTAGCGTACAATTTAGGCAATTGGGATGAATACACATATCGCGGAGCATGCATCTACATAGGGATTCCATATACGACATGGAAAAAACGTAGCATAAAGATCCAAATTATAAAAATCAATATTACACAGAAAACAACATAAAAACACAATAAATAAAATAAAAATTTGAACACCATATAAAAGGAGGGCGGCGCAATATTTATCTACGTTACAAAAGGCAGACTATTATAGTGTTGTCGTAAATATACGTTTCTCAAAAAGAGAGCGTTTCAATCTTTATTTATCTAGTGTTAAATCTTTGATAGCCGAAGAAATATGTTTTGTAGTCTCGTAGTGGGCATGTCTTGTTCTCTATGTTGCAAACACCTACTGTTCGACGCTCTGTCTATTGTGCATTGCAATATTTTGTAGGTTCGCGAGCTGTCGTACAAAAAGTTTTATACTTTATCTCTTGTTAAAGACTTTGCAAAGGTGAGAGCTGCACACTTTGGAAACAGTCATTTCATTGTATTCAGTTTATAAGTTTCGAGTTTGTGAGGTTGATGGCACATTCTCCACAGCACGCAAAAACTTCTTTTGAATTTCATGTATTTGAAACGCTCACAAACAATGCAAAGGGGAAAGGTGCAGAGTTATATTTAGTAAGCAAGTTAAGCGGTAGATCAGGATAAAAGGTATGAGGGTGCACTGACAATTCCAGCGTGTATTGCCATCGTCGAAAGCCTGTGCCTCAGCTAGTGACAACACAGAGATGAGTTTTATGCATTTACTTGTGCACACTGGGCTTTCATACGTCGATCTGTGTCATAACACATCCACTTATTCTGCACTGTCACCCGCCGTGGTTGCTCAGTGGCTATGGTGTTGGGCTGCTGAGCACGAGGTCGCGGGATCGAATCCCGGCCACGGCGGCCGCATTTCGATGGGTGCGAAATGCGAAAACACCCGTGTGCTTAGATTTAGGTGCACGTTAAAGAATCCCAGGTGGTTAAAATTTCCGGAGTCCTCCACTACGGCGTGCCTCATAATCAGAAAGTGGTTTTGGCACGTAAAACCCCAAATATTATTGTTCTGCACTGTCCAAGCGTCTATGTCAAATCAGATAATTACCACTGCAGCGACATTTGGCAGCGGGCACCGGCTCTGTGTAGCCTAGGCCGAAAATATGGCGGCGGTTTAAAGAAGGCCGACTAACCGGTGAAAAATGGCCGCCGCCCTGTCAGGTACACATTGGTCTGGTCGGGGATGTAGTCGTGTGATGTGTTGGAGACCATCTTGAGCAGCTTGTCGAGGCACTTGGTGAACTTGCTGATGAGGACGTTCCAGCGGCCGGAGTAGTTGCACTTTCGCGGCAGGCCCACTACCTTGATCTGGCAGTTGCGCTCGTGGCCAGCCCTCCTCGTTCTGTGTTCGCATTGGCTGCGGGAGCTCGTGCGCCGAAACCACGTGGCCACCGGTTATTCAAACGGGCGCGGGCGTCCTGGGGCACCTCTCACTGAACTTTCTTTAGGGGAGAATTGTCCTGGAAAAGCAGTGCGCGCCATGCAAAGCCCGTCGAACCCTGTGCGCACAACACAACCCCGAAACACTTCACCCTATGGCTGTCGGCTGCCATTGTCGGTGGGCTTTATTATGGCCTTGTATGACACATATTTCACATATTTTGTGAACTATAGCAAGGAGAGAACATAACGTTTGTAACATTAGATGTCTTTCAAATGAAATTCTTGAAAGTCTCTGAAATGGTTTATTTGTGTTCCACGTAGGTGCCTGTGCTCTCGCCTCCTTCTTTGCCATGGCCGGACGGCGTTCGACGGGATTCCTATTCGTCGCCACACTGGAGACATTCCAGGTGAACCGGGTCGAAGGCTCGTGGCCGATAATGGTGCTGGGCGCAGTAGTTTTACTGGCAGGTGAGAACAAGCGCTTTTATTTACTACTGTCTGATTCAGCACCAGCAGGTTTGAGAAGACACTGAGTTTTTGTAAGCACCCGTATATTTTTCAACATTGCGAAGCAGCGTGTGTGGTTGCGCTCAAGTACAGTGCCATACCAGGGTGTTCTATTTACTGCAGCAGGTTGCTGCTAGATTTGTGAATGGCAGGGAACACGGAGCAACAACTTCAAAATAATATTGAATGCCACTCCGAGGTGCGGCAGTCAGCTACAAAACATTTGACAGATATATTTGGTCGACGTTTTGCTTCCCGTTTTCAACAGTGTCAGGTTATCACCTGTAAGCGGCATGCAGTCACGTCGTTTCTAGGGCTCGTGCGCTTCAAAATTTATTCCGTGGTTAAGCATTACAAGCATGCTAAGGTATTGAAGTGAGCTCTGCTTTTTGAGACGTTAGACATGGTTTGCACCATTAGAACTGTGAATATGAGAAAAAATAGCAGTCATGGGGAAAGGGTGGCCGTTCGTGGTTTATTAGGTACAAAAAAAATGGGAAGGCGGAAAGGAAGGCATGAGTAGAATAAAACATCCAAAGTTCCAAGCTGTGAAAATGTAAACATATTGAAAAGGGATGTCAGGGGCGGGGATATGGTCATCTAATGAAAACACACGCGCACACATGCTCACGTACACACACATGAAAAGGAAAACTTCTGGTTGCTACCCTTGATAATGACAACCATCGGGATAAATCTGTTAGCCGCAGATTTCATAGAAGCATAGGCCCCTCAATTCGCAATAGCAACATGAATTCAAATGACCTCCATGAGGCTATGTAAAGAAGCAAGCATGAAGACTCAGCAGCTTTCTCAAGAAACTGAAGCCCTGTCGGCGACTATACAGGCCCGCAAAGCCTACACGATTTAGTCCTTTTTCAAACGATGGAGGCGCGTCGTTGCTACGTTGTCGGGCTAGGTTTTTAAGCGTCGTATCGCAACCATACTTTCATCGTTTGCTGCTTTTAGGTTTCAAGATATGGGCTGACGCACTAGCCCTGCTGATGGACCGGCCCCAGGCTTGCCCAGTGTGTGGTCGGCTCTGTGGCGACACATAGCGCCCTGTTGACGGCGAACGCGATGGACGTCGGGGCCTACACTGCATTGCGGCGACGGACGTGGCCCGCTTCTCCGGAGTGATAGCAGAGCGGGCGGAGGTGGGGCTGCGCCAAACGCCAGTCTTCCTTGGAATGCTGCGTGGGGCGACTGGCTGGCGTGCCGGCTGTGCTGGCGGTGGACGATCGAACTGCGGCGTTTCCAGACCCAGGCGTGGGTGCGGAGGGGAAAGTGACGGCGGACCACCGCTGCGTACGTCACCACTTCCTGCTGAGGCTGCGGTCATTGAGGGACTGTCGGTGACTGTTGGATCTACTCGCGCACGAAGTCGGCAATCGAAGCCACTTGAGGCTGTGATGGAGAAAACTTCTCAAGCTCCTACCGCACGACCGCTCTGATGGGCTCGCGCAGGCCGTCGGTGCCCAGTGATTGAATTTAGGCGTAGTTTGTTGAGATTGTGCAGCGGTTGAATTGTCAGTTCTGATTTTTCAGTGTTTTCTCGATGCTAGTAGCCTTGTGAAGAAACTCTTCGATGGTCTAACGTGGATTTCGTATTATTCCAACGAAATGTTCTTGCTTCACAACACGCATGAGTAGGCGAAGTATCTTCTACTTGGACATATTCGGGTCGGCGTGGCGGAACAGACGGGCAATTTTTTCCGTGTAAATCGAAAAGTTTTCTTTCGGGAGCTGTACTCGGTATTTTAGCAGACAATCTGGCCTTTCCGTGCGCACGACGCTCGTAAGGGTCTGCACGACGTCGTCGGGGAAAAGGTCCCTTGTCGTCAGGTCCGACGGCCGGTTCTCAAACCACGTTCTGGCGGCATCTTCTAAGGCGAAGTATACTTGCCGCAGCTTGTCGTCGGAGTTCCAGTCTTTTAATGTCGCGATACTTTCGTAGGTAGGAATATGCAGCCGGTCATCGACGGATGGTCGGTGGCTCTCGAGGTTGTTGTAGCAGGACAGGCGACGCATGAGCTGTCATCGTGCCTACTGTCTTGGTGTGGGTAACCCGCCCTGGTTGCTTAGTGGCTATGGTGTTGGGCTGCTAAGCAAGAGGTTGCGGGATCGAATCCCGGCCACGGCGGCCGTACCTCGATGGAGGCGAAATGCGAAAATACCTGTGTACTTAGATTTAAGTGGATGTTAAAGAACCCCAGGTAGTCTAAATTTCCGGAGTCCCTCACTACGGTGTGCCTCATACTCAAAAAGTGGTTTTGGCACGTAAAACCCCATAATTTAAATTTTGGTGTGGGTCGTTCTGGTCTGCCAGGGAAGAAGGCTATATGAGCCCTCTCGATGCGCCTAGACTCCTTAACCATTATAGATCGCTTTCAAGATAGGGCTCCGTCGGCCCTGCAATACGCAGAAGCTGCCGGAGCAAAATGCCCCCCACCCTCCCTTTCCGCGGTGCCTTGGGTGCGACAGAAAACTTACTTACTTGCGGGCTTCATTGACGCATAGAAAAACACTTTTATGTAGCACGTATCGAGCAACAGAAAGTTGTATCGGGAGTTTTTCACGCTGCTCTACAATTTCATCAATGGTACTTTTCAACTAAATACAATGATTCAGGAGTTGATTACTAATTAAGACTAAGTATCTAATTAGGCACTATGAAAAAATAATTCAAGTATCTCCAAGCGACGGCAAACATTACCTTGGTTCTGTCAAGCTACGTGGTATTCGGATATTGACACTTGTACTTATCTTTATCGCGCGACCACGTTTTGCCGCCTAACAATTGTTATCGCACAGGGCAGGACGCGCCTGCATGTAAAAGAAATTTCTGGAATGTTATCGGTGGTTCCGTCCACTGTCTTTCACCGCGACTTATGTAATCTGATTGCATGTATGCGCGACGCGAATAGTGTAGAACTTTGTGGTAGACACGCGGGCCCCAGCGGTTAATCTGGAACATTCGACGACTGATCTATAAAAGCCGACGGTATTGACCCGCTGATCAGATTTTCGACGATCGCCGACCGTGTTCGCCGCTATCGTTGTGCTATAAGTGTAGCCTGTCTTGTGGGCACAGGTTCGCCCAATAAAAGTTAGTTTTGTCGTTCACAGTATAGCTACTGTGTTCTTTAACGTCACCACCACGTGACATCTGGTGGAGGTGCTTTTTGTTCATGTATCGGACGCCCCCGACAAGCCGTGATACAAGCCCGGACCGCAAAGAGAACACCAGCGTAGTCCCGGACCATCGAGCAAGCCGCCGTCTTCAACAGCTGCCCCCGGAGCACGGACTTCTACCTGAGAAGACCAAGAAAATTGTGGCCAAGGCAACCCCAATGGCAGCCGCAGCGTCCCCCATCGTGCTGCAGCAGCCCAGGGAACCACCGACGTTCCACGGTTCCACATTTGAGGACCCGAAAAGCTGGCTGGAAACGTATGAGAGGGTCGCTGCGTTTAACAGCTGGGCAAGCGGCGACAAGCTGCGATATGTCTATTTCGCATTGGAGGACGCCGCCAGGACGTGGTTCGAGAATCGAGAAGCCACCTTGACGACGTCGGACCTGTTGCGAAGCGGCTTCTGCAAACATTTAGAAGCGTCGTGCGAAAAGAGCGAGCCGAAGCTCTACTGGAGACCAGAGCGCAGCCGCCGAATGAGACGATCGCGATCTTCACTGAGGAAATGATCCGGCTGTTCCGCCACGCCGACCCGGAAATTTCCAAAGAGAAGAAAGTCCGCCTACTGATTAGGGTGTAAAGGAGGAACTTTTCGCCGGAATGGTAAGAAGCCCAGCGAAGACCGTCGACGAGTTTCTTCGTGAGGCGACGAGTATCGAGAAGACACTGGAAATGTGGAACCGGCAATTCGACCGACGCACCAAGAGCCAACAAGCTACGCCGGAGTTCAATCAATGGCCACCGACGACCTGCGCGAGACCAATCCGGGCAGTCGTACGAGAGGAGCTTCAAAGAATCCTTCCCTTCATCGCAACCTCAAGTGGCCTCAATCACCGAAATTGTCGAAGTCCAGCGGTCGCTCGGAGTTCCCGACGTACAACCACAATCATCGCGGACCCAGCCAGAAGCGATGACCTACGCCGCCGTCGCCCGCCTTCAAGGTCCCCCTCCACGACCGCGTCAGGGCCCTCTAACGCCGCAATTACGTCGACCACTGCCGCCGCTGCCAGCACGCCCACCCGTCGCGCAGCGCAGCTACCCAAGGAAGACAGACGTCTGGCCCGCTCCTGACCACCGCCCGCTCTTCTACCACTGCGGAGAAGCGGGTCACGCCTACCGACGATGCCCATACCGGGAGATGGGACTGCGAGGTTTCGGCGTCAATGCTCCGCACCCGCAGCAAGGTGAACGCTCTCGCGATATCGACGACTACCTCGCGGCTACTCAGTGGAGCTCTCGACGACAGTCGCGTTCGCCATCACCAGGCCGCTACCCGTCGCCGCAGCGCCGACCATACACTGGCCCAGCCAGGGGTCGGTCAGCGAGTCCATATCCGGAAAACTAAAAGCAGCAACCAATGGAGGTGCGGTTGCTGTTCGTCGAACTGACGAAGATCCTCCGCCGCCGACGAAGAGACCATCTCGATGGCATAATAACAACACGCCCCCGTCCCGACGAAGTCGGGAAGCCACGACTACAGTGACGAAAGACAACTTGACGACGCGACGTTCCAGCTTCAGTTCAACACGACGCAGCCGTGATCCGACGCCAAGGTCTAACTGCAACGCCAGACAAAGAACCACCGACGTCGAAGTGCTTCTCCACGGCCACGCAGTTACCGCCTTAGTGGACACAGGGGCTGGTTACTCCGTAATGAGTGGACACATCGCCGCCCAGTTGAAGGAAGTTAAGACCGCATGGGAAGGCCCTCAAATATGGACCGCTGGAGGACACCTCATCACGCCGACTGGAATCTGCACGGCAAGAATAACCATTCATGACCGGACTTACCCTGCCACCTTCGTTATCCTCCAACAGTGTTCATGAGCCGTCATTCTCGGTATGGACTTCCTGAACCAACACGGCGCAATCATCGACCTGAAGTCGAATTCAATAACGCTGCGGGAAGATAAAGCCATCCCGCCGGAAAGCCCTCGTACTCACCACGCCTTGAGTGTGCTTGAAGATCAAGTGAGCATCCCGCCTCGCTCCAGCATTGTTGTTTCGGTCGGCACCGAAACATCCGTTGACGTTGAAGGCGTCGTCGAAGGCGACCAATGTCTACTGCTAGACCGTGAAATTTGCGTCGCAAGAGGGATCGCTCGACTGCATGGAGGGAAAACTGAAGTGTTGCTGGCAAACTTCAGCCAGTAGTTCAAGCCCATCAACAAGGGCACGGCGATCGCGTACATCGAGGAAATTCTGGAAACCAGTAATGCATTTGTCCTCTCGGATTCCGCCGCATCTACTCCGACGACCATGGTTCCCGAACCAGACTACGACATTAATTCAAGTCTCCCCGTGATTAAAGAACAGCAGCTCAGAAGTATGCTCCGACGATACAAAGGCTGCTTTTCGACGTCATCGAGGATTCGACAAACACCAGTCGCCAAGCATCGCATAACCACCGAGGAGTGCGCTCGACCACTCCGCCAGAGCCCTTACCGAGTTTCGCCGCGAGAACGTGAAGCTATAAGAGAACAAGTCGACGAAATGCTGCGCGACGACATCATCCAGCCGTCGAAAAGCCCGTGGGCATCCCCTCATGTCTTGGTAAAGAAAAAAGGACGGAACCATACGTTTCTGTGTCGATTATCGTCGTCTGAACAAGATCACTAAGAAGGACGTATACCCCTTCTCACGGTTAGACGACGCATTGGATCGGCTCTGCAACGCTAAATACTTCTTGTCGATGGACCTCAAGTCTGGCTATTGTCAAATAGAAGTCGACGAAAGAGATCGCGAAAAGACCGCCTTCATCGCCCCAGATGGCCTCTACGAGTTCAAGGTTATGCCATTTGGACTGTGCTCGGCGCCTGCAACGTTGCAGCGCGTGATGGACACTGTTTTAGCATGATTGAAGTGGCAGACTTGTCTCGTTTACTTCGATGACGTCGTTGTCTTCGCCGGAAATTTCGACTATCACCTTAGGCGGCTTGCAACAGTACTCGAGGCCATCATGTCATCAGGGCTCACTCTGAAGCCAGTAAAGTGCCGCTTCGCTTACGATGAGCTTCTTTTCCTAGGCCACGTGATCAGCAAATCCGGAGTCCGCCCCGACCCGCAGAAAACAGCTGCCATCGCAAAGTTCCCGCAGCCCATCGACAAGAAGGCAGTGCGTAGATTTCTCGGCATGTGTGCCTAGTACAGGCGATTTGTCAAGGACTTTTCACGCATCGCTGAGCCGCTAACACAGCTAACTAAATGTGACGTTGAGTTCAAGTGGAAAACGCCGCAGGTCGACGCATTTCAAGAACTCAAACGACGCATGCAGTCGCCGCCTGTACTTGCGCACTTCGACGAGCACGCCGATAACGAAATCCACACTGACGCCAGTAGCCGAGGCCTCGGTGCAGTCCTAGTCCAGAGAAAAGATGGGCATGAACGCGTGATAGCTTACGCTAGCAGGTCGTTATCAAAAGCGGAAGGCAATCATTCTACAACGGAAAAGGAATGCCTCGCCATCGTTTGGGCTACAGCGAAATTTCGCCCTTACCTATATGGCAGGCCATTCAAAGTGGTTAGCGACCATCATGCTTTGTGTTGGCTAGCTAACTTAAAGGACCCTTCAGGACGGCTGGCACGGTGGAGCCTCAGACTACAAGAATACGACATCGCTCTAACATACAAGTCCGGACGAAAACACTCAGATGCCGATTGCCTATCACGCGCCCCCATTGACCCGCCGCCGCAAGATGACGACGATGACGACGCCTTCCTTGGAATAATAAGAGCGGAAGACTTCGCCGAACAAGAACGAGGGGACCCGGAGCTAAAAGCCCTAGTCGAGTATTTGGAAGGGCACACCGACGTTGTCCCTATTGCATTTAAGCGTGGATTGTCATCGTTCATGCTTCAAAACAACCTACTTATGAAGAAGAACTTCTCACCAGTCCGCGCCAACTACCTTCTTGTTGTTCCGTCGGCGCTGCATCCAGAAGTACTGCACGCCCTACATGAAGATACGAGTGCTGGGCACCTCGGTTTCTCCGGGACGCTATCGAGGATACAAGAAAGGTATTACTGGCCGCACCTAACCGCCGATGTCGCCCGTTACACCAGGACATGCCGAGACTGTCAGCGACGCAGGACACCACCGACAAGGCCAGCGGGATTACTACAGGCGATCAAGCCTCCTTACCAACCTTTTAAGTAGATCGGGATGGACTGGTTGGGACCGTTTCCGACATTAACTCCCGCAAATAAGTGGATCGTAGTGGCGACGGACTATCTCACGCGCTTCGCTGGAACTAAAGCTCTACCGAAAGGCAGCGCAGCCGAAGTGGCGAAATTTTTCGTCGAGAACATCCTGCTGCGACATGGTGCTCCAGAAGTCCTCATCACCGACAGACGAACGGCTTTTACAGCAGAGCTCACGGAAGCCATTCTGCAATACAGACAGACAAATCACAGGAGGACAACTACTACCTACCATCCGCAGACGAACGGTCTCACGGAGCGCCTGAACAAGACCCTCGCCGACATGCTAGCAATGTACGTCGACGTCGAACACAAGACCTGGGATGCCCTCCTGCCGTACGTAACATACGCTTACAACACGGTGGTGCAAGAAACAACACAGATCACGCCATTTAGGCTGGTTTACAGCAGGAACCCGACGACGACGCTCGACGCCATGCTGCCGCACGTCACTGACGAGGAAAATCTTGACGTCGCTACCTATCTCCAGCGCGTCGAAGAAGCCAGACAGCTCGCCAGCTCAAGAACCAGCAGAGGACCGACAGCCGACACTAGAACCTCCGACGACGCTTCGTCGAGTACCAGCCCGGCGACCGTGAGTGGGTATGGACTGCGATACGCCGACGAGGACAGAGTGAGAAACTACACCGACGCCATTTCGGACCCTACAAGGTCATCCGAAGTATTGGCGCTCTGGACTACCAGGTCGTGCCAGACGGCATTTCGCATTCACAGCGGCGCTGCGCACGATCTGAAGTGGTCCACATGGTGCGCCTTAAACCGTTTTACGTGCGCTGACGAACTTCCTTATCTTTTTGTTGTTTTCTTTGCTACGAGTGCCTTTGTTTATGACTTTTGTTTGTTTTCAGCATCGGGTTGATGCTCTGTAAGAGGGGGGTAATGACACGTGTACTTATCTTTATCGGGCGACCACGTTTCACCGCCTAACAAATGTTATCGCACAGCGCAGGACGCGCCTGCATGTAAAAGTAGTTTCTGGAACGTTATCGATGGTTCCGTCCACTGTCTTTCACCGCAACTTATGTAATCTGATTGCATGTATGCGCGACGCGAATAGTATAGAACTTTGTGGAAGACACGCGGGTCCCAGCGGTTAACCTGGAACATTCGACGACTGATCTATAAAAGCCGGCGCGCTTGACCCGCTGATCCGATTTTCGACGATCGCCGACTGTGTTCGCCGCCATCTTTGTGCTATAAGTGTAGCCTGTATTGTGGGCACAGGTTCGCCCAATAAAAGTTGGTTTTGTCGTTGACAGTATTGCTACTGTGTCCTTCAACATCACCACCACGTGACAATGTTTTGAAACTCTGGCTAAAGATAGCTGGGACACCTTGTATGTGTATATATATATACATACATACATACCTATAGTGCCCTGAAAAGTCTCAGCCGTGCGCGTAGCTCTTGACATGAATGCATAGAATTTATTGATAGGAAAGACAGAGAGGTCGACCTGAGCTAGTGCGCTCTAGTCTGCTACTCTGCACTGGGGAAGAGGGAAGGGGGGTGAAAGTATTGGAATGGATGATGATGATAAGAGAAGTGGTGAGTGCTTATGTACATGAGACAGTTGCCTCGCTAGAGCCGCTCGTCGAGCTTGGTGTCCTGCAGGAACTTCAACAATACTTTTGTTGCACGCATTGAAATTGCAGTGTCAGGCCATGGGCCGAGGATAGCTTCCTCCGACAGTAGTTGCCTGCCAACGCTGGCTAAGAAACTGTCTAACGTCCTTCGCTCCAGCATATATGCTGGGCAGTCGCACAGTACGTGTTGCAGTGTTTCGGGCATCTGGCAGTGTGCACAATCAGGGCTGTTCGATTGGCCGATGAGGTGTGCGTAGCGACGGGTGAAAGCAACGCCGAGCCGAATCCTGTGTAGCAATGATGTAGCTCTTGACATTTTCTTTCAGGTATCATTGCGGGACCGCTGGCTCACAGGTTCAACGCTCGTCCAGTGATTATCGCAGGAGCAGCGATTTCAGCAGGCGGCGCAATTCTCAGCTTTTTCGCCACGACTATTGCATTTATGACAGTAACACTAGGAGTAATACACGGTAAGGCACTTTTATATATATATATATATATATATATATATAATGATGGCACAAGTGAATTGTGCGCGTCAGAAACCATTGAAACGATACGACGTTGTGACACAGACTCCCGCAATAAGTCAAAGGCCACTCCATACTGCCAATTGCGGAGACGTACTTTCGATTCTTAACCTCTGAGGCTGCATTTGTCTATACGTGGGGAGGAGATACATATATTTTTGAGGAGATTACACAATACGGGAACGAGCTATCGTTGTCATAACTATTACGGAAGCCCGTGCATGTACATTTAACATATTTCATGTGCCCATTGTGCAGAAAACGCTTCTAATTTTCGTTACTCAGGGCTGTTCCTTTAAGCCTATCTGAAGCCTTTACGGCCAGTTGCTTGCCTGACGAAACAGTGAAAACTAGTAGGTCATTATCATTTGGCGTGAATTGTTTTTTTCTTTTCGTGCAGGGAAACACTAAGACGATTTGGTATTACTGCACAACTATTGTATGCGCAACGCGGTATCAGAGTAACGCATGACCAGCTCGTGACGAATCTTAGCGCTAATTTAATTAGGTTGGTTTCGCATAATTATTCATATTTTGAATGTTACATTTATAAGGGTACAGTGTACGGGGACCAATATAATTTACGAAGACGCTGCAAATATCTGCACAATCCGTTACTGTAGAAATTATTATAGGTTGTTGGGACGAAATCTGAGCGTACCATGTCTTTACATGTAATATGTCACGTGACGGCAGTTCTTCACGGGGCATCAAGTCACCTAATGCGTTTTTTTCCTTATCTTCTTTCCACGGGCACAGCCATAGGAACGGGTATGGTGTTCATAGCAGCCCCTACCATTATCAGCGAGCACTTTGTCAAGAACAAGGGCCTCGCGATGGGCGTCAACTTCGCTGGCGTCACCGCTGGTCTTTTCGTGTTTCCCAAACTTCTGGAGTACCTCACCGCCACCTATGGCCTACGTGGTGCTCTCCTGATCTTCGGTGGCGTCACCATGAACGGGCTTGCATTTAGCCTATTTCCCCGCACCCCTGCTTGGAGGAAAGCTTCCCGAGGCAAGAATCAACTCGCTGCTCGATTTCCATCGAAAGCCATCGGAGACGATGGAAACAACGAGCTGAGCCATGCACTGACGGTGTTTAAAAGCCCCGTGTTCTATCTCATCATATACAGCTTTAACGCTTACTGCTTTGGATACGAGTGCTACTTATCACTTTTCGTCGACTTCGCCTGTGATCGAGGAGTAGTGCTGTCCACTGCCGTTACCGCGATGGCGGCGGGAGCAATCGCCGAGATCCTGGGGAGGCTCACATTGCCGGCAGCAGCCGACCGCGGCGTGCTGAATATCAAGACGGCTGTGGTGCTCACACTGGCTGCCCAGGCGGTGGCGTTTCTCGTTCTTCCGTTGCTACGCTCTCAAGGACTTATTTTCGCCGTGGCCGCTTTCATAGCCTTCATAATCGGCACTGGAATGGTAATTTTTTCGATGATCCTGGCGTCTTACTTCGGACACGAGAAGATGTCATTATCGTTCGGCATCGTCGTCGCGTCAGCCGGGATGCTATCATTTGTGAAGCCGTGTTTGATAGGTGAGACTTATTCGTGTTACTCTCGTCACGAATTTATCACTCACATTCTTTGGATTCTAATGCGGCATGCGCTCAGGCAGCGCGTAGAGTACAATTGTGCATTTCAGCAGTTGAACTCAAAAGAAAGATAACAAATAACTTCAACATTTAGCTTTAAGGAAGACGGCGAGGTTTGTGGAAGCATTCTTGACATGCATAATTTCAGATAGAAACTGTAGGTCTCGTCTACGGAATGCTTACCAAGAAGCAAACCTCGCCGTTATGCCTAGAAAATTCAATGACAATGCAAAGTAATGTTGGGACAGTAGAAGGCCGTTTATATCAATGAATATTCATGTATTAATGCCTGCTATGCATTGGTTTGTTCCCGTTCTAGTTTCAGGAGTTACGAATGTATTACATTAGAATTCTAGGATTCCATTCACACATGATACATGACTGCCTGACTGCTTGAAAGAGGAGCACTGCATGCTTTCTCTGCAAGCAGTGCTCCTCTTTTGTCCGTGTATGATATGCTGCAAGGGGCTTTCCTGTTGCTTTTCTTGGTTTCTTATATTGTCTTTAGGATGGTTCACGTGGTTTCCCTTTACTAAGATAGTCACGAGATTATTTCTGCTTTGTCTAGTGTGTTTACATTTACACCATAGCGGCCTCTGTTAGAACCTAAATTCGGTTGCTCCTCATATGTGATGGGCATTGGGAACCATTGATATAAGAAATGTTGGGTGCCGTCTTCCCACTTCACAGAGAAACTTCTTCATAGTGATGAGCTTTGTTCCCTGTCGTTTTCTGAAAGCCTAGGGAGGAGCAATATATATTTCGAGTGAAACGCTCATTATTCGGTGTGTTTTCCTGTGTCGGGGAGTTTTACTTGCGATGATCATGTTCTTTACGCTGCAATGATTGGTAAGAGACGAGCTGATTTTCTCTGCGTGATAGTTGCCTAATAGAAGGGACTACACAAATTTTAGAAGCTTAGGAGGAGGAGGAAAGAAATGTATTAAATAAAGAAATGACAAGCAGGTGTCTTTCTGCTTGTGCGGAAGGCGCCCTTAGTCGAGGGCTCCTGCGGCTCTTGGTGTCTCCCGGGCCCGCCGCATGAGTTCTTGCTGGTTACGAGGATCCGAACTAGTCAGCACGGCCTCCCATTTCTCTGGTGTGGGGTTGGGTATTTTCGGGGCTGCCTTGACGTTGGCGCATGCCCATGTGGTGTGGTATAGTGAGGCGTAGTCGTTACAAAGGGGACATTTGTATGAGTATAGTGTAGGGTGTATCGCGTGTAGACTGCTTAAATGGGGGTATGTATTGGTTTGTAATTGTCGCCATGTTACGGCGTCTTCACGTGAGGGTCTTGTGGGGAGGTGGGTATTGTCGTCTGTTCAACCTGTGGTGTTGTAGTATGGCGTTGTGTTGTAAAGGTACGGGCTCCATAGATGCGGCCGTATCCCTCTCTTGTGGCGCCCGGGAGGCATTGTCACAGTGCTATCCTTTAAACGACCTTCCTGGTCTTGAGTTGCGCATAATCTGGGTGAAAAGTTTAACGTGTTCAACTCCTTTATGACTGATCAACGTACTACTTGTTCAACTACTTTGTGCTGTTCCCAAACGGGTTTAAACGAAAGATGATCAATAGTAGAGCAGAACAGAACTTATGTTATCGCTAGTATGTTGCAGGGCATGGTGTTCCTTCTAATTGTGCCTTTGCATTACTGCCTTAGCGTAAAGGTATGACTTCTATACATATGCATGAAGTCGCAAATTAGCAGACGTGATTGGCAGTCTGGATAAAAGTAAAATAAAATGCTCGCCACACGTATGTCGTGTCTGCCGACCTAAATTCTAGAATGCGATTACCTGTGCCTTGCTATAGTTCAAATAAAAGGAATGCCTTAAGTACAATTCGCAAAGTGTTACCTGACCTGTGAATTCAGCTAAAGGGAAGCAAAATGGACAAGTCAAGGAGTGAAGAGCCATGACTTGGTTGTTATGACTTTCATTTGGGGGCCTGTGCGTAACATTTCTTTACTTTACGGCAATGAATACCGCGGACCAAAGTTCTTGTACTAAAGGGCAACAGAAGTGAAAAAAATAAGCATGCTGAAGGGTGTGGTGAAAGTACACAAATAAGGGTGCCGCAATGCCTTTAACTATAGTGCTATCTTGACATTCAATGTGATCGGCTTACATCGCGAACTTTTACGCGAAACGCTT